>NC_042618.1:241228505-241533687 GCF_901001135.1 Rhinatrema bivittatum | reverse complement strand
AGGGACTGTTTTACTTCATCCAGCTTCAGCTTAGAATCAGAAGTCATGGTAGCAATATGAGCTCTTTTAAGCTCTAGCAACAATCGAGATAAGCACAAAATGTCTGCATCTCTCTGCTTTCATTATTTATGATATATGCCACTATATCTTCTCTCACTATGACTTTCCTGGCCTCCCACAGAAGCTTTGGAATAATATCTGGCATAGCAATATAACACAAATATTCCTTCCACTGTGCATGTAAAGAATTGCAAAAAGAATAATAAGATTAGAACTCATCCTCCAGCCAACCAGTCTTGTACAATCTCCTCCCAATGCCAGAGAAAGAAAAGCTGATGCATGATCAGATAATGTGATGGTACCTGACTTTGCGGAGACCACATTTGGAAACAGCACTTCAGGAATGAGGAGACAGTCAATCCTGGAATAACTATGGTGCAGTCTGGAATAAAAAGTGTAATCTCTCTCTCTCTCCCCGGTGCAGTATCCTCCAAATATCTAAAAGGCATAGTTCACTCATTAGCAGATTTATTCCCTTATAGGTAACCGGAGGGGTGCAAAAGTCTCAGAGGTTGGCAGTCTTCCCCCACACTGACAACACTGTTGAAGTCACCCCCTAATATAAATTTATAATCTGGAAAGTTCAGCAATTTAGTGGCTAACATAGCAAAATGTCCAGAGAATAAACAGAGGCATAAACATTCCTAAGAAGATATTTAATTTCATACAGTGTTCGCAGCAAAAAAAACAAATCTACCAGCCTCTTCTTTGACAGTTTTCTCCAGCACAAAAGGAAGGTCTTTGTGTATTAAAATTGCCACTCCTCGCCGTCTTCTACAATAAGAAGCAAAACCACATGTGCCCACCCAGGCTCTCCTCAACTTTAAACATTCTTCATCAGTTAAGTGTGTTTCCTGCAAATAGACAATTTTAATCTGCGCCTTTTTCAAAAATGTATTGTGAATACTATCGACATTAAAGTTGCAATGTTCAAATTAACCATTATCAAAATGGAGCTTATTGTAAAAAGATAACCAGCTGACAGAAGAGGGTATCCCGTGCCTCCCAGTCTAAGCACAAGTGCCAAGCACGTTAGAAACTCACCAGCCTGTAAAAATGACCACTCAGCATCTCTGTCCCAACCAAAGCTAAGGAGCCCCTTCCCCCACTCACAGACTAAACACACTTTCTCAAACATCTAACACATACCCTAAAACACTCACAGAAGGTTTTCAAAAAAATCCTCCCTTCACTCCAAGGGACCCCCAACTCTCCTGTTGTCTCTTTCTCTACCTCCACCCTTTTTGCACCGGGAAAGCGCACCCAGGGGAGGGCCCTTTAATAGCAAATAACATTTAACTATATTAGCTCATCCCACCCACAACTCCATGTATAATTGTCACTGTATAAAGCAGAGAACTGTCAGCAATGGAAACAAAATAAAAGGGAACTTTCTTAAAGTGAAATAATCCACATATGACTTCAAAATTCAGCCAGGGTTTATAACAACTCATGTTTAAAAAAACAAAACAAACAAAACATGAATACTTAGAGATTTAGAGTCTAAATAAAAAAATATTTTAACTATGCAAAACAAAACAAAGGCCCCAGACCTTTTTTTCAAAAAGGAGTGCATTTCAACCTACTGTTTCCTGCTAAGCTCAAGATCACACATGACCATTGTTTTATGTCCACAGCCCAGCACGCATTTTTAGAAGGAAAAAGTGAAAAAAAAAAAGAGAGATAAAAGTGTTCCAAAGTTCTCACCGGCAGTCACATAATCTTCTAAAACTTGCTCAAAAAAGAAAAAATACACTGCCAAAGTTTAAAAATCCAGTGGGAGTGAGTCATAATGAGATTGAATATCAGAGTTCACTGCAACTATGTTATTCCCACAAAAGTATCCAAAACACAAGCAAAATTGCTTAATTCTTGTTAAAGAACAACACCATACCAGCAAAAGAGGACTAGAACATGGATCCAAAGCAGTGACTTACCTACTGCATTTCATCCCATTTTTAGCAAAAACTGCTCCCCTTGCGATTTAGAGGTAAAGTAAAGCATTTTACCCTCATGTGTGATCTTGAGCTTAGCAGGAAACAGTAGGTTGAAATGCACTCCTTTTTGAAATACTCCTTCCACACAAATAGGGGACATATCTTTCCATTGGGCAGAAACTCGCACCAAATAATCATTTAACAGCAGCAGGCGGTGCCCTCATATTCAACCGTTTGCTGCTTCCGGAAGACTTGAATCAGCTGTACTTTATAGCCCAGTTGAAAATTCAGGCTACAACAGTCTGCGGTCTTCCACTATTTTTTTCCTGAGTACTCATATACTCACACTCCCAGATCAAGGCAGGGGACTGTGACTCTAGGCCAAGCTGTGTTGGAAGACAATGTTCAAAAATGCAAACCAGCTCTCATTATTTCGGGTAATCCTATGATTCACAAGTTGCTGCGACATCCCCTATTTTCCTGATCTTCAATACGTTCAAGGAGTTGTTCATGTACTTTTTTCAGCTCAGGCCGGTAACAGAGACTTCCTGAACCGCAATTCTACGCTCAGCTGCTGTTATCCTTTGAGTGTGAGAATTGAAATTCTCTATTTATCTCATCCATACCAGGTTATCGTTTACACAGCCTCTCTCCTCTAAAGCCACCGATAGTCCTTTGGAAATATTCGCAATCTCCCTTTCCCTTCTGAGGCCTCCTTTACCGACTTGGCAGCCATTTTTAGTTTCTCTTCCCTTGAGCTTGTCATGAATCACCCAACTAGTTTTTAACACTCATGCCCTTAGTTTTACGAACCACAAATCTGTCCATAAGACAGTCCCAATAACAGCTAATAACGGATTTTGTTAGAAATTGCAGAAAAGAAGCAGACACATACGGATTCAGAGGGGCCTTCCCAGAGCAGTTCTATCCCATGTCCAGTCAGGCCCTAATTTTTACTGGTTTTAAGTGCTAGCACAGTAGTGCTGGAAACTTAACTCCATCTCTGACTACTGGAGTTAAGTTTCCAGCGCAATAAAAACCTGACCAGACCAACGCACCTTTTCTAATGCCCTCATTTACATGGAATTTCCATGCAAGGGTGCTAATTAGCACTCCCATTTCAGAACACTTATTTTGTGAGCCAAAAAATCCTTGCTACAACGGCAGTAAAATTCTCGCTCACAAATTGAGCGATCAAAATGCAGGTAAAAACTGTGCGTTTCTGCATCAGCCTAAGGTGGTGCTGGACACCATGAGATGTATATTCAGCCCCTGGCCAGTTAGGGATGCTAGCTGTATAAACTTATTGGGCTAACTTAGCTGGGATATTCAGTATTTCAGGCGCACCATTGAATATACCCAACTATAGATTGTTTAGGTTGGAAAAGGTGGTGTTAGCAGTTTGACACATGCTGACCTTATATGCCTGCTGTACCTCATGTACTATAACTTGCTAAGTCATTCATTTTTTTTCTCGCTGTAATAATCATTTTGATTTGTGTGCGAGTGCTGGGGTTTTCCACATCGATTCCTACAGAGTTAGGATGAATAAACGTTGATGAGAGTATGTCAAAGAGCAGACTTGTGATTGAAGCTGCTTTTGTCTTGCCTTTACTTTGCACTGAATACTCACTCCCATTTCACTGCTTTTTTCTATGGGGTACTGAAGTTAGCGAAGCAACTTTTCATGTCAGAAAATACATTACACTTCACATGTATATCGATATAAATATGAAATGTAATCTATTTCCTGACATGAAAAGTTGCTTGACTAACTTCTCAAACAATATTCAGAGCAGTCTGCAACATAATTATAGCATATGACAATTCAATAAATAAATAAAAATACAATATAAAATATAATAGTACCACTGTGACCCTTATCCAAATTCCCAACAGGAATTGTCCTACCTCACCCTCCAAGTAACAAAAACATATTCCATTTAGTCCCAAAAAGAGACCAAAAAGAATAACACTCCCAGTCACTCCAGAGCCCTTTCAATGGTGACCTGCCAGTTGTGGCTCGGCCCTGCCCTGGAGCTGAAAGCAAAGCCTGGAGCTGGTTACAGCTGCCAGTGGAGACTGAAGCTGAGAGTTATGCATATTGTAATGTGACTGATAATGCTGAGAGCTCATTAGCAGCCAACATGCTGCCGTTCAGCCTCCCATGAAGCCTCTGCTTGAGGTCTGAATCCTATTTTTTTTTTATTTATCCAGCCTTCCTGAATAGCTGTTCACTTTGGCCTCCTTTCCAGTCTCAAAATCAAATTCCTGAGGTCACTCAATTGTTCAACAAGAGGAACTTCATTACTCTTTATCATTCACTGAAGGGCTTGGGGAAACCAGCACTTCTATTGGCCCCTTGGTCAGCAATCCAGGTCTCTGAGAAAAGAATAATCCAAAGATGTTTTAGTACATAAGCTTTCAAGATTGAACAGGTTCCTTCTTTTGGTCTGAAGATGCTGTTGAGTTTTTGAGACCTGAGGTCTGAAAACAGGAATCTATTTAATCCAGTAAAAAGTATCACTAACTGCAAAGAGTTCAGTTATTCTATGACAAAATTAATGTAAATGCAGAACAGATTTCTGCCTTAACACCTTAGTAAAGGATCATAGCAGCAAATCCTCCTTGAAAGATTTTCCTGCAGTGCTCGAAGGAAATCTTTCTGTGCCTTATGAGGGCAGAGAGTGGGTTTCATTTTATGAAACAATAAGAATAATCACCTCTGACCAGAAGATCAGTTTCATTCAGGGGCAATTTCTTACTACAATAATCAACATCTCTTTGGTATTTCTTAGTCCTTTCTTTACTGAAATCTTCCTCACCTCAGAAGATGTTTGACTTGATCTAACGATTTCCTCATGTTTGGTCTTGGGGAAAAGAAGTGCAGAAAGTATATAAGTCAGACCCTTTGGGGGGGTTTTGGAAAGCCTTTTTTAAAAAAAAAATCTTATGCTTATGACAAAAATCTTTATATATGTGTCCCAAAGCTATTTTTCATTGAAGCTTATAAAAAACTCAAACCTAAGAAATACCATGCTAGCTCAGACCAATGCTCTAATCAAGCCCAGCATCCTAATTCCTGACAATGGCCAATCCAGGTCACTGGAAAGTAGATGGCAGATCATTTATTTATTTATTTTAACTTTTTTTCTATACCGTCGTTCAGATGGGTACCGTCACAATGGTTTATAATAAAGCACATAAAAATGATGCTCAAATATATCAAATTACACAGGTGCCATTAAGGTTCGGTAACATAGTTTGTAAACAATATTAATTGGTAAGTGTGATAAATCATGTCTATTTCTCATTGTATCAGTTTTGGATAAGAGATTAGCTTTTATCCTTTATTGATGAACGGAAAAAACCAGAAGATTAAACTAAAAAAACAAATAAAAACTACACACATATTGATTTTGGTTATGTGTGTGGGTGTTCAATTGTTTGTACCTTGTATTTCCCTGGGTACTATTCTCCCTTTTCTTTTTGATAAGCTTGTTTAGAGAGCCAGGTTTTTAGATTTTTTCTAAAGGTTTTGCTGTCACTTTGTAATCTTAACTCCAAGGGCATGGTGTTCCATAGTATGGGTCCTACCAAGGATAGTGCTCTCTCTCTTACTTGTGTTAGTCTTGCTGTTTTGATTGATGGAACAGTTAGGAGTGCTTTGTTGGCTGATCTCAGGTTTCTGTTCGGGACGTGTACGCGAAGGGCTGTATTCAGCCATTCAGCTTTTTCATTATGTATTAATTTATATATGGTGCATAGTGTTTTGTACTGAATTCTTTGCTTAATGGGTAGCCAGTGTAATTCCGATTAATATTGTTTACAAACTATGTTACCGAACCTTAATGGCACCTGTGTAATTTGATATATTTTAGCATCATTTCTATGTGCCTTATTATAAACCGTTGTGACGGTACCCATCTGAACGATGGTATAGAAAAAAAGTTAAAATAAATGATCTGCCATCTACTTTCCAGTGACCTGGATTGGCCATTGTCAGGAATTAGGATGCTGGGCTTTGAACTGTGAACGACTTCAAAGGGGCGTGGGATAAACACTGTGGATCCATCAAGTCTAGAGGGCGTGAATAAAGTGGAGGCATTCAAACACTGCACGGAGCGGCAGTAGCCACAGCGGCATTCACGGAGCGAGATGCCAGTGGCCAATAGCTGGTGTTCCACCTTCACGGAGCGGAAGGATGGAGGGCTGCTATTTCCAAAAAAAATAAAACAAAACAAAAAATAAAAACAGGGGTGGGTAAGAGTATGGGGCAAGGGGGTGGCCTGCTTGTTACAGCGGTTGCTACCCCTAATTGAGCTGGATGTCACTTGGATGCAGATACAGAGCTGCTCTCTAAATTGGGTGGAGGGATATTAGGGTTGGAGGGTACTGGAAGCCAATAGTAACAGGTGGGAAAGAGAAAAAGGGGAAAAAAATGGATAAAGTGCGTAGCTTGCTGGGCAGACTTGATGGGTCGTTTGGTCTTCTTCTGCCGTCATTTCTATGTTTCTATGTTATGATGTGGTCTCTTTTGTTTTTACCAGTCAAAATTCTAGCAGCTGTGTTTTGTAAAATTTGTAGTGGTCTTAGTGAAGTGTATGGTAGACCTAGTAGAAGGGTGTTACAGTAATCAGTGCTTGCAAAAATCAAAGCTTGCAGCACTGATCGAAAGTTGGCAGTTGTTAGAAGTGGTTTAAGTTTTCTAAGCACCATGAGTTTGGCGTATTCTTCCTTTACTTTTAAAGATATATGTTGTTTTAAGCTTAGTTCTGTGTCAATTATTACTCCTAGGTTCCGTACTTTTTCTGCTAATTATATTTTTTGGTTATTTTGAGTATAATGGGGTTTTGAACGATCTCAATATTTTTTCGTTCTAAATGTATAAATTCTGTTTTCTCTATATTAATTACTAATTCCATTTGGTTTAGTAGTTGTTTGATGATATCTAGATACATGTTAGCTATGTTTAATGTTTTTTCAATTGTGTCGTCAATGGGTAGTATTAATTGAATATCGTCAGCGTATATATAATGTGTGATGCCCATACCAGCCAGCAGGTGACATAACAGTAAGAGGTATATGTTGAAGAGTGTGGCCGATAGGGCTGAACCCTGTGGTACTCCTGTTTGAAGGTTTATCTTTTCTGACATTACGTCTTTGATTTGTACTTGGAAATATATGTTGCTTAGATATGATCTAAACCATTTGATAGTTTTGTTACTTAATCCTATTTCTTCTAGTCTATTTAAAAGTATGTCATGATTTACGGTATCAAAGGCTGCTGATAGGTCTAACATCACAAGAATGTAATATTTATCACTGTCGAAACCTCTCATGATGTTATCTGTTAGCGCAAGCAGTGCTATAGTGTTTTTGAAAGCCATGTTGTGATGGATACAGGATATTATTGCTATCCAAGTGTTCCGCTAGTTGCTTTTGTATAGTTTTTTTCCATTAATTTTGCAATTAGGGGTAGGTTACATACTGGTCTGTAATTGCTCAGATTAAGCGGGTTGCTGTTTTTCTTCTTTAGAATTGGTTTTACTATTGCCCCTTTTAGTGTCTCTGGCATGGTTCCTTCCTCTAAGGATAGATTAACGATCTTTGCTAATGTTGGGGATACTGTGTTTGAAAAGTCCATTTCTTGTTATTCGCGCCCAGCAATAAGAAATAGAGAAACCCAGGTCTATCTGGCTAATAATTTTTAATGGACTTGTCCTACAGGCATTTGTCCAAAACTTTTTTAAATTCAGCTATACTACTTCCCTTGACCACATCCTCCAGCAACAAATTATCCAAGTCTTTTCTAGGTTACCACAGACAAAGATGACTATCTTTCATGATTATCCTACCTAGGCATCTGAAGATGGCTGATCGCGACTTTCTGAAAACTTTGGCACTTGATTAGAGTGGAATGGGTGGCTTTGGTTGTTCATTCACTCTGCAGTGAGTTGCTTCTATTGCTCCCTCTTTTCACATGTTCCCGATGTAGGCTTTTAAAGTGCTAAGATCTATGTACCAGACTCTTCCTCACTTTGGAACATTTCTGGGTAATGGTCTCCCAAGAGCAGCTATCAATACTGCACTTCTTCATGTTGGCCTTGATGACATACATGAAGGGCTTCCTCTGACCTTCTCATGAGCATATGTCTTAACTGATCAGGCAAAGAAGTCAACATATGACATACTTTTATGAAACATATCTAGTTATTTTTTTACTTTATTATTCTTATGTAGTGAATCCAATCATTTTATGTAGCTAGGAAGCAAATACTACTTAGTCACCACTCTGTATAGGCTAGCTGTGCAGAAGCCTCCATTTATGTTTTAACCTATATACTGCCATATATCCTTTACTGCGGAGAGGTGTCCCATTGTTTGGATCATATCCCTTAGCCACTACCCCTCCCATAAATGAAACTCATATAAGTTTTTAGGATGCTGCATATCACATCACTATTCACACTGGCTGACAGCTTTCCACACACTATTTTAGTCTATATTTACATTGTACCAAAGTCAAAAGAACATTTTGTATTTGAAACAAAAGAGAGTAATTTTGAGAATAAGACACTGTGTCATGCACATACAAATTGGACGTAAATCTTCAGTTTATCAATAAAGGGAGAAATTTTCAAATAACTCATGCAACATTCTTTGTAGCTAAAGTTCAAAGAGAAACTACCCATGTAAAAGCAAACATACACTTTGCAACTCCTATTTGTGCAGATGGCTGGGGTGAGGAACTGTTTTAATACACACTTTTAAAAATACCATATATGCATGCTGTTTTCCTCCCCAAACTTAACACCCCCCCCCCCCCCCCCCAAGAAATGCCTCTTTTTAACCCAACAAACTCCACGCACTGTGAAACTCCACACAGATTTTAAGCCAGACTGAGGGACGGCAGATTTTGAACAGGCCCAATTTATCTAGGCAAATCAAGTTTACCTGTGTAAATGGCTTTGAAAATTACCCTCAAAATGTATTGTGACTCATAAAACATCACTACAGATACTACTAATTTTTTTTTTTTTAGAACAAAAAACATGCTTAGTGGCATTGCTGTACACAGTGGATTGAAGATGAAAATGTTACATACACAGTTTTGGATTTGTGCTTTGAGACATGTCCATAATTATCAACCATTAAAAAAAAACAAAAAACTTAGCTTGCAGTTTGAAGTCTGTAAAATAAAAACTTTTGTTGACCAGAAAAGTAAAAAATTCAGACAAGAGGGCAATAAAATGACTTGCTCAAGATCGTATAGTTAAAGATAGAGGTGGAATTTTGAATTCATATCTCAGGACTTCTCCCCCAATTATTGTTCAGTAGTGTAACCTCTGGACCACACCACCTTCATATAGGATTAAATGCAGATATTTTAGACTAAAATATTTCACTTTATCATGTTTCCAATTGGTTGAATTGAAGCAGCCTTGCTATCAAATGTAGTAAAAAATAAATGCATAATTAGAGATGAAATTACGAGACCAATTTTTAGAGTGACCATGAAAGTTTGCAGACTCTGTAAGCCATTTTCAAAGGAAAACTCCCTATGGGGTTTCCCTATGAAAATCCCCTGGCAAACTGGTGCTATACAAATTCTAAACCCTTGTATACTTTGCAGCTGCAATGTGCACAGGGTAAAGAAAAGGCAAAATGAAATCTCATGTTCTTTTGGGGGACTGCCCTAACCCACCCACAATGCCATTTCTTTTTCCTGCAGGGAAAAATACACTATTCACAGTATGCTTACTTTTCCCCATTATTTATCTCCTAGAGGCAGAAATAATTTAGGATACTGGGATGCCCCTAAGTCAAATATTTATTTAGCAAAACAATAATGCTTAAAAAGGTTCCTGTTTTTTCTTTAATGAACTTGTAAATGATTCTCCATACCTTTCCTGTTAGGCCCCTATCTATTCTATAAAATGACTTATCTGGTTTCCTTATAAAGTCTAAAGGGATCCTTTGGGAAAGGGATGCTGTTCTTCTAATAATGTTTTCACAAGTGGAGTTCTTTGAGTTCCCAAGTGCTGACACATTGAGAAGCAATGCTCTTGGCTCTCTGCAGACAATTAGGAAAGGGACACTGGCCACATTTTTATAGCCATTCATTAAATAAAAACACTATGTCATATGTTAGGTTTCATTGAAATGTTTAACATTTTTAGTGAGTGATCACATGGTGGTGGGGGGGGGGGTGGGGAGGAATGGACTTCATTCAGACAATAGTTCGTCTCTAAACCAGTAACTAGACCATGCAGGGAAGAGTTGTTCTTTCCATTATTCTTGGGGAATTTTATACAGCATCTTCAGTTTTTTTCTGGTGTCCTAAAGAAGTTAAACTGCCCTGGCTGGATTCCAACACCATTCTAAGGTTTAGAGCAGGAATGTCTAAAGTAGCAGCAGTTTTGAAGGGAATGTGAATGCAGTTTTGCATGTCACAAATTAAAATGCTATTGCTCTTCCCCAACAGCCCACAGTCTGGTTCTATGCGAATGCTGGACTTGCTTGGCGAAGGGTTGAAAACATCAGTGTTTTGTTTATATCTCTAGCACAGTTTAGATTTCTTCCACTGAAGCCCCAGAAGTGGACTCTAATATTCTTGCCCAGGGTCCTATGAACTAAGCATGTTTCCCATGAACCCAAAGTGGGAGAAAACCTTTTGTATATAGGCCCCCTTGTCTCCTCTGCTCATTTTGAAGATGCAAATGCCATGGCAGAGACTAACAAAATCCCTAATTGCAAAGTAAAACAAGGCCTGAGGGAGTGGCTTTTTTTTTTTAACCAAACAAGAAATTTCTTTTTTTTTTTAATTCAAATTTTATTGTAACCAAGATTACAAAACCAACAACTTTGAAATACAGAATATACAATATAAAATGTCAATCCAGTTTTATATTATTTTCCAAGGAAAAATAAAGTACCAGACCATAACAAACATATTATACAAACTCATAAAAATGTCCCCCTAGGCCAAGACTGCTGTTTACTGAGAGACTGGGCTGGAGCTCTCTCTCTGCTTACCTGCTTTTCATTTCTTCACGATGCCTCATACCAAGAAGAAAGCCAAACTGAAGGAGTCTGTACAGGCTTCTCCTTCAAAAGGCTTCTTCCAGCCTTGGATCGAGGGCTTCTTTGTCCCGACTTCTGTTACAACGCTGGCAATTGCTCTTGTGGATGCCGACAGGGAGAGAACGACGACGCCACAGGCGGAAGAAACATCTTTAAGTCCTGGCGCGCCTGCCATGCCGTTCCCCCCCATTCAGTAAGACGCCTAAGGTAGCAGAGCCGAGACCCGTAAGCCCCATAGTTGAACGGGTAACTCCGGCGCCTGGGGTTACTGCAACTGTGGATCCCAGTTTTGTTGCTTCAGAGGGATTTGATGAAGGAGGTTTTTTTTACTCCTGTTCAAGGGACAGTTTCTGATATTCCCCCGATGCAGACTTCGTCATTGGTACTCTGCCAACCACACCTCACTGAGCGAAAGTGGCATGGAAACTAGGTTATGCTTGGCTCCCCCTGTTATTACATTAGATGCTGTCTGAAATGCCTTAGCTCTGCTACTGATAAATTGGTTTCTTCATATGGGGAGAAAATTGGAATCACGAGTATCTACAAATGAGAAAATACAAAATGGTTTGGTTCAATCTGATTCAATCTATTCCAAGAAACTAGAGAATACTGAAAATCCATGAGAAGTTTGAATCTGAGAGTTCTTAATTTTCCAATTACTAAATTGATTTCCACGTATTATTTGCCACAGCAGATTACTGGCACTTGTGAGGATCAGGAACAAGATTTTTCATTGAATTTAACTGACCTTCTTGAATCATCACAAGAGGCCCTTATATCTAAAAGGGGGACTTTATTGGTCTCTTTTTCTTTTCTTAATGATAGAAATATTGTTCTTATTTATTTATTGATTGATTTTTATATACCGATGTTTCATGAGAACATATCACATCAGTTTACACAAATATTCATTTAAAAATATTTGCATTTCCAAAATTAAAATGAAAAGTAGTAAATACAAAGTTTCACAATAAACTAATAAAAACAAAAAAATAGTAGAATAATTACTAAAAAATGTAAATAGTAAAGATGCAGAACAGAAAGAGCAGAGATAATATACATAACTAACTAAATATATCATATAGGAGGTATAAAATCATTAAGTTAACTTTTTCTTGCAAAATAGGTCATTGCCATATTATGGTCAGAAGATATGGATATTTCCTGATATAACTAGGATAACCCAAGATCGCAAGAAGAAATCTCTTTCTATGTGATCTGAAGTTTTGTCATTAGGTGCTCAGTTCACTTTGAGATAGCCATGTAAATGTCATGTGAAACATCTTAATGTTAATTATGTGTATTTGGAACCATCCCAACTTAGATTCTTCCTAGATTCACATGCCCAAGAAGCTCCTTAAGATGGTCAGGCAATTTGGAAATGATGATGTTGTTTTGATATGCTTTTCTATTTCTTTTTTCATTATTCCAGTGTCAATCGCTCTGCTCTCCTCTTGGTTCCCCTTTTTTTTCCCATAACCATTTAGAGAAATGTACTGAAATATTTTTATTTTCCTTGTGTCAATATGATGTTCAGTAATGTATATGATGTGGCATATTTCTTTTTTTCTGATATAAGTATTCTTGTATTTCATTTTGTAAAATTCATAAATAAATAATAATTTAAAAAAAATTCCCCCTAAATGATTCCCAACCTCCCCCTCCCCATCATACGCTACAGCATAGATTCAGACAAAGGAAAGAAAAAGAAAAGAGAAAACAAACAATTGCATACAATAAAGCTAATGACCCGTAGAAAAGTCATTCCATCCAGTACATCATCGTCAACAAAGCAACAGCTACTGATCTCTGATGTAACGTTTAAATAATATACATGTAACACCAGTATGGGCACATATTTGGTCCTAAAATGGAGAGCTGGGAATTAACCATCTCAGCTCACAAAACTAGTGAGCTAAACACTAGCTTATTTAAAATATTCATTACCAGAAACAGATTTCCAATCAAAGTAGACCTTCCATAAGGAATTCAATTTCTGCATCTGATGACGTTTTATAACTGTTAATTTACACATTTTACACATGCAATGAAATCGCTGTACCACCAAAAAATAGTTGGCGCTGTCGGTTTTTTCCAGCACCATTCTATTTCATACCGTGCGGCAAGACATACTTATATAAACAATTGAGTTACTTCAGTGTAGTTTTCATTCGGGATATTCAATAGTGCCTGTTTGGAATTCAGTATCACCCTCTCATTAGTAATCTTATTAATCAAAAGGATAATTTTGTCCCAGTATTTATTGATTTCCTCACAACTCCACCACTCCTGTAAAACGCCATCTCCAACATTTAGCATCCACACTTGGGTATAACTTATGGACCTTCTCCAGGGTAAGGTACCACCGAAACAAGACATTATAGCTATTTTCTAGCAACAATGCTGATATAGAAGACTTGCTTATATATAAATAAGACCAAGTCCCATTCCTCCTCAGTAAGACGGTACCTTTCAGTCTTCTGCGTGGGCATCCATGTGCATGTGGGTCCCGACACGTGCACATGGACGCACCAATTTTATAACATGCACGCATCAACGAGCACATGATATAAAATCCACTACCTGTGTGCATGATTTTATATTGGCGCGCGCATAAGTGTGGGGGGGTTTCAGTAGATGTGCACGGCGACACAATAGATCCTTTTAAGGAGTGAACTCAGAGGGGAACTTCCTAAATCCTCTACCTAACCTGCCTCCCTTCTACCCAACTATCTCCAACCCCTAAAACCCCACTAACGACCCTACATTTTTTTGTTTTACAACTTACCTGCTCCCCGAAGCAGCAGCAGGTTGCGCGGGCCAGTCGGATCCCAGCGAGCACTTCAGCGGGGCAGTGCCTAATGGCGCTATCCTAGCCTGCCCACGCCCCACCCAGACCCCCAACCCACCCCTTTATCGTGTAGCCCTTCCAATGTGAGATACGCACATGGCTGCGGGCCTGCGAAAATCCGTGTGGCCCAGCCTCGCACCTATCTCCCCAATTCTGCGCGCATCGGGCTTTTAAAATTCAGCCTTAATTACCTGCCCAAGATCTTTTTCCCAAGCTTTGATACAAGCAGGGGGATCTTTCAATCTTAGATTTAAAGCAGCATAGATCTTAGATATAACTCCTCTAACCTTGTCAGCATTATTGCATAAACTTTCTAAAAAATATTTCCCTTTCCAATTTTAATAGATTTTAAAAAATGACAAAGCTGTATATATGAGAACAATTCCCCCTTTGGCAGTGCAAATCTATCAGATAAAGTTTCAAAGGACAACAACCCGTCTGTTCCCAAACCCGTTCCAACCAGATAATGCCATGGTCTTTCCACTACTTGAACAAGTTACTAGAAAGACAAGGAGGGAATGATATATTGTGAAATAGCTCTATATAATAATAAGCTCTACAACCCACCAGTTTGTCATGCCACAACCTCCAGGTTTAACTTTTTATACCAGTCCACTATCAACTACAACTGAGAAGCAACAAGTTGCGTTACAGCAAAATGTTTGAGAGAAAGAGAGGGAGAACAATATATTACTCTACTATTTATACCACTGTAAAAGGGAGTACTTTTAACACCCGCAAAATTAGAACCTGGGAGCAAAAAACCCTTATCCCCTTAGATGGTTAAACAGCTTAGTCAGAGAGCGCACTAAATACCCAGAAAATTGTTGATAAAATTTGGCTGTGAAACCCTCCAACCCTGATGATTTACCAGCTTTAAGATTTTTAATAGTTAAGGCTACTTCATGAGCCATAATTTCCCTAACCACTCCTGGATATCCTCTGATAAAACCAGTAAGGAAACATTTTTAAATAGTCCTCCATCATTCCCATAGTAATAGAGCTCTTGGGTCTATACAATTCTCAAACAACTGGAGGAACTGGTCCCTTATGTCTGCATTAGATGTTAAAATAGTCCCCTCTAAATGTTATTTTAAGGACATTGTTTTAAATGGATATCTGTTTTAATCTTCTTGCTAAAAGGCGGCCCACCCTGTCTCCCCTCCTCAAAATATTCTTCTCGGGTCAAATCCAAATGAAAAGCTAATGTGTACAGGTCCATTCCCTGAAGATCCTCCCTAACTAGACAGCTGTGATGAAATATTATGAGAAACTGTTTTCGTGTGAATAGCTTCCAATGTTTTGATCTTGTTACAAAGAACCATTTTATCTGTTTCTTTCTTCAAAAAAGAAGCCCTCAAAATCAAATGACTCCGAATGAATGCCTTGAGATTTATTTATTTATTTATTTATTAGGTTTTATATACCGGGGTTCCTGTATGGGATACAGATCACCTCGGTTTACAGTGAACATTAACTTCGCTCATGGGCTGTACATAGAGCAATAGAAAACAAAAAACAGTAGAAAATTTTGCTCGCAGGCAGAGCAGATAACAGAAGAAACAAGAATTGACAAAAGCTGGTACAACGGGTACAATTGGTGCAACTGTTAGGGAGGAATACAAGAACTGGTCCAGTTAGTATCTAGAAATGAGAGGAAATATAGCAGGGGGCAGGTATTAGCGTTGGGGCAGGTATTAGGATGTAAAGTACAGAAAACAAATGTGAGACCAGACTGGGGAATCGCAATGAGGAAATGGAGGACGGGTTACTACAAGAGAGGCAACAGAAGACAAATGAAGGTGAGATAATCCCACACCACTCCTGGAGACATATCCCCCTTATCATTAGTGCCCAAATATTCCAAAACTGTATCTGTCAAATGAGTTAAATGTTGTATCAGACAACAGGGTATCATTTAATATTCAGAATCTCTGTCCCGGATCATAATCAGCAAACAATATCCATCTCTCTCTCAAAATCAAAGCAACGATATATCTATTGAAACACCTTAGTTATTGTGCTTCAATAATTCAGCCACTTGTTCAAAACTCCAGGAAAAGGTCATCTGACTCAAGATTCAACATTACCACTTCAGGTAAGGTCTTTAGGAGATATTGAGCTGCTCAACTGTCGCCTCAGATGGCCGTTTCCCTTGCCAATACGTTGCCATCTTGGAAAGTCCTCCTGAGATGATGCAGATCAGGTAGATATCGATGGTTGCAGATGTCCAGCAAAGCCTCTTTGTTTGAACTCCATACAAGCCTCTTCTGGGAATTTTACCTTTGTAGAGACCCCATAAATAGTGAAAATTAGGCCAAAAGGATGTAGCCATCTGTATTTTATTTTCTCAAGAAAGAGGTTACATCTCTTAGCTCTTGGTGGTTTCTTAGCATTGCTTGGGAGAGATCCACAAATGCAGCAATATCCTTTCTTACCCATGACCACACCATTTGCTTGTAGGTGATGGGAGCCAATTTTTCTTTAATCACAAAATCGTGAAAATACCATTATGTCTTTCAGTTTATTAGATATCTTCTGTCCCAGAGCCCTGTGCACTCTATCTATTTTATCTCCACCTTCAAATCTGCACTGGGTCCCTCCGAAGAAGTCAGGAGGAATTTACCAAAGCATTGAATCACTGCCGCACTGTCATTATTCTCGGGTTTTTCATGAAACCCTCTGAATCTCAAGTTGCTACATCTCGATCGATTTTCCATGTTGGCAACTTTTTCCTTTAGCAGAGAGCTTTCAGAGGACAGTGACTCACATTGAGCTTGAATGAAGTTGACTGAGTCACCTTGAGCTTCCATCCTCGTGTCCATCTCATCGACCTTCCATCCCAATTCAGACATATCTTCTCAAATTTCAGACATCACATTCATAAGCTCTTTTATTTTCTTTAATTTCTTCGCAAATTTCCATAAACCATTCTCTGGATTCAGAGCATGATAGAATGTCTTGGTTTGCATCTAATGCTGCGCCACTAAGGCCTATTTCCAGGATCGGGCCCTCCTGCTCCTTCGATTCCTCGCGCTCATCGCCAACTACATTGTCCAATTTTGTGTAGGAGAAGTGACGAAAATCTAATGTCTTTTTTCTGGAAGACATCATGGCATTTCCCTGCAATACTGGTATTATCTCGAATCCGGTATTTAACTGATTAAGCCCATAGGAGAGAGGAATTCTGAAGTTAAGTTGCCATTGGCCCAAGAGATTTTTTTGATGGTCAGGTCCCTGTCATCTATATCTTGTTGAAGGTTTCAAACTTGCTTTGAGCTCCTCCTGGTCATCCTATTATTTCAGCTAATGGCTCTTTTTATTACAGCCTTTATAGATTTTTGTTGACTTTTTGTTTTAAACTGTTTGTGTCCTTATCTAAATCTTATATACAGGATTCCTCTACACATGTACTTAGGGAGTTCTTTGATTTCTGGTTTAACATCAGATACACTGTTAGTGATAATGGACACAGATTCTTTATACCAATACTCCTCAATCTGCAATATTGGATATAATAGCCTCTACATGAGCTAATAGATCTCCACTGACTAGAATACCTAATTAGTTTATTACATCTTTGGCATATACATCTTTGATTAAGAACTATTTTTGTTTTGAACAGATTTTCTATCTTCAAATATATGACATAGCTATGGGGCATGCTATAGTTCCCAAAATTGCCAAATCTGTAAGTATCTTTATTCCAAGAGATTCATTTATAGCCTTCTGCTTGGTTTGCATCCATTTTATGGTGGTGGCGTTATACTGATGCTATCCTGTTTTTTATGGACTGGTACAGTGGAAGCCTTTTTACGATGGTTTAATACTTGTGAAACCAATCATACCATACAATATGACTATTATTCTGTATCCTTTTTGGATATTAAAATTATGAAGAAAAATGGTTCATTAATTACATCACTATATCGGAAATCTACCAAACATAATAATCATCTATGGTGTGATAGTTTTTACCCAGGGAAATTGGCTAATAAGAAATCCTAGTTTCAATTTCTCCATATTAGGAGGCTGTGTTGTGATCTTATCAATTTTAAAAAACATGCTTGTGATCTTTTTGGCAGATTTTTAGTACATGGATATCTTGTTCTTGTCATCAAAAAGGCATACAGACGTGCATTATATTCTAACAGAGAATTGCTTCTCAATTACCAGCAACCTGTTAAGGAATCCTGTTTGGTATGTGTACTTAAATACACTCACAAAGCTTGGCTATTGCTATGGCAATAATAAAATATTGGTATTTATTGGCTTTGCATTCACTTTTTAGCCAATTACCTATAATTGCTTTTTCAAAAGGGGAAAAATATTCATGAACATGTAGTGAAATCTACTCTACCTCCAGAATGTTTTTGTATCTCTGTTTTATATATCATGTGGATCATGTATGTTTTGTGCTCAGACTCAGTGTGGTCAAACATGGACCCATCTCTCTATGGGTCAGACTTTTGTTTTTAAGAGTTAGCACAAACCATGCATCACATTTTGTGGTATATGTGATTACATGCCCTTGTCCAAAGACTTATGCTGGACACATCAAGCGGATGATCAAAACAAGACTTGAACGTCAGAGTTGTCTACATACTAAGAAGATTAACGCACCTATGGTAAATCATTGTGTGTTTCAACAACATGGCTTTACACATTTGAAGTGGTGTGTTTTAGACTAAGCTTCTCTCCTCATTGGTTTGGTTCCGATGTGGAAACTGAATTAAACAAAAGAGAAGAGTAGTAGCCTATGGGTCTTAATAAAGAAGTTGAGCGGTACACATTAATGAGGAATATATATTTAATTTTTTTCCTCTTTGACTTCATACTATAAGGGAACATAGGAAAACACTTGTTTTTAAAAGCAGTGTCATTTTTCGATCTTCCAGTAATGGTGGACTGATATCAGACTTTGCTGGAATGCTTTGTCACTGATGCAGTCTCCTGGAAATGTGGATCAGTGTCAGGTCATTATGTTTGAATATTGTTGATGATATAATGCATTGAATATGTCTGCCCTTGCCACTGAGGAAATTAAGGTAAAACAATAACTAAGGGCAAAAAATTATTATGCAAACAAGTTCTCTAATATTCAATAACCCAACAACCAATGAGAACCCAAAAGTCATCAAATCCCATAATTCTATATGAACTTGAAAAATGTTTATTAAGAATGAAACATCCTAACTAACATATATCTCTATCTAACCAATCATTCACCCTCATTCACACATTAAAAAAATCACAAATGTAAATAACATGGGCATAATTGTAGACAGTATACATATAGCACTAAAACATGAAACCTATCCTCAAAACAGTTTTATAATCTGATCTGTCACTTTAAATATATTGCACTCGATTTTAAATGTATTGCACTCAGTTTTGAATATATTGCACCCTCGATATCTCCTGTCGCAATTCAAAAGTGCTTCAATACTGCATCCTTTTCCGTCATCCACCGCCACAATGTTATTTACTCCGTTTCATCCGTCTAGCGGGCTTCCTCAGAGGAAACTTTTCACCACCTAAAATTCAAAAACAATGTGCTAATCCCAACACTATCCAACAAATCACACTAACAGCTATGACTATAATCCTTACCAGACAAAACGTAATCTTACAGCACCACCAATGTAATCTTCCAAAGGACTTATCCAAACTTCAAAAGATCTCTTTTTTCTTTTTTCATCAGTCCTCATAACCATTCATCAACTGGTCGCGAAGCTGCAACCAAAATTCATCTTTCATATATCTAAATTGTATAAAGAAAGAAAGAAAAGCACCATACCTGAACAGACGCCAACATCACATACCTTCAACCACCGGAAGTAACGATCAACTTCCTTCTTGTGTTATCACGCTAACGATCTACCCCTTATATTGCCACCAAAAACTTAATTGTTCAATTGAATACCAATAATCTATAAGGGAACCCACGACCCAACATCAATCAAATGATTGTGCAAAAAACACACAGCTAACTTTTCATTTAATAAACGCCGACCACTCTATGGGGCCATTAAGGCCATAGGGACTCACTGTATTCCAATTAAAAATAAAGCGCTGTTCTACCTGCCTTAAAATTGATGATAAATCCCCTCCAGATTCCAGAGAAATCTTTTAAATAAAAAAAAATTTCAAATCATCCAATGAATGGTGTAATTCAGCCCAATGCTGCACCAATGGTGCATTCTCCACATGAGAACGAATTCTACTTCTGTGTTCCCCAATACGTAATTTAACAGCCCTCACAGTCTGTCCAATATAAATAAGCCGGCAAGGGCAAACAATCACATAAATCACCCCACTAGAGGTGCATGTAAATAAACCCGGAAGAATGTAAGGATGGGTTAAATTCGGATGATGGAAAACCTTCAAGATTAAAACATGAGAACAAACAGTGCAAGATCCACAAGCCAACTGCCCATGTTCAATATTCATCATGTCACATTGCTTACCATGCTGTTTCAAATTGTCCCACAAACTTTTTCATTTTTTTAAAGCAAAAATTGGTTCATCCACAAAAATTTTTAAAGGGTTAAGCACATGCCAGTATTTCTTAATGATCTCTTTAATTTGGGAGGACTTAGTAGAGTACGGTATTGTACATATCATTCTAGACGGTAACTCTCGCTGAGATTTAATTAATACATTTTCCCTATTAGAAAATAGGGCACGTTTGTATGCTCTCCTAACAACCGGCCGAGAATAACCCCGATTTCTAAATCTATCCCCCAAACCTTGGGCTTGCAATTTGAACTCATCCATTGTAGTGCACAACCGCCTATATCTAAGAAACTGTCCCACTGGTATGTTATTCTTCAATTGCAAAGGGTGAAAACTCTGATAGTGTAACAATGTGTTTTTGTCCGTGGGTTTCCTGTATACAGTAGTAAAAATGTTAGAATTGAATAGAGTGACTTTCACATCCAAGAATGAAACACTGTATTTATCAATAGTAACTGTGAATTCTAAATTGGGATCCCCACTATTGATTTCCTGAAAAAATTCTTTCAAATTTTCAACTTCACCTCTCCAAACTAAAAATATGTCATCGATGTATCTCCCCCACCAAAGCACCTGTGTAAACCATGCTGAAGAATAAACAATCCATTTTTCAAAAGAAGCCACATAAAGGCATGCTAAGGTGGGCGCTATAGGCGAACCCATGGGGATGCCCTTGGTTTGCAAAAAATAACGAGTTTTATAAGAGAAATAGCTACTCATGAGGGTGATTTCAGCCACAGAAATGAGAAAGTGGTATTTTTTATCTGAAAAATTCATGGATTTAAACTCTTCTTTAATGATGTCAAGAGCAGCAGATTGAGGAACATTAGTATAAAGAGCGGTGATATCGGCAGTAGCCAAACACCAATCCTGCTCCACCACAGGCAACAATTTTAATTGATTCAAAAAATCAATAGAATCCCTGATATATGACGGGATAAGAAGTGCCCTGGGTTGTAATATTTTATCCAAATATTTGGCTAAAGGTTCAAAAATGGAACCTACTCCCGATACTATAGGCCTACCAGGAGGCGACGTGAGTGACTTATGAATTTTCAGTAAAATAAAAAATTGAGGAATGGAAGGACTTACTACTGTAAGATAATTAAAGTCCCTACTAGAAATAATTTTATCCTTAAATGCAACATGTAAAATATTGTTAACCTTCAAATGAATATCGGGAGTAGGATCAACATCCAACTCCGTATAGAATTGGGAATCCTCTGTCTCAAGATCTCCAAATCATAATTCACCTCATCCAATACCACAATCCCTCCACCCTTTTCCACTGATACAATTTTAATAGAAGAGTCATTACGTAACTCCCTCACGGCTAGCCATTCCTCCTTCGATAAATTGTACAAAGGGACTTCTTTCGTTTTATCTAATTTATTCAAATCATCTAAACCTAATGACTGAAAAGCCTGCAACAACATACTGGGAGGCAAAGGAGGGGACCACCCAGATGGTTTAAACAGTGCATTCCTATCCGGAATAAAATCACTAGGACCAAAATACTCTCTGATATGAAGCCTACGGAAAAATTTCTGTAATTCAATACGAGTCTGAAAGGGATCATATTTACAATAAGGAATAAAGGAAAATCCTTTATCCAACACTTTTACCATGGCAGCAGATAAATGTTTAGAGGACAAATTAAAAACAGCAGTATAGTTATCTTCCTGATTCTGTAATCCATCTGTCATACCACCATTCTGATTCATTATTACCGACGCAAGTTGTAGTTCGTCTGCGATCGAAACTGCTTTTGAGTACGTGTTTCCTTTACATTTTTGCCACGGGTGCGTGACCCTAAAAAAGAGGATGAATGTGAATCTGTATTATCATTATTGGGTTCTTGAAAATGTACATGTCGAGGATCTTTCCTGTTCTTTATTAAATTCTCAGTATGATCATCTGAAGAAATTAAAGCAACATAAAAGATAAGTGCTATTCTTACATGACTGTTTTATCTGCATTGTTTTTCATTTAAAAATCAAAAAAGTGACTTTACATGGGACCTATGACTGTATATCGAAAATAGGAGGTGTGTCTCCAGTCATATTCTGATGGTCCTTTAAAATACTCATTACAGTCTGTTGATTGAATTTTGTGCATCAAACTCTTTTTTGGATTGATTCTTCAGTTTTTGTAAAAAGAAAGTTGATACTCAGTGCCACTTAGCCAAATAAATTTCGACTTCTCTAGTTAAGTGTCAGCATCTGAATATCTGGCTGCATTCAGCGACCACCACTTAGCCGGATAACTACTTATCTGGCTAAGTAGTTAGCCAGCTAAATGGTGGGTGGGATGGGGGTCATAACTATAAGGCGCTACTTATCCGGCTAATTCAGTCAGATAAGTAGTTATCTTTAGACGTATCTGGATAAGTTAGCCAGATAAGTTAGACGTAGCAGGTCTAAAATTAACCGAATTAACTTATCCAGGTATATTCAGCAGCCCAGCTGTGCCACGGAATATCCCAGCTAAGTTAACCGGATAAATCTATCTAGCTAACTTCCCTAGGGCTTGTCTATCCACCTCATAGTGAATATACTGAAACATACATATATTGGGGCTTTTGCTTTGTGGCAATGGTCCTGTGATGAAATCGACGTGAGGAGAACAGGCTAAATATAAATTATTTATTTGAATTCAAACAGGATCAGAAGGACCTGGATTCAATTCCTGGGTCAGGTCTCCTGCTTCCTAGGCCAGCCATAGCTGAGGAAGCTGCAGAGGCAGCATTCACAGACCCCAGGGAGGAAGTCCCAGTCATTGCACAATGGTGATATCTTGTGGCTAGCTTTAGGGCCCATGATTGCAAGGTTCCAGATAAAGATCGTGCATGGATCCCAACCAATGACTGTTCTTGCGATGACAAGATTATGGAGTAAGGAAGGAATATAAAATAGGGGGATAAAAGGACAATCTGTGGTAGTGCCGTGCACTACCATATGGAAGATACCCAGTTCAGTCCCCAAACTGGGTCTTTCCCTCCCCATGTTAACTAGGGATGCTGCAGAAGCATCATTCACAGCCCACAGTGGGGCAGATTCAGGGCCCATGATTGCAGGGTTCTGGAGGGAGCCCTGGTGCATGGCCCATGGCCCAGGACCGTCACTACCATAAACAGCCTAGGTGTGTTGGGGAGAGGTTCCTCCAACTGAGTTCAAAGTACAAAGGTGCACGAGAAGGAGCAGCAGCTGATCAAAGATTTTTTAAATTAAAAACAGAGTAAAAAATCCTCAAGTACTTGCAAATGAAATCTCGTAGTAATGGATCCCAGCCCTGGTTCTACCTAAGCCAAGATGCAGACCCAAATTGTTGGACACCCCCCCTCCGCAAAAAAAAAAAAAAAGTTCAGATATGATAAAGAAAGCAACAATAGTGAGATGTAGCCAACATCCTATGGAATGTCTTTATAATTCAATGTACATTATTTTAAACTGCAATGTATATTTGTGCAAAGAACAGTAAGAGGAAAGAGTTTAAGATACAGGGGTGGTGTTAGGATTATTACGTTTGAAGTACAGGCTTGGCAGTAGAATGACAGAACTTGAAGTACAAGGAGGGAAGCAGGAGGGAAGAGTTTGAATTATGGGGTGACAGTATAAAATGAGGTGTTATGTTGGTTTTCAGGCTTGAAGGCAGGGCCTATGGGCAAAAAGCAAACAAGGCTCTGCTTCAATGACTTTATTGGCCAGTGCCCTGAATCTTAAGCAGCACTGAACAGTCCTCTACTTCCTGCCCCAGCCCATCCCCTCCCAGGTAGCATGCAAAGAACAGGATGGTGGGGAAGTGGGAATGAGCCGGAGTAGATAGAATAAAGGGCAAAGCACAGAAGAGCTATCTGCTCCCTAACAGAGCACCTCTTCTCTTGTTCCCCTTTCACCTCCTGTCTGCAGGGAACAGGAATGGGGGGGGGGGGGGGGGGGGCGGGGAGGAAGGAAAAAGGGTTAAGCTTGAGTGGATGGCATATTAAAGAATAATTCAGGTTTTTACATATTTCTATTTATAATTTGTGATCCCTTTTTCTGAACTTTGTTAATGGTCTGTGTTTTGTATGTGAGATGGAAGTGAAGTATGATGCTACTGTATAGGTTCTGTATAGGGATCTGTATGAGTCCAGCTTATTCTATTTTCCCATTAGAAGGTGTATAGCTGTTTTAGAACTGGGTGGAATATTTATGTAATGATGGGCCAACCACAGGGTCATCCTGCAACCGGCCTCACCTACCTCTGCCTCAATGGCAGAATGCTGCCAGTTCTCTGCTACGTTGCTCCACAGGAGCGTGCACCTCACTTCCTCTTTTGTCGGTGACACAGCAAGAATCTGGCTGCGGCGCCGGAAGATGATGTCAGCACCAGCAGGCCATGTAAACCCCATCGCTCCTACATACCAGTGTCGTCGCAACAGGTCTCCTACCAGTCTATAGCAGCGCTAGTTGCTCAGTGTGTTCCTGCTCTGATCCTGGTTCCTGCCTTATTCCTATGTTCCTGCTCTGTTACTGATTCATGCCCTTCTTGCTTTGTGGTTAGTGTCTTGCTTTGTGGTAAAAGACTCCCTAGGATGAACACCATTCCTAGGGAGTCTTTGCCCAGTCATGTTTTGTTTGTCCTTGCCTGTTCCCATCATTCTCAGTTCCTAGTTCTTGTTACCCTGACCTCAGATTGGATCTTAACTCTGTTTCGCTCGTTGCCAGCCTTGACCTCGGATCGGATCCCCTCTTTGCAGCATCTTCAGCCTCTGACCTGGTCTACTCCTACCAGCCTTGCACTCAGCCTGTAAGACCAGCTGGCTGCCAGAATCTGCGGGCTCAACCCAAGGAGGAGGTGGTCGGTCAGGTGGAAGACCTAGTTCTCGTGGTGAGCCAGCTGCCACCTGTTAAGGCCTATCTTGGGCTCACACAAGATAAGCTATGTCAACTTAACAGAGGCCTAAGGGCTCACTAACCACAAAGCAAGACAATTTGCAGTGTTGCCTTTTCATACAGGGTTGTTGCTGTTTGAGTTCTGGGAGATTTTTCTGTTTTGGTATGGCAGGTTTCCTAGGTAGGTTCTGAGTGACTTTTTACAGAGAATCGTGTTACTTCACAAAGGGGTAGATTTTAAAAGGGTGCGCGCGCACATGTACGACCAATTTAATAACTTGCGTGCGCAGGTGCACACAAGTTATAAAATCGGGGGTCGGCGCGCACAAGGGGGTGCACAATTGTGCACCCTGCGAGCGCCGAGCCCGCACCGGGCTGCGCTGCCTTCCCCCATTCCCTTCTCCCCACCCCACCTTCCCATACTTCCCCCGCCCTTTCCCCCCTACCTTTTTTGTTTCTTTTTTTTGTTTCACAACTTACTTCAGCCCTGGGGCTAAAGTAAGTTGCGCGCACCGGCCGACTGCTGGCGCGTGATCCCTGGCACAGCAGAAAATGGCCACTGCGCCTGGAGCCTCTGACCCCGCCCCGCTCACACCCCTTCCCGCCCCTTTAGTAAAGCCCCGGCGCGTGTAACCTTTTGAAAATCCGGCCCAAAGTGTCTGGTAATGGAGGGACTGTGACATTGTTACTGAAGTATTTGGACATATTTGTAAATATTTATAAATATTGTAAATATTGAAGTATTTGGACAGTCCTCTTGCTATGAAAGACCTTTTATTGATGCATTACCTCACTAGCTCATGCTCTTCCCATATTTAGCCCTACAATAGTGCTCACTGTCACCTGTATACCCCAACCAGTACATTTCAACCTTACCTACCAATTATTTGCAGTTAACCGTACCATTTATTCATGTTATTTGACAAATTTTGTAGTCTATTTTATATTTCATATTCAATTTAATATTTATTGATTTACGTTCTATTGTTCAATTCTTTGTTTATTGTTTAATGTAACGCCGAACGTTTCTTGTTCAATACCCTGTTCTTTGTTTAATGTAACGCCTTACCAGCGACAGTTTTGTTCTATGGAAACCGACTTGATTCGATATATATATCGAGAATGTCGGTATATAAAAACCCCAAATAAATAAATAAATAAGTAAATAAATAAGTGACAATATAATTTGAATGTCCTTCCTATGGTAAGTAGTATGGGGAGAAAATTCCAATTCAGCCCAGCTAGCTATTTCAGAGATTAGCTTCAACCAAAGTAGTCTGAAAGTCTTAATTGATAAATTTAGGTATTTGTTAGGATTTTGTTTTAGGGGATTTTTTTTTTTTTTTTGCAGTCTATCTCCAAAAATCAGATGAACTATTATGATATACATAATACAAATAAGTTTCAGAAATCATATTATACAGATATTTATATCCACACACACAGTTTAATATTTAAAAGTATCGTGCTCAATTATGCAGTTTTACAGGATTATTCTGGGAAGGTCTGTGGTGGGAACATAAAGATTATCGAGTATGAGTTTAATTATCGCAATTTCAGAGGAGCCTATGGGCCTGAAAAATAACTGGGGAAAGGGCATAAGGTTAAAGGCTGAAGAACCTAGGGTAGCAATTCCCAAACCTGTCCTGGGGTTTCCTAGCTGCTCGGGTTTTCAGGGTGCTGTAATGTGGGCCTGTGGGTGCATAATGGCTCACAGACCCTATGCTGATTTTATTTTAAGTTTCTGAAGCTACTGCTGCTGCTGCCACTGCACAAAAATCTACAGCATTACAACCCAAGAGGAGGAGAAAGAAAGGGAGAGAGAGGGGA
The DNA here is from genome assembly GCF_901001135.1 of Rhinatrema bivittatum. Taxonomy (NCBI): domain Eukaryota; kingdom Metazoa; phylum Chordata; class Amphibia; order Gymnophiona; family Rhinatrematidae; genus Rhinatrema; species Rhinatrema bivittatum. Next base: position 241,506,529 of record NC_042618.1, on the reverse strand, counting down.
GGGGGGCTACTGCTGGGCAAGGGGTGAAGGTGGGAGCCAAAGAAGGCACTGATGCTGGGCAGGTAATTGGGGAGAGAAGGGGCTACTGCTTCTGGGTAAAGGTTTGTAGGAGAGAGGAGCTGCTCGGCAGAGGGAGAGCAGCTGCTGTTGGGCAAGGACTGGGTAGGAGAGAGAGGAAGAGATGCTGCTGGACAAGGAATGGAGGGAAGAAAAAACCAAGGAGGATACAGGGCAAGGGACTGCATGGGGGAGAAAGAGGTGGAGGTAGGAGAAGAGAAAGGGGATGCCGAACAAAAGATGAAAGAAAAGAAAGAGTGGAATGCTGTGTAGAAGGGGAGGGAGTGTGTGCGTTACTGGAGCTGCTGCTACTACCGGAGGGATAGCTGTTCCTCTGCCACCAAAGACGACATTACTATGCCAGAGCAGCCACTAGTAAGTCAAAGTGGGGGTAGGAGGCGTAATTCTAAATATTGTCCCAGATGCAGAAAAAGCTGGTCCCAACACTGCTGGAAGGGGCAGGGCAAAGAAGGGTAAGGAGTTTCTACACGATATAGATAACTTTTGGAAAGTACACTGTAAAAATGTGGGAAGAGAGGTGGGATGAGTGAAATTAGACCTCAGTCAAAAAAAAAGCTGTTGGTTCTTGTGTACTTCTACTCTGAACAAATCCCATGCGCTTCCCCCTATTTCTGTTCAAGATATTAGTTTTTACAGCCTGTGAGTGAATTCAGTGCTTGCGAAAGCTGACAGATGGATAGTACTGGAACAGACCAGGTAAAGTGAGGCAGAGGCAGTGGATGATATCCCACAATGACCTGCCAGTGTGTCTCAATCCTGTTCTGAAGGGGCCACCTCCATGGGGGAGGCAGAATTACTGGGTTTCCATGTATGATTCAGTTTGCTGAGACTGCCAAAAAGGGTCAGTGTTAATTGCAATGGGACAGCAATGTAGACTGCGGTCTGCTGGGAACTGGACTGAAACTATTTCCTTTCAAGAATTCATTTCCTCCGGAAAACCACTCCCAAATAACCTGACACTGGCACAGTCTACCTAAAAAGAACCTAATGTATCCAAATATAACACTTGTAACTACTGGAATCAGTTACTTATTTGGTTTATGTTAGTACTGTTCTTGCAGGCAAGCAACTTTATTTAGTAGCCCTAAGTCCATGGAACTGCCACAACTGGTGGTGAGAAGTCATATCTAGAAGAATGCAAATTTACCAGTCCTACGGCTATCAGTCATTAATTGTATAAGCCAACCAATACAGCTGTAGTAGGGCTGGATTCCAGTGCTATGCAACCACAGGTAATGGGGGGGAAGGGGAGGATTACCCCCTCCCAAATTCTTCCCTCCAGCGTGGGACCTTCAGAAGCCCTTGCATGCTGACCCGCAACACCCTGTCCCTCATACAGGTTTTCAGTGTAACAGGAAGCCCATGCAAGAAGAGGGGGCAGAGTGCAGCAGGGATTTATTAGCACACAAGGGCTGCAGGAAGCCCTGCACTGATTTTTTTTAAATTGACAGGTGTGCTGCTGCTGTTCCTGTGGAACCAGCATTGTTAAGAGGAGACAAGCAGTGTCGTGGCAGCAGAAGCAATGCTCCAGTGCCTACAAAACTTTGGTACTAGAGACAGTTACCTATGCCTAAATCCAGGCCTGTCAGTCACCTTAGGGCTCATTCTTAGTGCACTTTGTTCATAAGTCACCTATGTGAAACTGTGTCAAAGGCTCTGCTGAAATTTAAGTCAGCAAAGCCTTTGACAGTTCTGCATAGGCAACTTATAAATAAACTGATTGCCCTAGGTATGAGCCCTACTTTTGGGATAAAAACTGGTTGGGAAATGGGGGTGGGGGGTGATAAATGGAGTTCACCCTGAGGAAAGGGAGGTTATCAGTGGTGTGCTGCAGGAATCGGTCCTCGGTCCAGTTCTGATCTACATTTTTGTTAGAGATATTATGGAAGGACTATCGGGAAAGCTTTGCCTTTATGCAGATGATACCAAAATCTGCAACAGGATAGACATAAAATGCAGGATCATGTAATTAGGCTGAAAAAACCTATGCGGTAGAGTTTAAAAAAGGATGCGCGATTTTATGACATGCGAGTGCTGGCGTGTGCATGTCATAAAATCCCGATCGGCGCGCTCAAGGGCGGGGTATAATTTTGTGAATTTGCGCAGCGACGCATCGTCGGGCTTCCCCAGTTCTCTTCCCCTTCCCTACCTGCTCCCTATCCTAGGCCCCCCCCCCCCCCCCATTTTTTAAACTTACTTTTTGCTCTTGCAAAGGAGCAGGAGCAAGTTGCGTGCGCCGGCACAGCAGCAAATGGCCACTGTACTGGGCGCCTCTAGCCCCACCCCACCCTCCTCCCCGCCCCTCTGCCGAGGCCCAGCGCTTGTGCACATAACAGGGGGTTACGCACGCGGCCGGGCCCCTTTTAAAATGCGCACGGCACGCACAAGGCCCAGCCACGCGTATAACCCATGTTTTACGTACGCGGGCCATTAAAAATCCGGCCTTAAGGAAATAGTATAGTACAGGGGTGAAATTCTGCATACAAAACAACAGGATCTGAAGGTGATCATATGTAATGATCTTAAGGTGGCTAAAGAAGTAGACAAAGTGATGGCAAAAGCCAGAAGGATGCTTGGGCGCAAAGGGAGATAAACAGCCAGCAGGAAAAAAGGTGTAAGGGTCCCTGGTGAGCCTTCATTTGGTGTACAGTATACAGTTCTGGAGACTGCATTTCCAAAAGAATATAAACCAAAAAGAGCTGGTCCAGAGGCAACTACTGAAATGGTCAATGGTCTTCACTGTAATGCCCTTTCTGAAAATATAGATCACCAAGGAAGGGGTATTAGTACAGCAAATGAATATCTAGTTTATTAAATCACACCCTTACAGAACATAAGGATGTAATTTACCTTCAGCAAAAAACATTAATTCAGAGCCCTCAGGGCCAGTGTAGTTTGCCCATGCTTCCAATAGTACTGGACCCTTGTATCCCTACCCTGCAGTACAACAGTAAGGTTTCTTACACAGCAACGTTAGAAAACCTTCACTTTTACTCCAATTCAAAGTGTTGATATTCACAGATTTCAACATGCTAAGCAAACAGGGACACAAATAAAATGAAATGGGCAATGGAACATAAAAAGAGAAAATGATAATGTCCAATATCACAGAAACCAAAATTCCTGTCAATGAAAAATGTCCCAAATATCCATAAAATTCCCAGTAGTATGCACACTGGAAATGTAATAGAAAGCACTGCTTTCTGGGATGAATCCAGAGACAGAGACGAAGTCTATGTAGAGCTGGGTAACAGGAAGGAAAAAAAAAACCCCAGTTCTTTTATATTTGGCTCAGTACAGAATTCTCCTTGTAACAGCCCGTCCCCCACACTGCTCAGAAGAGGCTGTGAGATCAGTGTTTTCTTTTACACAGCAGCTGCTCCACCGTGAGAGACTATGAGGGTCCCGTTGGAACTTTTTACTTGTTTTAACATGAGGTGAGAGTATGGATTGTTTACAGACCGTGACTCACCAACCATCCCATTGCAGGCAGCCAGGAACTTGGATTTCTGCTCTTGTCTTTTCACAGCCTCTACCTTCCGTGTTTGCTGCACAGGCACAAAAACCCTTCGATCTGCGGACCCTCTGAGTCAGGCTGTCGCCTATGCTCTCCCCTCCCTCAGACTAGGCTAGCAGTGCTCTCCTCTTTTGGCTCTGTGGGGATCCAAGACATGTCTGCCTCTGCATCTCCCGCCAAAAAAGCAACCCCCTGGCTTCGGGCCAAGTCCAAGGTCGCTGTGACTATGCTCCAGCGGCAACGCTGTAATCTCACTCCTGACTGGCTGCTTCTGCTGCAAGCAAGCTCCTGATTCGGCAGTGCCCGTCCAATTTAGAGGGTTCTCCTGACAGTCAGAGAGTCTCCGGCTGGCAAACCGAAACGGGGCAGAGAACAAGAAAACAGAATCGATCCCGCAGATGCTGGCTTTCCAAAATTCTGATGAAAACCAGGGTTATTCCGGCTATGGGTGCTCAGGATAAGAGAATCAATAAGAATTCCAGGGCTACATAATCATTCATCCTAAAACATATGGTGACAGACTTAAAGATTTAAACATGCACACCTTAGAAGAAAGGGGAAGTTATGAGAGAGGCATCAGGGCCGGTGCTAGCTTTGTTGCTGCCCTGGGCGAACAATTAGTGTGCTGCTCCCCCCCTCATTCATTCATTTTCCAGTAATCTATATTTTTAAAAACTGACACCCACAGAACCTCCACAGAACCCATGATCAAGGGAAGGGTATTACCCTAGAGAAACCTTACAGCCTTGTGCATACACACACACCACATCCCACACCTCTATAACCACACAAAATGTAATTATGCACTTGTAAAACATTTTCACAAGTAGTCTTCTGAGACAAAATATCACTTACAACATATATATTATGTTTACATGCACTGCTGAGGTGCCAACCAGAAAACTGCAAAAAAGACACTTGGAACTCCTATGGAATTTATAATGGTACCTCAGGATGCCATGAATAAACGTAATTACCATTGCAATATAGTAAACCTCCCATACCAAAACAATCCTAACTACAAACACTCAAACAGTAGCAACCTTATCTATGAAAAGTCAATACTTCAAATATTACACCAGGCCCTAAAACACCAATACACTTCCTGTTGGGAAAACAGACCAAGACAGGCTGCTATAGATCCTGATACAGAAACTACATGCCAGTAAAATAGCTTACCTTGGTCACATATGCAGAATACAGACAGACCTTGACCAAATACAGAATAAAGAGTCCAGAAAGTATAAATAGAAACATGCTGAGAAGAACTGAATTGGAACCCACAACAAGCCGGCTTCTATATGCAGAACAACAATGGAAAAACAAAAACATAACTATTCGTCATAAAACATTAAATAATAAAATCAAGAAATATAAAACATAATAATAGTAAAATCATATTCATAAAAAGAATAAATATTTCAAACCAGTTAATAAATAAAATATCCAAAATTTACCAAATACCAATATTTCAAAAAATCAAATAATTAAAACATTCTGATATTTCCCAAAAAACCAATTAAATATTTTAAAACAGCAAAAACATTAAATTTACCCAATAATTAAAACTAATAAGGATTAAAAAATCTCCTGCTCTCCACACCTGGGATCTTTTGATTTCCAGTCACCTTGTGATTTTCGTGGATTCGGGGAGACAGGGCCGCACAAACTTTATCTTCTCTCTCTCTTACACATACACAATAACACTTTGATTCTCTCATACACTCCCTGTCTCATATATATGCCTATGCTCTCACACATACTCCTCTGCCTCACAGATACACAGTGTGTGTATGTGTGTGTGCATGCCTGTGAGTCCCTATATGTGATACATAGGCTCCCAAAGGTGCACATATACCTATATACATATACACAGGCACTTACACAGATATACATATACACAGGCTGTCACACAGACACACACACACAGGCCTCACACAGACACACACATGCACACAGATGCAAGCACATGGGCTCTCACATGGCTACACACAAGCTCTCAAACAACCAAATACATGTATACAAGCTGTCACACACACACACATGCCTACATACAACCCATCCATTCTCCGCATCCACATTTCAGCTTTCACTCAAGGTTTCACACAGACACACATGCATACATACTGTATCACACACACACACAAGCTTACATACAAACACACACAAGCATTCAGGCTGTCACACAGCCACACACACAAGCTTTCACACAGACACACACAGGCTCACACACAGACATACACACATACGCTCTCACACGGACTCAGACACACTCATATACAGCCTCCTCTTCTCTTCCGACCTGGTGGGATGAGCTCCACCACAGCTCCACAGGCTCCTCTTTGGGCTATGGTGGGATGAGCTCCACCATGGCCCCACAGGCTCCTCTTCTGTTCGGGTCGTGGTGAGGAGCTCCACCATGGCCCGGCAGGCACCTCTTCTCATTGGTCCTGGGAGGGGAGTTGGCACTGAAGCAGAAAAAGTTCAACTGCTGGTGAGTTGAACTTTGCGGCAGCCAGCAACCTCTCTTCCTCTTCAACTGCTGGCAGGTTTGGCTCTGCTGGCAGGCCTGTAGCCTCTTCTGTTGCCACAGCCCCCCCTCCCCCCCGTGCAAATGCATGATATGCACACCAAGTCATGCCGGGCCTGAGAGGCATTTAAAGAACTCCAAGGAATTCATGCACAGAGGTGGGCGTCTTTCAACAGAAAGGAGGCTCTGGAAAGAGAAATCATGGGATCTGGATGAAGGAGGAAAGACTCAAGAATAGTTTAAGGGAATATTTCTTTACAGAAAGGGTGGTGGACGGACGCATGAAACAAATTCCCTGAGGAGGTTGTGGAGATAAGGATAGTATCAGAATTCAAGAAAACATGGGACAAGTACAGAAGATCTCTAAAGGAGAGAAAAGAACTATAAAGCTGAAATGTGGATGCGGAGAATGGATGGGTTGTATGGTCTTTATCTGCCATCAATTCTCTGTTTCTCAAACAGCACGCATACTTTTGAAAATGTACTGTACACACAGTATTTTCTTTCCATAATCTTATCACATCCCTGGAAACCGCTCCTCTTAATCCATTGTAAAAACCTGTGTATATGTTTCACCTGCCAGAGGCAAGACTAAAAGTACAAGGCAAGACAATCTAGGCATATTAATGTGCTTTAACGCATCTAGATTGCTTTGACAATTTTCTTCCCCAAATTTCTCATGGAAGTGCTGAAACAGTAAGATATCGGGAGCTTGATGTGTCTTCCAAGTGTCCTTGAGGGATCTAGACTTCATTATATCCCAGTTTTCTAACTCACATACCTCTGTATTTATGGGACAAGAAGCACTAGACTACTAAATATGAATGACAAACTCAGAGCTGGATTCACATCTCATAATGACACAGAGTTTGGCAATACTGAAGGGACAAATGAAGCACAGCAAAAGAGTAAGGTCTTCCTTTCTCTCTATATGTAGCCCCATCCTGTTCTGGTCCTGGGCACAGAGGCATATGGGGATGGCCACAGACCATGCAAGAACCCATGACCAACCTGGGGTTCCAGCACAGGGAGGGAAGGTAACAGTTCAAGGCCCTTAGGTTTTTGTTCTCACAGGGGCTCTTCCTACACACCAGTCCAGCACGCCACAAAGGCCACGTCCATGCCAGCTCTATTGTTCCTCATAAAATTCTTTACTGATTGATGGCAGGGAAAACACAAAATCCAAAAATAGATACACTTAGGCCAAGCCACCACAGCAACAAATCAATCTAAGAAGGTGTGGACCCCAGCAGCAGATCGAGTGGTCCCCCATTTGGACGTGGACCCCAGTGGCAAGTTGAGTGGCCCAACAGGACAGCATGGACCCCAGTGTCAGATCGAGCGGACCTTAGAGAGCATGGACCCCAGTGGCAGATCAAGCAGTCCCCAGGAGGGTGTAGACCCCAGCAGCATTCCAGGAGGCAGAGTTTGGTCCCCCAGGAGGGTGTGGATCCTAGCAGCATTTCAGGAGGTGGAGTCGGGTCCCCCAGGAGGGCATGGACCCCAGCAACAGACCAGGAGGCGATGTCAGATCCCAAGGAGAGCGTGGATCCCAGTGTTGGCACAGACTTTTCAGTGGAGCAGAAGTGACACCGAGGAGATGGCAGCGATTTAGACACAACGGAGCCCCCAGGCCAACACTGCCTATCAGCCCAGTTGTATGTTTTCACTTGGGTGAGACTTGGGATTAAAGAAAGGGAGGATAATAATATTGATTACGTGGGAACACAAGAGGTCCCTTCTATTCTATATGGTGGTATACTACGGGAGACAACAAACCCAAATTGCCAAATATTAAGTGTTCTTGCTATCGTATAGAAATGTATATAGTTGCGTAGCCTGAGACTACAAACCATGAGTAGATAAGTGTGCTGTTTGACATCCTATTAGCAATGTACATAGTCATGTAGAAATGTATATACTTATATAGGGGTAGATTTTATAAAGTTGCGCACCAGGCGCAAACAAGAGTACGCGGGATTTCAATAGACACGCATGTAGCCGCGCGTATCCATTAAAATCCGGGGTCGGCGCGCAGCCTGCCTCCGTTCCTTCTGAGGCCGCTCCGAAATCGGAGCGGCCTCAGAGGGAACTTTCCTTCGGCCTCCCCCCACCGTCCCCTACCTAACCCCCCCCCCCCCCCCCCACCAGCCCTATCTACACCCCCTCTACCTTTGTCACGATAGTTACGCCTCCTCGAGGCAGGCGTAACTTGCGCACGCCGCGCCGGCTGCCGGCACGCCATGTTCCGGTCCAGGGGCTGGTCCAGAGGCCGTGGTCATGCCCCCGGAATGCCCCCAGGCCGGAACCATGCCCGCGGCCCTGCCCTGGATGATGCGCCGGCCGCGTCACGCCCCCCCCCCCAACACGCCCCCGATGACGTGCCGGTCGTGACACGCCCCCAACATGCTCCCCAGGAAAGCCCTGGGACTTATGCATGTCCCGGGGCTTTGTGCGCGCCGGAAGCCTATGCAAGATAGGCTCGGCGTGCCCAGGGGGGGTTGGGGTAGGTTTTCGGGGGTTACGCGCGTAACCCTCTGAAAATCTACCCCATAGTTTATAAACCTTTATTTATTTGTACATACTGCCAGACTTGTTCACAATCCCATTTGTTTTCCTGGGGTGAAGGGAGGGAAATCCCACCCACTAACACCTGCTTACCCAGGTGGAGGCACAAGGCGCCAAGAACGTGAGGACCGATGGAGTCTGTCCTAGGGGGCTCCCACCACATCGATCCCGGACCCAGGAATGCCCTGCGAGGTAAGCTGTCAAGAGAGCATTACATTTGTAAGGGGCAGGGCCATTTTCCTAGGGTTAGAAAAGAGAAACCCCTTACATATGTAGAGCATTGTATCACAGTCCCCCTCCCGCAACCCTATATTGTGTTTTATAATCAAAAGGAGTTAAATATGCTTAGTGTGATCTTGGCAATAGGGTATGGCAGGATTAGTGAGGAAGTGGATCATGTTTCAGGTCAAAATTTAATGTCATTTATACAATCTCTCAAGCTCTGGACCAAATCTCACAAGTCTGTGATGCAGCTGTGATGGAGGATCCAGTGAGTGCTGCCTGCAGACCTTCTGAAGGACATGTTATTTAAAAGGCTTTCTTACATTTTAATTTCAATTGGCAGTTAAACAAAATAATTAAGAGCCTACTTTTATGTTTTGATTTATATTTCATTCCCTGGGGTGATAATAGTATTTGAAAGTTTTTGAAAGTTCCACTATTTTCTATCAAGCAGGCCGATTCAGTAAACTCCTCAGGAGAGCGGGCATCATATTGGCCATGCCAAATCACGAACAACTAAATAATGAACTCGGGGAAGAAGATTTTAAACAGGGAATGGCCAGAATGATAGATGCATACCGTTTATTAAAAAATAAAAAATATAAACATTTGAGAAATGAAATTAATTAGAGCAAAAAGAAAGGAGACTCAGGAATAGGATTAAATTAAGAAGCAATACAGCCAAGAAAAAAATCAAGTTGAAATGTTTTGGGCTAGCCAGTCCTGCTGCTTTCAATATTTTACAAGTACTGTCTGCAAAGCATTTTGTTTTTAAATGAATGATACCTTTTAGTTGCTCAACTTAATTATCCAAAGATACTGTGCATGACCCTTCTCCAAATGTCATCTGTTGAGAATTTTCAGTTTAGTCCAATAAAAGGTACTGCAAACTGTAAAGAATCCAGTTTTCACCAGGGCCAATACAGCTATGAGAAATCTGCACTAAAGAACTGTGACCTAGCACCCCGAAGACAACAAAGAGCAGCCCCACTGCTGTCATGGTGTCTGGTGTGACCTTCAGAAAAAGACAGAATCATAGCACTTCTCCCCTGAGAAGTAACAAAGCATAGGGGAAAAGGCTTACTCCCTTTCCCACAATCCTGTCCCTCTGCCAGGTAACTGGGGCAAGGGCTAGTCCTGCCTGGCCACAATTTAGTAGGAATAAGAGGCTGGGATGGATACAAAACAAATATTTGCAATGGACCAAATTGTAAAAGTGTTGCTCATGCTAAAAAGCCCATATCCATGAGTATGTGGGCTGCATGCGAGTGACGTATATTTCAAAAGCCAGAAGTTACACGCATATATACATGTGCGCGAGAAACAAAAAAGGGACAGAAAAGGGGTGAAGTTGGGGGAGGGGCATGGGTGTTCCAGGGTAGGGCCAATTATTATGTGCAAACCTCCTTATTTGAAAACGGGAGGCCACAGCACAAAGCAGCTTCTTAGCCGCATAACTTTACTGTTGCTCCTGATGAGCAAGTCTGCAGATCTCGTGTTTTGGGCTTACATGACAGGATGAGGGGTCTGGGCCAACTGGGGGGCATACAGGATGAAGAACTAGAGGGGTTTGGCTGACCTCGAGATTAACTGAGCAAAACTGTTAATTTGAAAAACTGGGAATATCCCTTGAGTGAGCATGTTTTAAAATCTGCTTATATACACACATTAAAGCTGGCAAAGTCCTTTGGAAGATATGCAAAGTAAGTTTACTCATGTAACCTCTTTAAAATTAGGAGCATACTTACTCGTGGTAGGTGTATTTTAAATCATACGCATGCAAGTGTGTGCATGATTTAAAATTCAAGCGTTATCTCCGTTCACCGATACACACATATATGGGTGCACCACATGTACTTGTTTTAAAATTAGCCTGAATTTCTTAAAACAGAATAAATCAGAAATCACAAATAAGAGATTTCAGTGTTAGTTTTTATCTACTCTTATTACTGAAACAGCACAAGATACATTTCTCAAGCAAGTAAAGAAACTCATCCAAATATCTTTCAGGCCAATAAGCTATGGAAAATCTGTTCAAATTCAATTTTGGAGAGCAACTTTTAACTTTTAACCCCAAAATACTTTTAAGAGTTCTGACTCATTTCAGAGATTTCTCTTACTGTACTCTTCCAGAAATGTGCGTGTAAGCCTTTTTTGGTGGATTAGACATTTTCTAAAGGGCCATAAAATAATTTCTTTCTTGGGGATAACTCCACAATCTCTTTCCCCCTATTCTTGTCCCAAGCAGTTTGTCTTTTCTGTTGGGGGAAGAATAATTTTCTAGGCCCAGGACTGGCATGAAGTCCCTTGTGTGTAGCATACCATAGCTCTTCAGGGCAGGCACACTTACAAAACAGGCGGGACTCACTGGATGGGTGTTCAAATGAAAATTTACTATGGTTGTTGTCAAAAGAATTAATATGAACAAATATTATAGTGTCCAAATACATCCAGGTCTTTTAGCCATTTGGGAATACAGGTTTTTACAATCTCTACTTCTGTGAATGTTTCCTTTAAGGCAGGGGCTTCGAACTGGTTTATCCTCCATGGGATGGAAATACAATTAACCCAAATTGGCTGGGGTATCCTAGCTGTAGATGTCCTCCCCCCAACAGATTCCTCTCAAACTGCATGTTGCGCTGGAGGTGGATCCTTGGCCTGGCGCAGGATTGGTACGGCCCTCTGAGGGATCCCAGAGGGCACCTGCCACCAGGAGGCGGAACACACAAGGAGACAGAGGCTGACATGAACTTCACCAATAACAGTCCGGGAGTTCCGCGGGTTGAGCCCTTGGTTTCCCGGACCGCCTGGTCTTAGGTGGGCCTCTGGGGGTCTCCCGGGGAGAGATGATGGAGAGGAGTGCCCACCAAGAGGAGAGGTGCGCGGCTGTCAGCAAACAGGTGAGCTAGACTGGAACCGAGGGTAAAGGCGACCACTGGAACAAGACAGGAACTGAAGGTGCTCCGGGTAGGATAGGCAGTGCCTAGTGTTCCAGCTCAAATGAGGGCGAGGGTGGTGTCGAGGCAGGCAGGCCTGGTGATCACAGGAGGAGCAAAAAGAGTGTCCAAATGGAGCGCATGTGTCAGAGCCAGGGTATCCGTCCGAGAATGGTCAGCCAAAGCAAGGGTCAGTTCCAGGTATCAGTCCGAGCGTGGTCAAAGGCAAGCAGAGGTCAGTTCCAAGAATCAGTCCAGGCGTGGTCACAGGCAAACAGAGGTCAGTTCCAAGGATCAGTCCAAGCGTGGTCAAGACAAGCCGAGGTCAGTACCGGGTATCAGTCCGAGAAGGTACTACCTGGGTAGCAAGATGAGGAACAGGACTCAGGAACAGATGGTGGAAGACAGGAAGGACCACGGGAACACAGGAGCAAGGCAGGAACACTGGAACAGGCACAGGAACAAGGAACACTGGAACACTGGAACAAGCACAGGAACAAGGAACGCATGAACACTGGAACAACCACAGGAACGAGGACAGCAAACTAGCTCACACACAGGTGATGACCCAATTGCCAAGGTGAGGGACTGAGGAGCAGGACTTCACTTAAATACTGAGACTAGGTAATGTCATCGGGACGCGCCACGGAGGAGTCTGCCGCCCTTGGCCCTTTAAAGGGCTGGGTGATCCGCGTGCGCCTGCGCCTAGGGGCGGAGTCGAGGCAGCGGAGGACGCTGAGCCCCTGCGTGGGGAGAGGAGCAAGGCCTGGGACGCCGAAGCTGTGGAAGCAGCTGGGGACACCGCTGCCCTGAGCCGGGGGCAAAGCCAACTGGCTGCGGCTGCAAGGGAGGAAGTCCCGGGACCTGCGGAGCTAGGAACAAGGTGAGCAGGCCCGGGCACGGCCTTAGCATGACCGGGACGTGCAGCAGTACCCCCCCACCCCCCCCCCACCCCCAGGCCTCTCCCTCATCGGTCGGGGCTTCTCAGGGTGAGAGTGATGGAACGCCCGAAGGAGGTCCTTGTCCAGGATGTGTTGTGATGGTTCCCAAGAGTTCTCCTCAGGTCCAGATCCCTCCCATGCAAGGAGATACTCCCATTGGCCCCGGTGGCGATGGACGTCTAGGACCTCTTTTACTGCTAGGACGTTGTCGGGTTCAGTGGCCACTTGCGCAGGCGGAGGCGGCCGACGGGATGGCCAGGAAAGAACAAGTGGTTTGAGGAGGGATACGTGGAATGTGTTGTGAATTCCCATACTCGCTGGTAAGCGTAACTGGTAAGTAACAGCCCCGATGTGACATAGGACAGGGAACGGACCCACATACCTGGGTGCAAATCGTTATGACGGGAGTCGGAGCCAAATATGGTGAGTGCTGAGCCATACCTTTTGACCAGGCAGGAACGAGGGCGCTGCGTGCCGATGGGCATCTGTGGTCTTATCCCACTCGGCTGCTTGGCGAATGCGTTGGGTCCCCTGATCCCATACGTGTCGGATCTCCTGGGCTGTGGCTTGAGCCGCAGAGGAAAGAACCTGAAGTGGTACAGGTAATGGTAGACGGGGCTGACGTCCAAAAACCACAGCAAATGGAGAGGTTCCAGTAGTTGCTGACAGGTGGCTGTTATGAAAAAATTCGGCCCACGGGAGTAGATCCGCCCAATTATCCTGTTGGTCATTTACATATGACCTAAGGAATGTCTTTAATGACTGGTTGGTCCGTTCAGCCTCCCCGTTGGCCTGAGGGTGGTAGGCCGAAGTGAGGTTAAGTGAGATGTTGAGCTTTTTGCATAAGGCTTTCCAGAAGCGGGTGTCGAATTCTGGATCCCGGTCGGAGACTATCTCCTGAGGCAGGCCGTGGAGGCAGAAGACATGTAACAGGAAGAGTCGGGCCAGTTCTGGTGCAGAGGGTAAACCTGGTTGCGGGATAAAATGAGCCATTTTTGAGAAACGATCAATGATGACCCATATGACGGTGTTCCCCTTGGAAGGGGGCAGGTCCACTGAAATCCGTGGCCAAATGGGACCATGGTCCAGTAGGAGCTGGTAAGACCCAACGGACGCCCTGTGGGCGGCTTCTGTTGCCCACAGGTGAGACAGGATTCAACATAATCACATGAATCTTTAACCAATGGAAGGCCACCAGTAACGGCGACGGAACATCTCTAGGGTCCGTGTCCAACCCGGATGGCCAGGGAATCTGGAGTCATGGGCCCAACGCAATACTTGCTCTCGGAGGCGACAGGGCACCACGGTTTTACTGGGTGGCAGTGTAGTAATGGCTGCGAGAGATGCAGACTGGGTCAATGATGTGGGTCGGACCTTCGGGAATATCCTCCAGCTCGAGGGAGCATGAAAGTGCATCAGTGCGGAGATGTTTTGTAGCAGGACGGTAGCGCAGCTCAAAATGGAACCTCGTGAAGGGCTCATCAGACCTGCCGTGCATTGAATAGCTGGGTTTCTTTGAGATGTTCGAGGTTTTTATGGTCTGTATATATGGTAAACATTGTGTTGAGCCCCCTCAAGCCAGGGGCACCACTCTTGGAGGGCTAGCTTCACGGCCAAGAGCTTATGATCTCCAATAGTGTAGTTGCGCTCTGCAGGTGAGAACTTATGGGAGAAAAAGGAGCAGGGGACTAGAGCTCCTTTCGTGGAGTACTAGCTGAGGACCAGCCCTGTGCCAATGGCGGACACGTCAACCTCTACAATGAAGGGGCGGTTCGGGTCCGGGTGGCGGAGACAAGGGCCAGTACGGAAGGCTTCTTTAAGAGCTTGAAATGCAGACTGGGCTTTGGGACTCCACTCCCAAAGATTGCATCCTTTCCTAGTCATGGCGGTGAGTGGAGCAGCTAATGTGGAGTAGTCTGCAATAAAGTGTCAGTAATAGTTTGTGAATCCCAAGAATTTTTGTAGAGCCTGCAGAACAAAAGGCTGGGGCCAGTCGCAAATACCTTGGAGCTTGTTGGGATTCATGGTAAATCCCTGGTTGGAGATGATGTAGCCCAGGAATGGGAGACTAGACTGCTCAAAAAGACATTTTTCCAGTTTGGCGGTCCCTAAGCCGCTGAAAGACAGTTCGGTCATGAGAGCGATGGGATTCCAGGTCCTTAGAGAAAATCAAGATGTCATCTAAATAGACCACAACAAAGGAGTATAGAAGATCTCAGAAGATCTCATTCACCATTCTCTGGAAGATGGCCGGAACGTTACAAAGCCCAAAGGGCATCACCACATACTAGTAGTGTCCGCCTAACGTATTAAACGCTGTCTTCCATATATCCTCGGGCTGAATGCGGACTGGATTATAGGCCCCACGCAGGTCCAACTTCGTAAAGATCCGGGCCCCCTGGACTCGGTCGAATAGCTCGCTGATGAGTGGAAGCTGATACCGGTCTTTGCAGGTGACGGCGTTCAGGCCGCGATAGTCAATACATGGTCTTAAGGTACCGTCCTTCTTCTTTACAAAGAAGAATCCAGCACCTGCTGGGGACATGGAAGGCCTGATGAATCCTTTGGCCAAATTTTCTTTAATATAGGCGGACATGGCCTGAGTCTCGGGAAGCGAGAGTGGCTATGTTCTTCCTTTGGGAGGCGTGGTACCGGGCAGTAGCTCGATAGGGCAGTTGAACTTCCTGAAAGGAGGTAAGATGTCGGCTTGTTGCTTGGAGAAGACATCTTGGTAGTCATTGTAGGGCATAGGAAGCCCTGGAAGAGTTGTGGATTTCAGCACGGGAACGGACGGGGACACCTGCCGTAAACAATGTGTCTGTCATCGAGAACCCCACTCGATGAGCTGGAGCGACTCCCAGTCAAAGTGGGGGGAGTGTAGCTGTAGCCAGGGTAGATCGAGGACAATGGGATGTACTGTTGTGAACCTGCCCACGACGAGTGCAGGCAGGCCCCCTACCTTCCGCAGCCAGTCGGGCCGCTGACACCATTCCCCCACAGCAGGCTGTGCCGCTGTCTCCGGGCTCTTCCGAGGCAGTCTCCTGCCCTGCGCGGCAGGGCTGAGCCCTGCCGGGAGCCTCCCTTCATAGCCGAAGCCGCTGCTGCCACTCCTGCTCCCCAACGCATCCTCTTCGCGTCTTCACCACTGCCGGGATCCTCGGATGGCAAGGAAGCTGTCCTTGCCATTGCTGGGGTCTTCAGACGGCAGGGAAGCCATCCCTGCCGATGCCTGCTTCTGCCGGTGCCTCTCTATCTCCGCGGCAGGGAGCCGCTCCTCTTCGGGCCTTCCACGTAGCAGGGATGCCACCAACAAGCCTGCTCTTCCCCTGCTTCTTCCTAAGGCGCGGGCGCGCGCCTCTGCTCGTCTTTTAAGGGCCAGTGGCGGGAAAAGCCCCGCAGCCCTTAGAGATGACATCATCCACCTGATTTGCTTCAGCCCTATATAAGGGGCCCTGTGCCAGTCCATCTTTGCCTTCACGAGGAGTTAAATGCTCCTGGATGTTCCTGTCCTTTGCTCCAGGAGTCTTCTCTGTTCCATCGCTTCTTCAAGGTCCTGTGTTTCCTGTTGGAGCTCCTGTGTCTTTGTCCGAGCCTTCGTTCCTGATGTTCCATGTCCAGATGTTCTGCTGTCCTGTGAGTTTGTTCCTGAAATCCGTGATCCAGTCCAGATGTTCGTCTCTGTTCCTGAAGTCCGTGATCCAGTCCAGATGTCCGTCTTTCGTTCCTGATGTCCAGTCCTGATGTTCCGTGATCCAGCCTTGATGTTCCTGACATCCGCAATCCAGTCCTGATGTTCTGTGATCCAGCCTTGATGTTCCTGACATCCGCAATCCATTCCTGATGTTCCGTGATCCAGCCTTGATACCCACCCACCAGGCTCGGCTTTTCCCTCACTGCGGATTCCTATCTGCCTTGAACATCTGGGTGAGACTTTTACATCTGAGTGTTGTGGTCCTGGGCCATACCCTGGTCCCTCCTCCTACTTCGGGGCCGGTCCGAGATGCTGCAGGGTCGCTGGGGCCTGATTCGGCCTACCTGGCTCCTGCCCATGACATATGGTTATTTACTATGAAGGTCGATATATAAAACTGTTAAATAAATAAAATCCCTCCTCGAGGGAGACGCTGCAGATGCGCTGCAGCTGGCCCTGCCCCCACACGAGCGCAGGGGCTAAGTATTTAAAGGGGCGAGCATGAGAAATGTAGCACAGCCCCAAGAATGATGTCAGACGCCCTCAGGGTTTAAAACCCTGCAACTAGCTACACTCCTGGCCTTGCAACGAGGTTGACTCCTTGGAGTGTGCTAGTTGCTGTTCCTGCCTTGCTCTTCCTTCTGATTTCGGCTCGTCCACTGGCTTCTGACTTCGGCTCGTCCACTGGCTTCTGACTTTGGCTCGTCCACTGGCTTCTGACTTTAGTTCGTCCACTGGCTTCTGACCTCGGCTCATCCACTGGCTTCTGTCCTCGGCTTGTCCTCTGGCTTCTGACTTTGGCCAGTCTCCTGGTCCCCCGCTCGCTGCCTGCCTTGACTTTGGTTCGTCTTCACCTTCTGCTGTCAGCCGCCTGCCCTGAATCCTGGTTGGTTCCTTCCTTCTGCTCTTCTTCATCCAGACCGCTCTGTCCAGGAAGCCTCGCCTAAGTTCAAGTGGCTCAGGTCCTCACGGGCTCCTCCTGGGGGGACCTCGGGCTTCCAGTGGTGAAGTTCCGGTTGGCTTTCTGGTTCCAGCTTCTCACCTCCTCAGCACTCCTGGACTTCTCTTTGGATACTCACCCTCAGGAGACTGTACATAGGTCCAAGCGGCCCTGGTCCTCAAGGGCTTCTCCTGGGGGGATCTCGGGCTTCCAATGGTGAAGATTCGGCTGGCCTCTTGGCTTGGACTGCCTCCGGGCTACAACCTCCACGGTGGGCCTTCCCACGGTGTGCCATCATCAGTTCTAGCCGGCTCAAGGGTCCACGAATCCAACACTGAGACTGTATGAACATATTGGCACCTTGCCGGACTACAGTGCCTTTCCTTCCTGCATCATACCATCTATCTACAGCAGTACAATAAAGCTTTCCACCTACAAGTGTCTGCTCTCTGAGTCTAGCCTATCACTGTGGTTCCCCACGGGGCCCATCCTTGTGGGAGGAGTCATCTCCACTGCAACTAAGGGTCCACACGATGCCACAAACACAACATCACCTTTCCTGGCATGCCATGTCGTGGTCCGCGGCCAGCCCCACGGGCGGGCTGAGTAGGGCACCTCATGGCACAAGGTCTGTCTTCTCACCAGCAGTACAAGTCTTCGAAGGGTCATCCTTGCTTGAAGCCTAATCTCGTCTAGGTCCGGTCTCCTGAATCTTGCCCCGGCCCTCAGATCTCCTTGTGCCTGCTCCGTCCATGTTTTAGACTCTGCATGAACTTGTGCCGCTCCAGCGAGGTCCGCGACCAGCCACAGGCGGCTGTGTAGGGCTCGCCCCAGTGCAGGCCTCTACAGTTTCTGGAACATGTTCCTCTCACTTGCTCCACTATCTCGTCTAGAGTCTGCTCCGCATCCAGTGTGGTCTGCGACCAACCCTGTGGGTGGGCTGTGTAGGGCACGCTGTATCGTAGTCCCAACCCAGCACCTTGCTCCTGAATACTTGTCCAAATGTCTTCGCCTGAGTCTTCATCCAAGTGTCTTCACCTGAGTCTTGTCTGTGCCTTCCATGTTCCAAGGCCTTCATTTGCCCCTGGCCTCCACCCGGCCTGCCGCTTCTTGCCGATACCCAGCAGCAGGTCCAAAAGGGCTTGGAATGGTCGGAGGACTGTTCAAAGACTACGATTGTGTTGTTGGATTTCCCAGAGCGTGCAGGTCCAGTGGAGGGTCAGTGCCTTCAGTCATCCTTGTCTTCAGTCCAGCCTTGCTCCTGCTCTGGACTCCATCGTCTGTTTTCATTCCAGCCTTGCTCCTGTCCAACCCATGCTCGGGCAAGCTTCGCCTGCCTCAATACCTCTTCGGAATTCCTCTGGGGCGAGCCATGGTCCAAGAACACACAAGCCCCTGGAAAGTAAAACCGCTCTCCTAGTGCTTCCTAACATGTACTGACCATTTCAGGACCAAGAGCGGAATCTCTTCGTCATGGAGAGTCCCTACGGTCAGTCGGGTGGCTGTGGTGCGATGAGTGATGCGATCTGGTAAAGGTTCTCCATGGATGGAGGCAATTCGCAGTGGAACTTCCAGAGGTTGAACAGGATTCTAGAGTAATGTGACTAGTTCTTCAAGAATAAAGTTCCCACCGGCCCCAGTATCCACAAGAGCATTGATAGAGAAGGATCATGTCTCCCTGGAGAGGGAGATGGGAAGCAGTAGTTGAGGCCCTGTAACTGTAGTGCCCATGCTCGGGACCCTTGCCGGGCTTAGGCTCTGGAGTTTCCCAAACGCACGGGACAAGTCTGGATCTGGTGACCTGGAGCCCCGCAGTAAAGGCAGAGACCAGACTTCCTTCTTTGGAAGCGTTCCTCGGGAGTAAGAATACCGTGGTTGATCTGCATCGGTTCTTCTTGTGGTGGAATGACCGCTGGTGGTGCCCTCGATTTGGGGCTAGCAGACCGAGGTGATTCCAGGGCCACTCTTCGTATGACCTTTACTTCCCGATGCCGTTCGTCGGAAGCGGTGGTCAATCCTTCCGACCAAGGAGATAAGGTCTTCCAAAGACGCGGGAATTTCTCGGGCTGCCAGTTCATCTTTTAGGGCGGAAGACAGGCCATCCAGATAGAGTGCTCGCAAGTAGTCTTCCTACCATCCCAATTCTGTTGCCAGAGTTCGGAATTCCACGGTGTACTCTGTGATGGAATGGGAGCCCTGGCGGAGGTGGAGGAGATGGTGTCCGGCGACCACCTGTCGGCCTGGATCATCAAATGTGTGTGGGAATGTGGAGATGAACTGGGGGAACTGCTGAAGTAAGGAATCAGAATGCTCCCAAAGTGGGGAGGCCCATGCCAGAGCCTTTCCCTCCAAATGAGAGAGAATAAACGTAATCTTGGTGACTTCGTCTGGAAACAAGGAAGGTTGTAGCGCAAATTGCATGTAACACTGGTTAATGAAGCCTCGGCAGAGACGAGGGTCCCCATTGAAGCGGGGAGGAGCTGGGAGGGCCAGCAGTGTCCTTGAGGGCGATGAACCAGAGGAAGCACTGTTAGGAAGAGTCCCAGGGTTGGCCATAGTGGACTCTGCAAGTTGGGTTCGTATTTCTTCAACCGAGGTGGCCAATGCATCGAGATATTGCTGCTGCTCCTGGATACGTGTAGCCAGGCCAGGAATAGCCTGCACGGCGGAGGACTCCGCCGAGTCTATGGCCTTGGCAACCTGTTGCGCTGGAGGTGGACCCTTGGCCTGGCGCAGGATTGGTAAGGCCCTCTGAGGGATCCCAGAGGGCACCTGCCGCCAGGAGGCGGAGCACACAAGGAGACAGAGGCTGACAGGAACTTCACCAATAACATGTTGGAAGTTCCACGGGTTGAGCCCTTGGTTTCCCGGACTGCTTGGTCTTAGGTGGGCCTCTGGGGGTCTCTCGGAGAGATGACAGAGAGGTATACCTACCAAGAGAGGTGCTGTCAGCGAACAGGCGAGCTAGACTGGAACCGAGGGTACTGGAGACCACTGGAACAAGACAGGAATTGAAGGTCCTCCAGGTAGGATAGGCAGCGTCTAATGGTCCAGCTCGAAGGAGGCCACGGGTGGTGTCGAGGCAGGCAGGCCTGGTGATCACAGGAGGAGTAAAGAGAGTGTCCGAATGGAGAACAAGGGTCAGAGCCAGGGTATCCGTCTGAGAATGGTCAGCCAAAGCAAGGGTCAGTTCCAGGTATCAGTCCAAGCATAGTCAAAGGTGAGCAGAGGTCAGTTCCAAGTGTCAGTCTGAGCGTAGTCAAAGGCAAGCAGAGGTCAATTCCAAGAATCAGTCCGGGCGTGGTCACAGGCAAACAGAGGTCAGTCTGAGCGTGGTCAAGGCAAGCCGGGGTCAGTACCGGTAGAATCCCAAGACGAGGAACAGGACTCGGGAACGCAGGAACTCAGGAACAGATGCTGGAACACAGGAAGAACCACGGGAACACAGGAACAAGGCAGGAACACTGGAACAGGCACAGGAACAAGGAACACTGGAACAAGCACAGGAACGAGGACGGCAAACTAACTCACACAGAGGTGATGACCTGATTGCCAAGGCGAGGGACTGAGGAGCAGGACCTCGCTTAAATACTGAGACTAGGTAACGTCATTAGGACGTGCCGCGGAAGAGTCTCCCATCCTTGGCCCTTTAAAGGGCTGGGCAATGCACGCGTGCACGCCTAGGGGCAGACTCGTGGCAGCAAGGGAGGAAGACCAGGGACCTGCAGAGCTGGGAACAAAGTGAGCAGGCCCAGGCACGGCCTTAGAGCAACCGGGACGTGCAACTCTGCAGGCAGACCTTCCTGGAGGAAAGGCCTTTTGCTGGAACAGTTTTTACTTTCAGCTCTGGGTAAGGATAGGTGGCAGAAAACAAATCTTCCTTCCCACTAGATGGAAAAACAGTAAACTTCATCTTCACTTCAGTGGATACTGCAACCTCTTCTTGCTGGGGACAAAATGGTATGCAGCTCTCTTCTGACCTTCTGAGCTGGGGAAACAACCTCCCAGAAAGGCCAGGTGAAGAATAAAAAGCCCAAGAAAACAGCAAAATCTTTCACTCTTCAACCTCCTTGCTAGCCTTATATGAGGAACTGACAATGCAGTGTCTCTCCCCTTCCTGCGCTAGACTGGGACCTAAAACTGGGAGAGCGCACCACATGTCCTATTTGCTCAAAAGAAATGCCACACTGCCACACACTACCCTGGGCTAAACCCCCTTTCAGGATTGGGATTCTACCACCTTAGCCATCCTCAGGGGGAGGTGCTGTAGGGATGGTATTTCCCTCCTAGCTGTCTAAATTGAAGGGCAGGGATCTAAGGCCATCTGGTGAAGACCCAAGAAGTGGGTAGGTTCTACCTCTGGACTACTGCTGCAAGTGTTAAGCTACCCTTACTACCAGAGCTCTGGAATTCAATAGCCAAACAAAACAGAATAAATTGGGTACTCCAAACTAGGTGTAAATACAGATGGTGAGCTCACAGTTCATTGGGGCCCTTCCAATAAGGTGCTGCAGCACAGATGATTCCTGGCTTCTCCGAACACAAGCATGGCTCCCTCACTGTAGCTCTTCTCTAGCCTCTTCACTCACCACGGTACCTATCTTCCTGACTTTATTATTATTATTATTTTGTGTAAAACTTAAATACTGCCTGTAAAAACAGTTGAACCAAGCAGTTCACAATAAAAGCAGTAACAAAACATTTCAAGCACCAAGAGAATAAATACAATATACAGAAAATACTAATATCCATAAATACTATCGGGCAATAGAGATACTAACTGCTGTACTTCAAGGAGTCTTCCACACTTTGCGTAAGTGTTCCATCACTCAGACCAGAGCCTTATGTGAACTGTGTGAAGCTAGCTGTTCAGAAAATAAACAGTGTCTCTACCTAAAGGTAAGGAGCAGGAGAAAAATGATAGGGGTCTTGCTTATTCAGTTTTAGAGTCCTTTCACAGTTTTCTCGCAGGTACTCTCTTTGTGACTGGCTCTCAGGGTCTAGTTGGACTCACACTCCCAGACAGCTAGGTTCTCCCTTTCCCTTGTGCAAGGATATATCTCTCTCTCTCCAGATCTGGTCTGGCTTTCTTGCTGGATAAGGGCCCCTCTTACCGGATCTGATCTTCTCAGAGAAACTTGGCTCTCAGCTCCCTTCTCTGCCTTAGAAGCTTCAGGCAGTCTTTTCTAGACTAGGCCCACTTCTCCAGGAGCCCTTCAGCTCCTCACAGCTTCTTGTTGCCTCTTCTTCAGCAACAATTGAGAGTCTGATGCTTTGGGGACTTCCTTTTATGTCCTCTGTGCCTTGGGCTTCTTTGGAAAGCTTCCTCTCCCTTAGCATAAGGAATAATTGGGCTTTTTTTCTTCACTTTTTTTTTTTTCTGTGGGTCTGCTCCAACAGGCCCTTCTTCACATCTTCTGGGGGAACTGTTCTCTTCAGTTCTTTTCTGAGCCAGCTGGGGTAGGAACCTTCCTTCACACCAAGAGTTCTTGTAGGAGGACCTTAAAGCTGCCAGAATCCTCTCTCCCGACCAGAGTTGGTTTGGCCTGTCCCAGCTGACTTCTGCTGTGGCTGCCACTCATGCCGCCTCTCTTCAGTGTCACTGCTGTGGCTCAGCTCATCTCCAACCCCAGGGGAAGCCATCAAGGAAAAACAGCCACTGGCTACAGAAATAAGAGAAATTTACATGGTTTGTTATTTTGGTGGAAAAGAATATTATCCAGCAGAGAATGACAGATATAGTAACTGGTAGGCCTGTCAAAGTGGTAGAAAGGAAAAGTAGCAAAGGCATTTCAGATGTTATCATTACATGAACTAACAAAATATTTAAGCTTTTACAAGGTTACAAGAAAGTTAGATTTTGCCTAGAAATACAAGGTACATATGGCACAGATATTGATCTTGTAGGGGAGGAGGTGGTTTCCTTTCCTGGATCATAAATCACTTCACCAGGTCAAAAGTTCTGAGTCATAAGGTAGAGTTAGCAGCAGCCCCAGGACTGATCGTAGGTTTACTGGTGCAGATAAAAAGATGATGCTACAGCTCAAAAGTGGAGAAGTGAGGACGAATCACAAAGGAAAGCCAGGTAGTTAAACTCTTCCAGCAAGATCAAAATTTTCTCTTTCCGCAGATTTTTGGAAAACTCAGACTTTTGCAACCTTCATCTTGTTGATGGTCCCCAAAATTCTGGGGATGCATATTAGAATGCTTCTGCCACATATCCCTTTTTGGAAGACTGATAGCAAAATGTCCGTACCTGGAAACTCTCAGGATTTCACCCTGAGAGGCAATTTGCATCAATTGCAAGGTCTCAGGGGAAACACTAGAAATCTCAGGGCCTCTCTGAATACAGCTCAGACACTCCCCTTCCTCAGTAAACCTGCAGAGAACCGGAGAAGTGGGGCAAGCCTGGAATAGACACTGCAAGCAGCATGTGGAGAGAAACTGGAGAGAGGCCGCAACACACACAGAACTCAGTCTGCAGCTGTGACTGCAGGACTTGGGAATCACTCAGCTAAGGGTAAAGTGAGTCATGGAGCTGAGGGAGCAAAGAGAGTGCTGGGGTCAGGGAGAGATGAAGGGGAAGTATACTGGTTCTTCTCAGGAGGGAGGACAGGTGATGGTGTTAGGTGGGAGAAAAAGAACGTGTGGATTAGTTGAAGATAGAAAGATGCCACATATTATTCCATTCCTTCCCCCTCCCCTCTGCTAATTAACAGCAATCTCAGAGTGAAAACAACTCAAAATTTCCCAGGTATGAAAATGTCATCCTCCAGGCAACAAGGGGTTAACATTCCTTGACTGTGTCACATGACCCTGCATGGGTAGGAAAGGGACTGAAAATGTTACCTAGATAGGATGTACCTTATACTGGTTAGTCTGAGTCTCCATCTTTCTCCCTACCAGCACAATATCTATGCACAGAACTGTGTATATAATGTTATTTTTCTATCCCAGTTTCTGAAGTGGCATGCTACCACAGAAAAGTGTAAAGTCATTTCTGCTTCACGATAAGAGTTTCTCATGGGGTCCCCTACTTTGCATGCCCAGTTCTGACTCTGAACAATTAAATGGGGCCCGACTGGTATCAGAAAATCCTACGTCAGAGAAAACGTCCCTGTTATATTAGAGAATACGTAATGTAAATATAATTGTTGGAGCTTCAATTGATAGGACTGATCAATAATGTGCTACCCAGAGCCATAGCATGCCAATGGCCAATATAACCTCGGCCATAGGTGCTGCTACCTGAAGGGCACCATAGTGCTGCCGGTGATGTCGCTCTGAGGAGGAGCAACACCAGTGGGTGGCCTGGGTGGGAAGAGACTCACCCACTTTTCATTCAGGCCCACCCAAATTGTTTCTCCAGGATGCTTCAGCGGTGCAGTCAATACTGTCTCAGGAGTCAGGGCAGGTAATCGGAATCAGCGGCAGCTGCAGCAGCAATAAGTTTGGCAATCGGCAGGAGCGGCAGCAGTAGCAACAGACTGTGGAATGCAAAAGAAGTAAAAGTCACAAAAGCCGCAAGTTTCCCCACAAAAGCTGCAAGTTTGAGGGCAGAGCTGGGCTGCACTGCACAAGAGGAGTCTGCGCACACCACGCACACACAGCATGCATGTTGGTCAGATAGGAGGAGCACGTAGGCAGCCGAGCAGACTGCATGGCGTGCACGTGCCTTGTGGGAGCAAGAGAAGCACGGTGAGCGAGGCAGTGCTGGCGGGCCATTCTGGCTGCCTTGCTTGCAGTACCCTGTCCACACACCATGATTGTCTCCTCAGGAGAGGAGCAGAACTGAGGAAGCCCTTATTATTCAGGTCTGAAAAATGATAAAGGGGTAAATAAGCACTCATCTGATCTGGCAGTAGTGAAAGAGGTGCCTTTCTGAAGCCGGATGGAGGAGGGGGAGGGGGGAGGAAAGGAAAGGGGCCACCAGGAATGTACTGAGTAAGCACATCTCCCCCTCCTCCGTCCGGCTTCAGAAAGGTACCTCTTTCACTACTGAGGAGGGGGTCAAAGATGGGCTTGAGTGTGAGGAGGAGGCTGGAGCTGGGCTTGGGGGGAGGGGGCTCAAATGTTTAGTGCCCACCCAGGTTAACCTTAGGCCCAGCCAAAAATTTATTTCTGGCTATGCTCCTGAACAACACCATGGCCCTGCTAGAATTGGCAGTGGGACCTAGGGAGGAGGAGCAACATTGAGGCCCTTCTGGAATTGCTGGCAGGGCCTGGGGAGGAGGAGTAGCAACACCACGGCCCTGCCAGAATCCCCGGTGAGATCTGGGGAGGAGGAGCAACGCTGTGGCCCTGCCAAAATTGTCGGCGAGGCCTGGAGAGGAGGGGCTATGCTGCGGCCCTGCTGGAATTGCAGCAGGGCCTTAGGAGGAGTAGGATTGGCATGACCTTCTCTGCAGGAAGGAGCTCTAGGCCAAAGCTGTTGGCTGCAAGGGATGAAGAAATAGATTGTGGCTACTATTTAAATGGGGGGGGGGGGTGGCGGAAGTTAGAGTGTATTTGTGTGTGTGAGTGTAAGTGAGACAAAGAGAAAAGGGGAGCATGAGTGTGTGTGAGAGCATGTGTGTATGACTGAGTGTAGAAGAATGAGAGCACATGTGTGTGCATGTGCGTATTTGTGAGAGAGCAAATGTGAGAAAGTGAGAGCATGTTTATGCATGCGTGTGAGTATGTGTGTGCATATGTATGTGTGAGAGAGTGTGGGCCTGTGTGAGAGAGTGAGGGAGAGCGTGTGTATGTGAGAGTAAGAGAGCATATGTGTGAGAGAGTGTGGGCCTGCGTGAGAGAGTGAGGGAGAGCGTGTGTATGTGAGAGTAAGAGAGCATACATGTGTGCCTGTGTGTGAGAGCGCATGTGTGAGAGAGAGAGGAAGAGCATATGTGTGTGAGAGAGCGAGAGAGATTATATGCGTTTGTGTACACTTGTGTCTGTGAGAGAGACCGTGTGTGTGTGTGTATGAGAGCGAGAGAGCATATGTGTGTGAGAGAGCAGAAAATTTGTGTGCAACACATAGGTAGGGTTGCTGCTACTTGAGTGCTGGTAGTTAGTGCTGTTTTGTGTAATGGTGAGGGCATAGCTTTTCACTTTGCCATAGGCGCAAAATTGCCTGGCTACCAATTTTTTTTAAATCAAAAAGCACCCACTGCTACTAATTTCTTATCAAAGGACTTTCACCAGCTTTGCTCAACTCGATGAGGTATTTGTTATTTACATAAAATACTTCAACGAGGGGCTCCCAAAAAGCCACTTCCTGCACACCACTGGGTATACTTGTTTGCACCTGGCTAATGACTGAAGCTTTCAGACAAAAAGTAGAGTCAGCAGGGAGAATCATTTGACAAAGTGAGAGCTCAGCTTTCTGAACTCGGCTCTTACAGTATCAGAGAGTGGGAGGTAATGATAAGGGTTTAGCATCAGTTTTCTTCAGTGCCCCATTTTAGTGGGTTTCACCTCACGTTCCTTGAACACAGGACCCAAAATTAAGAAACCAACTGTCCTTTGGTCTACACTTCAGATCTCCCGGGGTCCAAAATTCCCGACACCCTAGAAATCTATCAAGAGATTTTGTGCAAAGGCAAAATTATCAACTTCTCAGTGACTTATTTCTTTTTTTTTTAATTAATCACTATAGGTACATACAGAGAAAGCAATGAAAGTCTAGATTGAATTCTTCCATAATTATGCCAGCCAAAAAGTTGCTCAGCTTGTAAGCAAGCAAAGGACTACACTGTGGTATGTGTACTGACCAACATCCCTTCCCAAAGCATAATCCCTACAGCATACTTCCATTCTCTCTCTCTCTCTCTCTCAGAATTATCAATTCTAGTTATGCCCTGGGGATAGAGTCTGCAGTCCTGTCACTATGGAAGAAATATGGCAGGCAAGGACTTTTTTTTATTACCTCTCTTTTAAAAACATCACATGGTCAGAATCCTGTGAACTCAGGTTACACTGAAGTCACACAAAATCATAATCTTGCCTTGTTTTTACCAAAAGAGAGTACCTGCCTTTCAAAACAGGTGTATTGAGCAACTTGAATGTGTTAGAATGCATCACATTTTATCATGGGGATATATGTATTTAGATTTTTTTTTTTTAGATTAGGACTAACAAACTAAATACAGTTTTTTCAGGGTTGTGCTTTGATTTCTTGGGGGGCCTTCCAGCTGTTTTCTCTGACTCATTGAGCTACAGCTATGGCATAATGAACTAACAATGACAATGACCCCGGGCATTTTCCCCTATTTTTAACTTTCTTTCTGTGTAGCTCTGCCATTGTAATATCACTAAAGATACATATGGCTGTACATGTACTCATATGCAAGCATCCCTGCTTCTTGGTATTTATTTATTTTTATTTTTTTTAAAAATGTATATGCTGCATCATCAAAAATTCTGAATGGCTTACAAAGATAACATATGCAATCATAAGCTCTCAAAACAACAAAAGTCATGAGAGCATTAAAACATTATTGTTGCGGAGGTGGACCCTTGGGCCAAGGTGGAGTTGACTCTACCCATGGGGAGACCCCCACGGGTCCCTATATTGGGGAGGTGGAGCAGAACGGGAAGCGGAGGCCAACTGGAGCTTCGCCAATACTAGCCTTCGTTCCCCACAGGTTGAGCCCTTGGGTACCGGAGTCAGCTGGTCTTAGGCGGGCCTCCGCGTGATTGATCCTGAGGAAGATGTTCAAGACAGGGAGCCAAGAAGCAACGGAGACACAGAGTCTGAGGGGGCTGAGCTCAAGACAAGGCCTGGATCCAGAAGCCTGGACAGGCTGAGGCAGGCTTGAGAACAGGAACAGATTAAGTCCGGGCTTGAAAGTAGGCAAGAGCCTAAGAAAGGCCAAGTCCAAGCAGACAGCTGGAGGCAGAGTCAAGTTCAAGCTGGAGTCACGGCAGGCAGCTGGAGACAAGGTCGAGTGCAAGCTGAAGTCAGGGCAGGCAGCTGGAAACAAGGTCAAGTACAAGCTGAAGTCAGGGCAGGCAGCTAGAGGTAAGGTCAAGAGCGAGCAAGGATCTGAGCCAAAGAATCCATCCAAGGTGTGGTCAGGAACAAGCGAGGGTCAAAGCCAGGAATCCGTCCAAAGCGAGGTCAGGAACAAGCGAGGGTCAAAGCCAGGAATCCGTCCAAAAGGTAATCAGTAACAGGAAGCCAGTACTGGAACTCAGGAACTGGAACAGGAACGCAGGACTGGAACAAACAAGCACAGGAGCAGGAACAGGAACACGAAGGAGTAGCAACTAAGCACACAACAAGAAGCATGGAGACCTGTTGCCAAGGTAAGGACCGGATGGCGGGGCCTGTCTTAAGTAGCAGGGCCCAGCAACGTCATCATCCAGGGCCGAGGGAAGGTTTCCCACCGCGGCCCCTTTAAAATTGGGGAAGGCCGCATGCGCCTAAGGCAAAGTGACTGGAACTACATGGTGGCGGTGTCTCCCCTCTGCGCACGTGGGGAGACCCGACTGGGACCGGAGGGAGCCGCGGAGCAGCCGGAGGAACCTGGGGAAATGATTGGAGCAAAAGCACGTAGGTGGCTGCCTACCGCAGCCAAAGAGGAAGGGCCAGGTCCGGGACCCGGGCATCGGGGGTAAGTAGGGCCATTTACAGGCTTGCCACGGACGGGACACGCAACAATTATAAGACAAGACAACCTCATAAAAATAACTAAAAACTTAAAAAATAAAAATAAAAAACTAAAACCAGCTTCTACTCATCAACATGTTAGTACCTCATACCAGAAAATAAGCCAATTCAAACAAATGTGTTTTCAGCTTTTTTTTTTTTTAAATTTTTGGAACATGTCTGCTTCTGTAATAAAAGTGGAAGTTTGTTCCACGACTGAGCTCCAGCTACAGATAACAAATTGTCTCGGGATTCTGCTAATCCCGAGACAATTTATTTACAATCTAGTCAAGACATCAAGACATCGACTATTGCAACTCCATTTTAATCGGCCTTCCAGCAGTCATGACAAAGCCATTACAAATGCTACAGAACTCCGCAGCTAGGATCCTAACCAATACCGGCAGAGGTGAACACATCACTCCTATACTTAAGAGCCTACACTGGCTCCCCATTAAGTTCAGAATTATATACAAAGTGCTAACTATAATACACAAATCTATCCACTCACAAACCACACTCGAATTAAATTGCCCTCTTCAATCTCAATCAGCCTCCAGACCCATTAGAACAATGTATCTAGGCACCCTTAATGTACCCCCGGCTAAGTCGTCAATGAAGAAACGTGCCTTCTCGATAGCTGGCCCTATTCACTGGAACAATCTGCCTTCGGACCTGCGCTTAGAACCATGCCTGCGGACTTTCAAGAAGAAACTGAAGACCTGGCTCTTTACCGAAGCCTTCACTTAAATTCCCATGCTACCAATAAAGCACCACACTACCTATACTGCACCATACATATTAATGTTTTTACTTGCATAATACGCCATATTCAATGTACACCTTATTCATTAATTGTTTACCATTCAAATTTAACGTTTTTAATGCGTAATACTCCATGTTTAATGTATTCCTTATTTATTAATTGTGCACTGTTGATTGTTTATTGTTCTATGTACACCATGTATATGGTAATTCTAATGCTGGTTATCTGTAAACCGAAGCGATATGTACGAGTACATGATCTTCGGTATATAAAAGTCTTTAAATAAATAAATAAATAAATAAGACACACAGACAAGGTAAATGAGAAGCTTGAGGAAATATTCCTGTTCCGTTCAGCAGTCCATGGGCTAACCCTGCGAACTGCTGTCCTCACCTCTTGGCCGGATTCCAAAGCTGCCAACGTCACCCTTCAAGGCAGCAGAAGGCCGCTGACCCAACCAGCCATGCCACCACAAAGCCATCCACATATGTGAATGAATGTCATCAACTCTGAGCACTGTGCCTCTCGCCTCTAGTTAAATGAACTGAAGTGGGAAAATTCACCGGAGCCCCTGTTGATGACATCATCACTTTGGCCTTTAAAAGGCCTCTTCTGACACTGCTCCAGTGCCTCAGCAACAGGTGTTCTACAGCTTGAAGTGTGAGTTGCCTCAGTGTTCCTCCTACATTCTTCAGTTCCTTGTCTTTGTCTTGGTCTTCAGTTCTTGTGGTCTTCGTCTCGTCCGTCAGTCTCTCTGGTCAGTCTTCATTTCTTCAGTTCTGGATTGTGCCTTGCCTTCTGTGTGCTCCTTGACCTCCTGTTCTGACCATCTCTCCCACCTTCCATTGGATGGATCCTCAGCTTAGGCCTAAGCTACATTCCTGGACATTCCAGGATTGCTGCCTGCTACTGACCACTGCCTGACCACTGGACCTGCCTTGAACGCCACCTGCCCTGACCCTAGCCTGCCTCCGACTGCTTTTATTCGCATCAACCTCTTCCACAAATTTTCGACTTTTCAGCAGAAGCCCCCACCTAAGACCTCCTGGCCCTGGCACCCAAGGGCTCAACCAAAGGGGAACATAGGCTGGTAAAGGCAAAGCTCCAATTGGGCTTCTGCTTCATCCAGCTCTGCCAGCCAATGGTGGGGCCTGCAGGTTGTGCCAACTCCACCTTGGTCCAAAGGTCCACACCCGCAACAATTTCTATTAAGTATACGTGGTTAAAATCAACAAAGCTATTATCAAGGACAGTCTATGTCAAAGATTTAAAAGCAACCTCACCAAAGTGAGATTTTAGGAGAGATTTGAATATGGCCAGAGAGGGCACATGATGCACCTACTCAGGTCCGCTCTCGGCCCGCGCATGGGCATGCTCAGCTCGCTAGCTCCTCTGCAGGTCACGGGTCGGCCTCCCCAGCATCAGCCGCGACCTCCTCCAGGCCTCGGCATCCCGCTGCGGCAGTCGCTGGGCCTTCCACTGCGAACCAGGCCTCACGCTGGAGTTCGACGTCCTCTGTGGCATCTGCCACGCCACTATGAGCGTGTGCTTGGACCGCCCGGTCTCTTGTAGGGCCAGGGGGTAGGTCCTAGCTCCGCGGCGCGTCCTGATTAAGCGTACTACTTAAGGAAGTTCCTGCATGCACTTCCTTGCCTTGGTAATCGGGTCGGCACTGTATGTGTACTAGTTCGCCTCCACGTTCACAGTCTTGTTCCAGCGTCCTTCTGTTCCAGCGTCCTTCCGTTCCAGTGTCTGTCCTGTCTTCCCATGTAGTACCTTCGGACTGACTCTCTGGTACTGACCTTTGCGTGCTCTATTGACCATTCTGCTTGCTGCCTGGATCTTGACCTTTGCCTGCCTTCATGACCTCGTCTGACCTCTGGAACCTGACCCCTGCTTCGTTGACTACTCTCGGATTGATTCCTGGTATCTGACCCCTGATTTGGCTGACACTCCTCGGACTGATCCTCTGAACCTGACCCTGGTTGCCTTTGACCTTGTCTCTTGATTCTGGCTTTGTCCCTTGCCTTGTCATCGCCTACGCTGTACTGGCCTTCCTTGACACTCCAGGCCTTCAGCCTAGTGGCCGACCGTGCTCCCTTGCTGCTCGTGGGCACACCTCTCTACTACCTCTCTGGGAGACTCTGCGAGGCCCACCTAAGTCCAAGCGGCCCAGGTCCCTATGGGCTACACCCAGGGGGACCGCGGGCTTCCAGTGTTGAAGCTCTTCCTAGCCTCTGTCTCCTCCTGTGCTCCACCCTCTGGGGGCAGGTGCTTCCTGGTCCCTACCAGGGAACTGTTCTACACTGCTCCAGGACAAGGGTCCACCTCCAAGCATAACAGGTTGCCAAGTCCATGGACTCGGCGGAGTCTCCCGCCTCCATGGCCCTACCGGGTTTGGCCGCAACAGTCAAAGAACATCACCAAGCTTTGGAATCATTAGCCTTTTTGGTGGAATAACTCCATTCCCAGCTGTGAGATACAGCTCTGGCCAATCCCATGGGTCTATCAGCCTCTATGCTACCCAAAGCATCGTTGGCGCTCTCTGCACCTCCACAATACAACGGGGACCCATGCTTCTGTCATGGCTTCCCCAATCAGTGCTTCATGCAGTTTGCCCTGCAACCCTCCTTGTTCCTGAAGGAAACCACTAAAGTGACCTTCATCCTTTCCCATCTAGAGGGGAAGGCTCTTGCATGGGCCTTTCCATTGTGGGTACGCTCCGATCCCATGCTTTCCAAGTTACCCGAGTTTGTTGCTCTCTTCAAGCAGACCTTCGGAGACCCAGGCGGCCAAGCTGTAGCCAGCCATAATCTACTCCATCTCTGTCAAGGGTCTCGGACCCTTTCAGAGTATACGGTGGAATTCAGGACCCTGGCTACTGAGCTCGGTTGGCAAGAAGATTGTCTGCAAGCCATCTTCCTAGATGGTCTCTCCAGCGCTCTCAAAGATGAACTCTCCGTCCGTGAGACTCTCAAGTCTCTAGAGGACCTGATTTCCCTCACCGGGAAGATCGACCATCGACTCCGGCAACAGCCGCCTAGAATTAAAGACCTCGCTCTCCTACTCCATGTCCCACGCGTGTCCAGAGTCCTCCAGCCAAGACTCCATCACCACCACCTCCTCCCATGGTGGAACCCATGGAGGTGAACCGTGGGTGACTGTTTCCAACTGAACGTCTTCGTCGGAGGAAGGAGGGTCTTTGCCTTTACTGTGGCGCCTCTGGACATCTTCGGCAGTACTGTCCGGTCCGTCTGGAAAACTGCAATGCCTGAGCCCGGCAGGGGTCCCGAGCTTGGGCGCTACTGTCACCAGCCCTCAACTCCTGCTTCCAGTCTCTCTGGGCATCGAGTCCCACTCCTTCACCACCACTGTTCTTGTTGATACACGGGCAAGTGGCAGCTTCATCATGGATGACATTGTCAAGCTTCTGAACATTCCTCTCCAGCCATTAGAGGTGAGCCTTCGTATTGCCTCCATTCAAGGAGAACATCTTCCAGGCCTCATCACCCATCGAACAGTGGCCGTTCATCTTACCGTGGGCACTCTCCATGAGGAAGAGATGTCCTTCTATGTGTTAAAATGCTCCACACATCCAGTCATCCTGAGGCTGCCCTAGCTCCAGTCCCATGAACCCCAGTTCGATTGGCATTCCCTATAGTTGGTGCAGTGGGGTTCCAAATGCCAGAAGACATGTCTACGTCAAGTATCTCCAGCCGTCTATGTCTTGGTCTACCACCCTGTCTGGTTTGCAGAAGGCTGACACACTACCTCCGCTTTGTAAGCTGAATTGCCCTATAGAACTTCTGTTGGGTAAGACGCCTCCCAAGGGCAGAACTTATCCATTGTCTCATTCAGAAACCCTAGCCATGTCTGAGTATATTAAAGAGAACTTAGAAAAAGGGTTCATCAGACCCGCCGATTCTCTCGCCAGAGTGGGCTTTTTCTTTGTCAAAAAAAAGGACAGCAGTTTACGCCCTTGTATTGACCACAGAGGGCTCAACGCCATAACCCGAAAAGACCGGTACTCATTGCCCCTTATTAATGAGCTGTTTGACCACCTTCAAGGGGCTCGGATCTTTACCAATTTGGATCTGAGGGGTGCGTACAATCTAGGACGCATCCAACCTGAAGATATCTGGAAGACCGCATTCAACATGAGGGATGGTCACTATGAATATCCCGTGATGCCCTTTGGGTTATGCAATGCCCCAGCGGTCTTTCAATGCCTTATGAACGAAATATTCCGTACTCATTCGTAGTCGTATACCTTGACGACATCCTGATCTTTTCTAAAGTCCTTGAATCCCATTGAGATCATGTTAGGATCGTCCTCCAACGCCTAAGAGAAAATCATCTTTATGCCAAGTTGGAAAAGTGCCTCTTTGAGCAAAATCGTTTACCCTTCCTAGGGTACATAATATCCGATCGAGGGTTCTCCATGGATCCAGATAAAGTCCAGGGCATCCGGAACTGGCCCCAGCCAGTAGGCCTATGGGCCTTACAATGTTTCCTTGGCTTTACTATTACAGGAGCTTCATTGCCAATTATTCTACCCTAGCTGCTCCGCCTACCGCCATGAACAAGAAAGGGGCTAACACTCGTGTGTGAACTCCCAAAGCACAAGCCACCTTTCAGATGCTAAAAGAAGCATTCTGTTCTGGTCCCTGTCTACAGCACCCAGACCCAAGACACCCATTCATCGTAGAAGTCGACGCCTCTGCAATCGGAGTGGGGGCCGTCTTAAGTCAGTTTTCTCCAAAGGGTAAATTGATACCTTGTTCATTCTATTCACACAAGTTCTCTCCTACAGAGCAGCACTACACTGTTGGTGACCGAGAACTTCTAGCTGTCAAGCTGGCGCTCCGAGGGGCGGATTTTAAGAGCCCTGCTCGCCTAAATCCGCCCAAATCCGGGCGGATTTAGGCGAGCAGGGCCCTGCGCGCCGGTGAGCCTATTTTACATAGGCCTACCGGCGCGCGCAGAGCCCCGGGACTCGCGTAAGTCCCAGGGTTTTCGGAGGGGGGCATGTTGGGGGCGTGTTGGGGGGCGGGACCGAGCGCAGCGCTGTTTTGGGGGCGTGTTGGGAGCATTTCGGGGGCGGGTCCGGGGGCGTGGTTACGGCCTGGGGCGGTCTGGGGGCGTGGCCGCGCCCTCCGGACCTGCCCCCAGGTTGCGTCCCGGCGCGCTAGCGGCCTGCTGGCGCGCGGGGATTTACGCCTCCCAGAGGGAGGCGTAAATCCCCCAACAAAGGTAAGGATGGGGTTTAGACAGGGCCGGGCGGGTGGGTTAGGTAGGGGAAGGGAGGGGAAGGTGAGGGGAGGGAATGGAGGTAGGCTGCGCGGCTCGGCGCGCGCTGGCTATACAGAATCCATAGCCTTGCGTGCGCCGATCCCGGATTTTAGCGGATACGCGCGGCTCCGCGCGTATCTACTAAAATCCCGCGTACTTTTGCTTGCGCCTGATGCGCCAGCAAAAGTACGCCTATTCGCGCGGTCTGAAAATCTACCCCCAAGAGTGGCGCCCCTGGTTGGAAAGGGCGCAACATAAATTTACCATTTTCACCAACCATAAGAATCTTGAGCACCTTAAAGAAGCTCAACTCTTGAACCCTAGACAAGCCTGATGGGCGCTCTTCTTTGAACAGTTCAATTTCGAACTACGATATCGCCCGGCTTCCAAGAACCTCCGTGCTGATGCACTATCAAGATCCATCGAACCAGAGGATGTTCCTGATGTTCCCAGACACATCATAGATCCTGCCTGCATATCCCTTGCTGTGACCACTACAGTTCCAGTTGGGAAAACTGTCGTTCCACGTAGATTATGTGAACGAGTTCTGAAATGGGCTCATGATTCCAAGTTGGCAGGACATCCGGGTCGTACCAGGACTCTAGAGATGTTGCGAAGATATTACTGGTGGCCCAACATGGTGATCAAAAAGGGAAGAAAGAAGCATAAAATTACCACCTAGGTACTAACTAAAAGGAAGAGGAGAAGGAGAAGTAACTACAGGCAAGGGATGCCAAAGGGGACTTGAATCTAACATGACTAAAATATGTTAAATTCCCATTCACCAGCTACTGGGAGGGATCTTGCAAAGTGCCCTGATGATTGGTATGGAGAAGGAACACAGTTATCATTTGGAATTAGCTTTAACAGCAGAGTTACTTTACTGGAAGCTCAAGATCACAAATTTATTGAAGATTTGAAATGTAACAAGGAATATGTAAACACCAAGAGCTGTAAAGAATGCGTTTATCTCCTATCCATTAAAAAAAAAACCTTAGGTGCCAGCCAAAATTTTATAGGAGATGAGAAAAATCTCTTCACACCCTTTTTTTTTTTTTGCATTTTTACTGTTCTCATTCATTTCCTATTGTCTCTCTATTTTTGTATTTTTTGCAGTTTGCTTATCTTCATTATCTCATGCTTTGATTTGCTTATTTTACTTTTTACACGTTTTTACCTTTATTCTCTTTTCCCCATCTCCTCATTCTCTCTCTGGCCTCCTTTCCTAATCCTCTTCCCTACCTCACCACTTCTTTTCCCCCAGGTGGGCAACAGCTGTAATCTCTCTCCCTGAGTAAGGACCCAGTAGTAGCAGGAACTTTTCTTGAGCTCAGGTCTGAGCGTGGCAGCTCTTCCTGGATTGTGGAACACCACAGTGGCTCCTCCTATGTCCAGTCCTGCAGCAGAGTAAGCAGCTCCCCGCCTGGGCTCGCCACTACTAGTTGCTTCTCTCTCCAGCTTACCAGAAGATATGCCTGGCTAAGCTGTGGCATACTTACAATGATGTCACTACACTCTCGCAGCTCCCTCCCTCCTGAGCGTGCAGTGCCTCCATGGCACCAAGACTGAACAGCATAGCCATTTTTTCTTCCCTGATTGGGTAGCGAGCATGCCCCCCTTTAGGGTCATTCACACACTCCTTGGGGGGTGACACCCCCCCCCCTCCCAGTTTGTTCACCCCTGTTCTAGAAAAATGTCCAATATTTAAAAAAAAACAAGAAATGGACTGGCCCTATGGCTCAGTCCACTGTGCTCTGCACTGCAGTGCATGAGCTTCAAAGATGACATTCCTGTCCTGTGGGGCTTGCAGCAGTCAATTGTTCCATGGATGCAATGTGCTCGAACGCAAGATTTGAGGGAAAATGGCTGCCTCTTCAGCATCGGCTCCTGCTGGCCAGAGGTGTAGCACTAAAGATAAGGGTACGATGAGTGATGTGATCAAATTTGCAGATGACACAAAATTATTCAGAGTAGTTAAATCACAAACAGATTGTAATAAATTGCAGGAGGACCTTGCAAGACTTGAAGAGTGGGCATTCAAATGGCAGATGAAATTTAATGTGGACAAGTGCAAGGTGATGCATATAGGGAAAAACAATGCATGTTGTAATTACATGATGCTAGGTTGCATATTAGGAGTTACCACCCAGGAAAAAGATCTAGGCATCATAGTGGATAATAATTGAAATTGGTAGCTCAGTGTGCTGCAGCGGTCAAAAAAGCAAACAATCTTAGCAATTATTAGGAAGGGAATGATGAATAAAACAGAGAATTTCATATTGCCTCTTTATCACTCCATGGTAAGACCACACCTAGAGTACTGTGTGCAATGCTGGTCACTGCATCTCAAAAAAGATATAGTTGCACTGGAGAAGGTACAGAGAAGAGTGATCAAAATCATAAAAGGAATGGAACAGCTAAAGAAGTTAGGGCTGTTCAGCTTGGAGAAGAGATGACTGAGGGGGGGGATATGATAGAGGTCTATAAAATCATGAGAGAATTAGAAAGGGTAAATGTAAATTGGTTATTTACTCTTTAAGATAATAGTGTTCCAGGATCTCAGCCAATATGTATTACAGAGAGTTACAGTTTAAGTTTCTCAGTCAGGCCTATGTGTCGCCACAAGTGGCCTTTCAACTAACTATAGCACCCTCAGCCAGTTGCTTACGGTGTGGGCACGCTTCTGTGACATTGTCCCATGTATTCTGGACTTACCCCGCTATACAACGGTTTTGGCGCAAAGTGGCTGAGTACATGGCTGATTTGATAGATGTTGCCTTTCCAGTTACCCCTCTCTGGATGTTATTTGGGTGTACTTCACCAATTTGGATACTAGATCCTGGATCGCATACGCTTTTACGTAAAGCCTGTCTTGTGGGGGAAAAAATGATCCTTTCTGTCTGGCAGTCTCCCGATAGTCCGACCTTTTGGGCCTGGAGAAATTGTTTCCATAAAATGATGACCATGGAGTCAATGGCTTCTCAAAATTCTCCTCACTGCCGAAGGCAATTTTTTAAGGTGTGGCAGAATTACCTTCAATCTCTTCCACATCGTGCCCGCAGTCTTGTAGTTAACGATTAATTTTGCTGTTAAGTGTGTTACCTGGGTGGAACTCTGCTCTGATTGCTGCTGACTTTCTATGCACTGTGTGGAACTGGGGGGGACATCTCATTACTTGCATCTATTATAATTTTTGTTCTGAGGAGGGGGCAGAAACCACCCCTCTTCAGTGTTGTATTATTAATGTTGTATTTTTAAGGTTGCAAAAATCTAATAAAAATTGTTTAAACATAAGATAATAGTGTTGTGCTGGAGGTGGACCCTTGGCCTGGTGCAGGATTGGTATGGCTCTCCAGTCGGACCTGGAGAGCGCCTGCCACCAGGAGGCGAAGCACAGGAGGAGACAGAGGCTAACTGGAGCTTCACCAATAGCAACCCGGGGTTCCCTCAGGTCGAGCCCTTGGTTACCCGGGCCCCCTGGTCTTAGGTGGGCCTCGCAGGGTCCTAGAGAGGAAGCGCAGGAGAGGTCAGATGTAGCTGAGGTCTGGCTTGGAGAAGGCAGGTGAGGTTGAACGTAGCTGAGGTCTGGCTTGGAGAAGGCAGGCGAGGTCGGACGTAGCTGAGGTCTGGCTTGGAGAAGGCAGGCGAGGTCGGACATAGCTGAGGTCTGGCTTGGAGAAGGCAGGCGAGGTCGGACGTAGCTGAGGTCTGGTTTGGAGAAGGCAGGCGAGGTTGGACGTAGCTGAGGTCTGGCTTGGAGAAGGCAGGCGAGGTCGGACGTAGCTGAGGTCAGGCTTGGAGAAGACAGGCATGGTCAAACAGGCTGGGTTCAATCCGAAGAAGCAATCCGCCGGTAACAGGGTTCAGGAACCAAGAGATCACCTAGAAGGCAAAAGGGAGAAAAACGAACCTTGTTTCAAAGGCAAGCTCTGACTGTCAGAGCTTGCCTTAAATAGGTCCAAGGAGATGATGTCATCCAGGAGGGCCGACAACCATCGGGTGCCACGGCCCTTTAAATAGAGGGGAGGAGCGCACGCGCCTGGGGAACCCCAGGCAGGAAGAGAGATCAGCGGTGGTGTCTCTGCCGCAAAAAAGGCCCCAGAGGGGGATGGCGGTGGCGGCTCCGTTGCGCCACGAAGTTGCACGTCAGCCAGGCCGCAGGGGAAAGGACAGCGCTGAACGCGTTCCCTTCGCGTCATGGAGACGTAAGATAGGGAAGGCCTGGGCGCGGCCCAGTGAGGCCAAGACGCACAACAAATAGGACAAGGGGCACTCCA
Organism: Rhinatrema bivittatum; assembly: GCF_901001135.1. Classification (NCBI taxonomy): domain Eukaryota; kingdom Metazoa; phylum Chordata; class Amphibia; order Gymnophiona; family Rhinatrematidae; genus Rhinatrema; species Rhinatrema bivittatum. The sequence goes on along the minus strand of NC_042618.1, from coordinate 241,467,136 downwards.
TAAAGTTAGCAAGAAGCACATTTAAAACAAATTGGATGCACAATTAAGTTCTGGAATTCATTGCCAGAATATGTGGTTAGGGCAGTTAATGCAACTGGGTTTAAAAAAGCTTTGGATAAGTTCCTGGAGGAGAAGTCCATAAACTGCTATTAATCAAGTTGATTTAGGGAATAGCCACTGCTATTACTGGCATTAGTAGCATGGGATATATTTAATATTTGGGTACTTGCCAGGTACTTGTAATCTGGATTGACCACTGTTGGAAACAGGATGCTGGGTTTGATGGACCCTCAGATTGACCCAGTATGGCAATTTCTTATGTTCTTATTGCAAACCTTTGTGGGGTGTTTTAAGTTCCAAGGACACACAATCTTATTTATATCTTCTGGGGCTGCTCCAGCTAACCATTCACTCTCACACGGATTCTGAATCCCTGAGGAGGGGGGGATCTTTTAATGGGGGGAAGGTCTTGCATATGACCCAGACGATGAAAGAAAGTTGCCAGTGTGTGTGCTGTACTTTAAGTGGTTCTCATGAGCTGAGAGGCTGTAGCAATAATTAGACAGGACCAGATCTGGGTATTAAAATAAAGTTTACTGATTCATAAAGTCCATTGTCCTAAAATGGTGAGTGTACATCTGACTGTAGTTAAAGGGTTTCTTTCTGTGTAGGTAGGTGTCCTTATTACAGACCTCTAGGTAGAGCCCAAGCCCATGATGGTTTTAAATGTGCACTGCATACTCTCCCAGTGACTGTCCCGTGGAATCCTGGTGAGAGGGTTCCCTTTTAGTAGGAAAAATTCTACCTTTAGAGATCTTCTTTCCCGTGGACACCCAGCCTGACCTGATTCCAGAGGTTGAAATCTGGATGGTATCTCCTTCTCTTGTGCTTTCTTCCTTTGGTTATGCTGTTCTTTATTCCTCAGCTGTTACTTCAGGTGATTTCTCTTGTAGAAAAATCTGGGGACCAGGCTATTAATCCTGCTCTGAAATCCCAGTGGGGAAGGGGCATCCAAAAGCCTCCTCACTACTCTTTCAGTCCAAAAAATGCTTTAAATCTTAATCTAGATATCTTCTCTGCCCTCACTGTCTCTCGCAGCAGGATCCATCATTGGTTCTTGCCTACCTAGTGAGTAGAGTAGGCTCACAGTTCTTTGGTCCCCTGAATAGAGCCCCTTTTGCCCCAAAGGGGTATCAGACTTAAGAACATAAGAACATAAGAAATTGCCATGCTGGGTCAGACCAAGGGTCCATCAAGCCCAGCATCCTGTTTCCAACAGAGGCCAAACAAGGCCACAAGAACATGGCAAGTACCCAAACACTAAGAAGATCCCATGCTACTGATGCAATTAATAGCAGTGGCTATTCCCTAAGGGGCGGATTTTAAGAGCCCTGCTCGCGTAAATCCACCCGGATTTACGCGAGCAGGGCTTGCGCGCCGGTGCGCCTATTTTACATAGGCCTGCCGGCGCGCGCAGAACCCCGGGACTCGCGTAAGTCCCGGGGTTTTCCAAGGGGGCGTGTCGGGGGCGGGGCCGAGCGGCAGGACGTTTTCGGGGCAGGACGCGGCGTTTCGGGGGCGGGCCCGGGGGCGTGGTTTCGGCCCGGGGCGGTCCGGGGGCATGGCCGCGCCCTCCGGAACCGCCCCCGGGTCGCGTGGGGATTTACTTCTCCCTCTGGGAGGCGTAAATCCCCCAAAAAAGGTAGGGGGGGGTTTAGACAGGGCCGGGGGGGTGGGTTAGGTAGAGGAAGGGAGGGGAAGGTGAGGGGAGGGCGTTAGCGAATTCCCTCCGAGGGCCGCTCCGATTTCAAGTCCTGACGCGGTCCACGTTTCGAAACCCTTAGTTTCTGCATATGGGGTATTGAATTGGAAAGTAGCAATCTTCTTTATATACCAAATCAGCATTTTCCCGCCCGTGGACCGTGTCGGGATGGAGTCTGTGTGTTAGTCTTGTGCTAAAAATGATGGTCAGTTTTTCATGATTAATGTTATCATTATCATTCAGAAGAGAGATTTCATATTGATATTATCCATTAGAAGTCAACAGACAGATAACATACAGACCCGTCATAACTTTTACCTCAACAGTGAGGGTGGTCTTTAGAGGAAGCCAGGTATCTATGCAGTTTATCACAAGCTGGGAGATGACAACTCTGTTCAGTCTGAATATACACAAGCATTCTCTCTGTCAGTCAGCGCCACTAAATGTGGCCTGGGTTGAAAAATTCTTCTGTAGAAAGCACAGCCTCACAACAGAGTAGTTTCACCCTTAACACCTCTCAGACATGTATATATCCATCTTAGCTAGGCCAAATAGAAAGGAACATAAGAACATAAGAAAATGCCATACTGGGTCAGACCAAGGGTCCATCAAGCCCAGCATACTGTTTCCAACAGTGGCCAATCCAGGCCATAAGAACCTGGCAAGTACCCAAAAAAAGTCTATTCCATGTTACCATTGCTAATGGCAGTGGCTATTCTCTAAGGGCCTGATTTTAAAAAGCATTCACTCGAGTAAAAACCAGGTTTACTGGAGTAAATTCACTTTACTTGAGTAAGTAGGTTTTTGAAAATTGCTACAATATATGCCATTGACTTGTCTATAGGATTTACTCACATAAGTGCACTTTACTTGAGTAAATGGCTTTTGAAAATTGCTACAATAGTAGCTACATTACGCATGTAACTCCTTTGAAAATTACCCCCTAAGTGAACTTAATAGCAGGTAATGGACTTCTCCTCCAAGAACTTATCCAATCCTTTTTTAAACACAGCTATACTAACTGCACTAACCACATCTTCTGGCAACAAATTCCAGAGTTTAATTGTGCGTTGAGTAAAAAAGAACTTTCTCCGATTAGTTTTAAATGTGCCCCATGCTAACTTCATGGAGTGCCCCCTAGTCTTTCTACTATCCGAAAGAGTAAATAACCGATTCACATCTACCCGTTCTAGACCTCTCATGATTTTAAACACCTCTATCATATCCCCCCTCAGTCGTCTCTTCTCCAAGCTGAAAAGTCCTAACCTCTTTAGTCTTTCCTCATAGGGGAGTTGTTCCATTCCCCTTATCATTTTGGTAGCCCTTCTCTGTACCTTCTCCATCGCAATTATATCTTTTTTGAGATGCGGCAACCAGAATTGTACACAGTATTCAAGGTGCGGTCTCACCATGGAGCGATACAGAGGCATTATGACATTTTCCGTTTTATTCACCATTCCCTTTCTAATAATTCCCAACATTCTGTTTGCTTTTTTGACTGCCGCAGCACACTGTACTGACGATTTCAATGTGTTATCCCCTATGACACCTAGATCTCTTTCTTGGGTTGTAGCACCTAATATGGAACCCAACATTGTGTAATTATAGCATGGGTTATTTTTCCCTATATGCATCACCTTGCACTTATCCACATTAAATTTCATCTGCCATTTGGATGCCCAATTTTCCAGTCTCACAAGGTCTTCCTGCAATTTATCACAATCTGCTTCTGATTTAACTACTCTGAACAATTTTGTGTCATCTGCAAATTTGTTTATCTCACTCGTCGTATTTCTTTCCAGATCATTTATAAATATATTGAAAAGTAAGGGTCCCAATACAGATCCCTGAAGCACTCCACTGTCCACTCCCTTCCACTGAGAAAATTGCCCATTTAATCCTACTCTCTGTTTCTTGTCTTTTAGCCAGTTTGCAATCCACGAAAGGACATCGCCACCTATCCCATGACTTTTTACTTTTCCTAGAAGCCTCTCATGAGGAAGTTTGTCAAACGCCTTCTGAAAATCCAAGTATACTATATCTACCGGTTCACCTTTATCCACATGTTTATTAACTCCTTCAAAAAGTGAAGCAGATTTGTGAGGCAAGACTTGCCCTGGGTAAAGCCATGCTGACTTTGTTCCATTAAACCATGTCTTTCTATATGTTCTGTGATTTTGATGTTTAGAACACTTTCCACTATTTTTCCTGGCACTGAAGTCAGGCTAACCGGTCTGTAGTTTCCCGGATCGCCCCTGGAGCCCTTTTTAAATATGGGGTTACATTTGCTATCCTCCAGTCTTCAGTTACAATGGATGATTTTAATGATAAGTTACAAATTTTTACTAATAGGTCTGAAATTTCATTTTTTAGTTCCTTCAGAACTCTGGGGTGTATACCATCCGGTCCAGGTGATTTACTACTCTTCAGTTTGTCAATCAAGCCTACCACATCTTCTAGGTTCACCGTGATTTGATTCAGTCCATCTGAATCATTACCCATGAAAACCTTCTCCATTACGGGTACCTCCCCAACATCCTCTTCAGTAAACACCGAAGCAAAGAAATCATTTAATCTTTCCGCGATGGCCTTATCTTCTCTAAGTGCCCCTTTAATCCCTCGATCATCTAATGGTCCAACTGACTCCCTCACAGGCTTTCTGCTTCGGATATATTTAAAAAGGTTTTTACTGTGAGTTTTTGCCTCTACAGCCAACTTCTTTTCAAATTTTCTCTTAGCCTGTCTTATCAATGTCTTACATTTAACTTGCCAATGTTTATGCTTTATCCTATTTTCTTCTGTTGGATCCTTCTTCCAATTTTTGAATGAAGATCTTTTGGCTAAAATAGCTTCTTTCACTTCCCCTTTTAACCATGCCGGTAATCGTTTTGCCTTCTTTCCACCTTTCTTAATATGTGGAATACATCTGGACTGTGCTTCTAGAATGGTATTTTTTAACAATGACCACGCCTCTTGGACATTTTTTACTTTTGTAGCTGCTCCTTTCAGTTTTTTTCTAACAATTTTTCTCATTTTATCAAAGTTTCCCTTTTGAAAGTTTAGCACGAGAACCTTGGATTTGCACACTGTTCCTCTTCCAGTCATTAAATCAATTTTGATCATATTATGATCACTATTGCCAAGTGGCCCCACCACCGTTACCTCTCTCACCAAGTCCTGTGCTCCACTGAGAATTAGATCTAAAATTGCTCCCTCTCTCGTCGGTTCCTGAACCAATTGCTCCATAAAGCTATCATTTATTCCATCCAGGAACGTTATCTCTCTAGCGTGACCCGATGATACATTTACCCAGTCTATATTGGGGTAAATGTTCCGCAAGACCACTGACCGTAACACACTTTTGGCCTATAACAGCTGTCATCCGCGAGCACTTCGAGATAACATTCCAACGGGGCAATTTTTAAGGCTTCGCCGCCTGTGCTCCTCACGGAGAGAGTTTCTTTCTCAATCTGAGAATATGTTCACTCGGTTTATTGAGAGGGGATATCCCACCCGGATTGTGAAAAAAGCTTTTAAACGAGCCTTGTACACACACCGCGATTGGCTGTTTGGTGTTACCACACAATCCGATGACACTTTTCATAACTGTATCCTCCCTTTCTCTATAGTGGGTAGATCTGTTGTAAATATGATCAAACGTCACTGGTCCGCGTTGTCCCTCACTGATCTGATGCATGGTCCACCACGGTTCACTTTTAAGAGAGCGTTTAATTTAAGAGACCGTCTTGTACACACACTTTTATCACCTGAGCAACCCCGTTCACATTTTGATGGCGGTCATAACCCTTGTGGTCGTTGCACAATGTGCATACCCAGTCGTTGACAATGTTTAAACACCCTAGGTCTGGACGTGAGTTCAGATTATACCATCAGTCTGATTGTTGTACAAAGGGTGTAGTTTATGTCATCTTTTGTCCTTGCTCTCTGCTATACGTGGGGAAGACCTCACGAATGATCAAAACGCGCATTATCGAGCACTGCTCGAATATTAGATTATCCAGATTGGATGAGCCGTTGGTCACGCATTGGATCCAGGCCGGACATTCCGTCGCTGACCTCTCCTTCCTGGTACTAGAGGTGGTCTCGCCCCCCCCACGAGGTGGAGATTTTCCAGGTATGCTTGGGTCGGAGAGAGCAGCGGTGGATCTTCACTCTCAATTCGGTCTCCCCCCACGGTCTTAACAAAGACATTGAATGGTACCAGTTTTATTAGAGCATGGTTGGACTTTTCTCAGGACTATAGGTGTCAGTCGGTTATTTACTGCATTCGGAGATCGCGCTTCTCTGTTCCCAGTTTTTCAGATGTTTGTTATAAGTGGTAGGCGCCCTCCTCCCGGTTTTAGTGCTGTAAAGTCCCAGAGTCATTGTCCGATTAGGCTACAGGTGTTTGCCTGTCATTCCCAGCGTCTCGCTGTCATACACAGCGTCTCGCGAGAGTGTACTTTTCGCGCCAAATTACTCTTTAAAATTTTTTCCTACTGCAGAGGGCGCTTGCGCTCCTGATGACTGTTTAAAGGTATGCCCTTATCTATTGTAATTTCTTTGTAGCAGCCTGCCTTTTGTTTCCATGTTTGATTATGTTTGTTGTATCTTTAGATTTTGAATGTCATCTGGTCCCTCCCGATGCAGCTTCCGCGAAACACGGACCGTGTCGGGGGACCTGTTACTCTTGCCTGTTATGTTGCATGGAGTTGCCACAGTAAGGACTTTTGAATCTTCTAAATAAAAATGCTTTAAAAGCTTTCATGGAATCATACCTCTTTTCCTGCACCAGTGATCCCGGATACTTGCTTATGTGCAAGGTTTGCTTCTGTTATTATTGGATGTTCCCGCACGACTGAAGCTTTAATGGCTGCTTCCGATGACTACACCTTCAGTTATTCAGAGGATGCGATAAATGCGGTGCTCACTGACACTTTATTCTTTGAAGAGTCCTCCGACATTGCTCCTCCCATCTCGTGGTCTGAATTGATAAACACTCAAAAACGCCTTACGAGATCGGAGCTACATTCAGCCACACTCATTGAGTACTGCCGGGTCCGACGGATACCGAGGGGCCTTCGTATGCAAAAGGAACCGAGACTACACACAGAGAATACAGCTTTCATCAACCGTTGGAACCAGATTCTCAATAAGTGTTCCTTGGACCTTATGGTACTGATTATAGAGACTAACAAAGACCTGCAAGAGCAGCTTCAGGCTGAAACTGCACAACAACTAGACTCCATAAAGCAGTCCTGCCCGGCTGACACTTTTGAACAGCAGCTTGAAGAATTTCAAGTTAATTTACAGAAATTTAGATCTGATCTTAAAGCTGTCAAATTGAGTAAATTTCAGAGGGACGCATCGGACTATCAGTCTGGGTACGTATATAAATGGATGGTTCAAAAATCCTCCAAGAAAGTAACCTTTGCGGACAGTATCTCGTCTGGAGACTCATCCGGAGAAGAGTCCCGAGTCCCTCGTACTCGGGGCCAGGCTCGACGCGCCCGGGGCACTGCTACCTCAGCCGACTCCGGACGCTCCGCACGTACCTCTACTGTACAGGATATAACATCAGGCGAAGTCCCTCTTTTGCCGGCAGCTTCTTCTGCCTTGCGGTATTCTTCAATTGCGGCCTCTTTTTTAGACTCGGGTCAGCAGCCGCCGCAGCCGAGACCGGACTCGCGACATCTTCGCCAACGAGCTGCTCCCCTACCGCAGCACAACCCTCAGAATCGGCCATCCCGCCCTACCCGGACCCAGGCGGACCTCTGGCAATAAGAGAGGAAACGGTATTTAACCTCTCTTCACGCCATCTCACGGCATCTGAACAATGCGTCCTCCACCGGGGCTTGTCATTTGTCCCCACTCAAAAAGGGGATTCCTTTGATCTTCAAGTTCATTTACATCGCTTTTTTCGAACACTTAAGCTAAAATTGTTCTTTGAAGACTCTCCACCTCCACATGATTCTTCAGTGGTACATACTAAATCTAAATGGACTCCCCCTGGGATTGATGTCAGCCTGGGTGCTTTCGAGCGCCTTGTTTGTAAAGATGCTATTGAGATTTGTTCACGATCCCAATATATTCGATATAATTTATCTAAGAGTGAGGCTGTTGCTGTTAAAGCCCTGTCAAATGATACCACTATTGTCATTAAACCAGCTGACAAGGGAGGTGGCATAGTTATTTTAGATAGATTGGACTATGAAAGGGAAGTGTTAAGACAATTGGGGGACACCTCTTTCTACACCCCTCTCCCATCAGACCCCACGGCATCTTTACTTGAGAATATAAAATCTGTCGTACAATCAGCTTTGGATTCTCATATCATTACAAATAAAGAAGCAAAATTTTTGATTTCTTCTTATCCGGTAATGCCTATATTTTATATCCTTCCTAAGATACATAAATCTTTGACACACCCGCCTGGTCGCCCAATAGTGTCCGGCATTGGATCCCTGCTTGAACCATTGTCCCAATTTGTGGACGTTTTCCTTAAACCTTTGGTTCCTCGCATTAGGTCTTACGTCCGGGACTCCACTCATTTTTTGACACTGTTAGCAGATATTGTGATTTCGTCACCCATTTTTCTGATTACATTAGACGTCGTTTCACTTTACTCTAACATTCCTCAAAATGAGGCCTTAACGGTTATTGAGAAAGTGTTGGATACACGTCTGCCACATCGGGTTACTACGTCCTTTCTGGTACACCTTGCAGAAATAGCACTTACCAAAAATTTTTTCTGTTTCCAAGACATTATATATCAACAAATTAAGGGGACAGCCATGGGGGCCACCATGGCTCCCAGTTTGGCCTGCCTATACATGGATGACTATGAAACCACTCACATTTATACTTCTAGCTGGTCCCAGTTCATCCATGTCTGGCTCCGATTTATTGATGATGTTTTTATCATTTGGACGGGTTCTGATATACAATTTTTCATGTTTTTAGATTGGGTGAATTCAATTAGTTCTAATATCCAATTTAACTATAGTATTCATCCGTCTCAGATTTCCTTTTTGGACATTATGATATCTTGGAACGGGGAACGTTTTGACTCTACCCTGTTCCGCAAGACCACTGACCGTAACACACTTTTGGCCTATAACAGCTGTCATCCGCGAGCACTTCGAGATAACATTCCAACGGGGCAATTTTTAAGGCTTCGCCGCCTGTGCTCCTCACGGAGAGAGTTTCTTTCTCAATCTGAGAATATGTTCACTCGGTTTATTGAGAGGGGATATCCCACCCGGATTGTGAAAAAAGCTTTTAAACGAGCCTTGTACACACACCGCGATTGGCTGTTTGGTGTTACCACACAATCCGATGACACTTTTCATAACTGTATCCTCCCTTTCTCTATAGTGGGTAGATCTGTTGTAAATATGATCAAACGTCACTGGTCCGCGTTGTCCCTCACTGATCTGATGCATGGTCCACCACGGTTCACTTTTAAGAGAGCGTTTAATTTAAGAGACCGTCTTGTACACACACTTTTATCACCTGAGCAACCCCGTTCACATTTTGATGGCGGTCATAACCCTTGTGGTCGTTGCACAATGTGCAACCATACCCAGTCGTTGACAATGTTTAAACACCCTAGGTCTGGACGTGAGTTCAGATTATACCATCAGTCTGATTGTTGTACAAAGGGTGTAGTTTATGTCATCTTTTGTCCTTGCTCTCTGCTATACGTGGGGAAGACCTCACGAATGATCAAAACGCGCATTATCGAGCACTGCTCGAATATTAGATTATCCAGATTGGATGAGCCGTTGGTCACGCATTGGATCCAGGCCGGACATTCCGTCGCTGACCTCTCCTTCCTGGTACTAGAGGTGGTCTCGCCCCCCCCACGAGGTGGAGATTTTCCAGGTATGCTTGGTCGGAGAGAGCAGCGGTGGATCTTCACTCTCAATTCGGTCTCCCCCCACGGTCTTAACAAAGACATTGAATGGTACCAGTTTTATTAGAGCATGGTTGGACTTTTCTCAGGACTATAGGTGTCAGTCGGTTATTTACTGCATTCGGAGATCGCGCTTCTCTGTTCCCAGTTTTTCAGATGTTTGTTATAAGTGGTAGGCGCCCTCCTCCCGGTTTTAGTGCTGTAAAGTCCCAGAGTCATTGTCCGATTAGGCTACAGGTGTTTGCCTGTCATTCCCAGCGTCTCGCTGTCATACACAGCGTCTCGCGAGAGTGTACTTTTCGCGCCAAATTACTCTTTAAATTTTTTCCTACTGCAGAGGGCGCTTGCGCTCCTGATGACTGTTTAAAGGTATGCCCTTATCTATTGTAATTTCTTTGTAGCAGCCTGCCTTTTGTTTCCATGTTTGATTATGTTTGTTGTATCTTTAGATTTTGAATGTCATCTGGTCCCTCCCGATGCAGCTTCCGCGAAACACGGACCGTGTCGGGGGACCTGTTACTCTTGCCTGTTATGTTGCATGGAGTTGCCACAGTAAGGACTTTTGAATCTTCTAAATAAAAATGCTTTAAAAGCTTTCATGGAATCATACCTCTTTTCCTGCACCAGTGATCCCGGGTAATTGAAGTCTCCCATTATTACCGCACTACCAATTTGGTTAGCTTCCCTAATTTCTCTTAGCATTTCACTGTCCATCTCACCATCTTGACCAGGTGGATGGTAGTATACCCTATCACTATAGTCTTCCCTGACACACAAGGGATTTCTACCCATAAAGATTCAATTTTGTATTTAGTCTCATGTAGGATGTTTATCCTGTTGGACTCTATGCCATCCCGGACATAACGCGCCACACCTCCTCCCGAGTGCTCCTCTCTGTCATTGCGATATAATTTGTACCCCGGTATAGCACTGTCCCATTGGTTATCCTCTTTCCACCATGTCTCTGAGATGCCAATTAAGTCTATGCATCCTTTTCTTGCATCTTTTATAAGGACTGCTGGTCATTGGAGAAAATGTGCATAGAATGTCTTTCATCTGTGCTAAGCAAGCACAAACTGATGCAGTTCCTTTAAACAGCTGGCCAGGCCCAGATTTCTCATTAGGTAGAATAGGAACATGTCTATGGGCACTGTGATGAGCTGGCCCTCTCACTGAAGTACCTCTAAACCTGAGCAGCAGTGTCTCTTCAGACCTGGCCCCTTAAATAGGGGTGGTTCTATAATGAGGCAAAATGTGGTAGCCGCCTCAGGTAGCAAAAGCTGTGAAGCGGCAAATACTGACCCTCATAAATTTTCCTACGGCGACCACTGTACTTTGTTTAACTGCCCGTAGCCAGATATGAAGCCTAGCAGGGCCTAAAGAGTGGTGTAACCTTGGAGGAGCCCATCCCACTGCGGCTGAAAGACTAGGTCTGACAGGGCCCATCCTGCCACGGCTGGAAGACTAGGCTTGGCGAGGCTTCAGGACCGGCATCGGTGTGGCAGAGCCCATTCCACAGTGGCCAGAATACTAGGACCAGCAGGGCTTCAGAACAGATGTGATCAGAAGTCTAGGCCCAATGAGGCCTCAGGAGCGATGGAACCCATCCTGCCATGACCGGAATTGTAGGCCTGTTGATGTTTAAAGAGAGGCGTGGCAACGGCCAGAAGAATAGACCCATGGAGGCCTCTGTGTGTGTGAGAGTAAGTGAGAACCTGTGTGTGTGTGTGTGTGTGTTTTATTTATTTTATTGCTCAAATCTTCTATATCACACAAACAGCAATCTGACCAAAGCAGTTTACAACAATCAAATATAAAATACATGAACCATAAACAATGGTCCTTCTGATGAACACAGTATTTGTTTTGGTACTTGTCTCTGGACTTTGCTTATTAAATAACTTGCACGCTCAGCCTGATTGATCTTAAACATCAGAGTCATGATCTTAAATAGGGATGTGAATCGTTTTCCATATCGTCTTAACGATAGAAATCGTGTGGCAGGGCAAGAAAATCGTCTTAGGCACGATTTTTTAGTTAAAAAATCGTTAAAAATCGTTTTTTCCGATTAGTGCGCACTAACTCGAGTTAGTGCGCACTAACTGGGAGTTAGTGCGCACTAACTGAAAATGATACAATTTGACACTTTTCAGGTCAGTTAAGGTCAGTTTAGGAATGAATATGTATTCCTATTGGCTGCCCTCTTATTTATTCATGTTACCAAGTTTCCTACTGACAGTATATGGGGGATGGGAAATGGAAACAGTTGGTAGCTTGACAAAACAAATAATGTGATCAGTCAATGTGACTAGAACTTGTGCCCTAACCCTGATACCAGGGGTATTGTGATCTTCCTGCACACAGTGCCCTATCCCTATTAATACCAGGAGTGTTGTGATCTTCCTGCACACAGTGCCCTATCCCTAATACCAGGGGTGTTGTGATCTTCCTGCACACAGTGCCCTATTCCTGATACTGGGGGTGTTGTGATCTTCCTGCACACAGTGCCCTATTCCTGATACCGGGGGTGTTGTGATCTTCTTGCACACATCCCGATATCAGGGATAGGGCACTGCATGCAGGAAGATCACAACACTCCTGGTATTAATAGGGATAGGGCACTGCATGCAGGAAGATCACAACACTCCTGGTATTAATAGGGATAGGGCACTGCATGCAGGAAGATCACAACACCCCTGGTATCAGGGATAGGGCACTGTGTGCAGGAAGATCACAATACCCCGGAGGAGTGAGGGTCAGGCAGCTCCCCCCTGTCTGTGAAGCCAGCCTCTCACTAGTAATGCAGGGAGGGAGCTGTCTCAGACTTCACCATCCTCCCCCCCCCCCCTCACCCACACACCGTTCACTAGCTGGGACATGGGGGAAGTCAGGAGTGAGGGTCAGGCAGCTCCCCCCTGTCTGTGAAGCCAGCCTCTCACTAGTAATGCAGGGAGGGAGCTGTCTCAGACTTCACCATCCTCCCCCCCCCCCCTCACCCACACACCATTCACTAGCTGGGACATGGGGGGAGTCAGGAGTGAGGGTCAGGCAGCTCCCCCCTGTCTGCGAAGCCAGCCTCTCACTAGTAATGCAGGGAGGGAGCTGTCTCAGACTTCACCATCCTCCCCCCCCCCCCCCTCACCCACACACCATTCACTAGCTGGGACATGGGGGAAGTCAGGAGTGAGGGTCAGGCAGCTCCCCCCTGTCTGTGAAGCCAGCCTCTCACTAGTAATGCAGGGAGGGAGCTGTCTCAGACTGGTATCAGGGTTAGGGCACTGTGTGCAGGAAGATCACAACACTCCTGGTATTAATAGGGATAGGGCACTGTAAGAGATGACTGTAGTAGATTGAATAAAGATCTGATGTTTCTGCTCTCCTCACACCAAACAAAAACAACACACAAGCAGAGAAGCCCTTCTTACAAAGCTGAGCTAGTGAGTTAAGTAGGAGGAAAGTAAACATACTGGTGCCAGTGTGGCTACTTAAAAAATACACTTACCAACAATCAATTACATATATTTGAACTGTGTACAGTTCCAGCCAGGACCACCTTTCTAAAATGCACAGTGATTGGCAAATTCAACATGCACTAGCATTTCAGGTGCCTGCTAACAAAAATAATAAACAAACAAGTTCTAGTCACGTGAGTGCTGATCATTACATTACTTTTTTGTCAAGCTTCCAACTGTTTCCATTTCACATCCCCCCAACCATATTGGTAACATCAATAGATAAGAGCACAGCCAGCCAATAGGAATACATACATACATATTCATTCCTAAGTGACCTTTACTGACCTGGGAAGTGTGAACACTTTGTTTCATTTTCTGTTGGTGTTCGTTAGTTTCCAGTTCCATTTCCCATCCCCCCAACCATCACCTCAGTGGTAACCTTGGTAATATCAATAGATAAGAGGGCAGCCAGCCAATAGGAACACATATTCATTCCTAACTGACCTTCAGTGACCTGGAAAGTGTTTATTTGTATCATTTTCAGTTAGTGCGCACTAAATCGAGTTAGTGCGCACTAACGGGGAGTTAGTGCGCACTAACTCGAGTTAGTGCGCACTAACACGATTTAACGATTTTTAACGATAAATCGTTAGAATTTCTATTGTATCGTGTTCTATAACGATTTAAGACGATATAAACATTATCGGACGATAATTTTAATCGTTGAAAAACGATTCACATCCCTAATCTTAAATATAATCTTTTCCTTAACAGGCAAACAGTGCAACTCCACCAATAGTGGTTTAGTACTAGTTCTTCTTGGGCAGCCAAAACACCAGCCTGGCTGCCATATTTTGCATCACCTGGAGATGATGTATATTATTCAAAATCCCATTGCAGTAATCAAAAATTGCCATTTCCAATGCCTGTACTCTGGATCTAAATACATCAAAACTCATTCTTCCCCTTATCTTCCTCAATTGCTTTAATTTTAAGAAAATCCTCATCATCATCAAAGAAATATGAGGGTCGAAGGCTAATTTATCATCATAAATGCACTCCCCTTCGTGCAACCCTTAGTGTTAACCATTCCCTTGTTTTTATCTCCCTTGTTAACAATTTCCATGTTTATTATTGTTCAATGTATTGACAAAGGAAAAGCTTGATTTCCTGCATTTTTTGTTGGAATGTAAACCGATGTGATATATAAAATCGAACACCGGTATATAAACATAAATAAATAAATATTGAATCCCCATATTCCCAGCTTCCAGAGTATTACTACAGGTCATCCTACCAACCTCCAAATGCAATGTTCTCTGTAGTGCAGCATTGGAAAAAACATCCACTCTTTTTTTCTTTCATTCAGGACCGTAACCAATTTCCTGGGCATTGTAATCCCTCTTGTAACTTAACTATAGATGCCCTTGGGTCTATTCCTAATGAACATATAATCTGTACATCATCCACATAGATATATTTCTTGAAACTTAAGGTGTGAATCAGTCGTTCCAATGGTTGCATATATAGATTAAAAAGAATGAAAATAAATGAGAGCCTCGGTGCACGGATATGCTAGAGTAAGAAAGAGTCTGTGTTGGTGTTTGAGAGAGCATGTGTATAAGCCTGTATGCACATGTGAATGTGTGTGAGAAAATAGGTGTGTGTAACAGCCTGAATGAATGTGTGAGAGCTTGTAAGCATGTGTAATTTTGTGTGAGAACCTGTATACATGTGTGAGTGCATGTGAGAGAGCCCATATGTATATGCAAGTGCGTGTGAGAAAGAAGGGGTGTGTGTGAGAGCCTGTATGCATGTGTAGGTGTGTGTGTGTATGAGAGACAGCATGTGCATGAGAACCTGTGTGCATATGTGTGTGAGGGAGAAAGAACCTGTGTATGTGAGAGAGAGGGTGTGAGAGCATTGGTGTTTATATGAGAGAGGGAATGTGTAAGTGTGTGTGTGTGAAAGAGAGAGGATAAAATTTGTGTAACCCGCTTCAACATGACAATCTCAGGTTAACTGGAAATCAATAGATTCCAGGTAGGGAGAGCTGGAATTTTTTTATTCATATTAATTTTACTTTTGGGTGTTATTTGATATCTGTTGTTTTGAAATAATTTCTTGGTTTTTAAGACCTTTTTGAAAATATTTGAAATTAATTATTGAATGATGTTCTGTTTATCAGCTATTTTGAAATATATATTATTTCTAATAGTATAGTTTTATTATGATAGATGTGTTATATTTCTTGATTTTATTATTGTTTTATGAGCAGTGATGGTGTTTTTGTTGCATTGCATACAGGGTCTGGCTTCTTGCTGTTTTCAAAAAAGGACTTACATCAGGTTGTTTTATAATACCTGCACGTTATAGATTATTAGCACTTTATATAAATTATTAAATATTGGGAAAGATTGTAATGAGAATTTGCATTGTATAATTACATTATTATATATATCATGTATTTCATGTTTATTGATGAAAATTGATTTTATATGTGAGTGCATGTGTGATGGATGAATGTGTTAGATAGATTTTAATGTTAGATAGGTTAATGAAATATATGAATAAACAATTATTGAGTTTAATTACTGAATAAATCCTCTTCTTGTGTATATTTAGTATCATTCTGACGAAGAGGTTGTTTGTCGTTTGACCCTTGTGTGACAATACCATAGTGTTGCGATCCCCCCTGCTGCTGCGCTACAGGAGGTCTCTTACCTTCCTCCAGAGGCCGCTCTGAAGCCAGGGCCTCGCCTACGTTCCATCCGGGACTTGCTCCAGGACCTGAGAGGCCTAGCTGTGCCTGTGGCTTGCATGCCTCTGCGTTTGGACTTCCTGGTTTCCAGCCACGCCGTTTCCCTAGGGGCTGGCCCGCAGCTCTCTACCCCCAGTTATAGGACCAGCGGTGGGCGGTCCTGGCAAGCTCCTCCCAGGGAGTTGCCTTCTACCTCCAGTATTTAAGGACTTTCTGTTCACTTGCAAAGGGCCTTCGGATCAGGTCCTACAGTTGTCTGTAACCGTGCTGATCCAGGTCTTCCGTGATCTCATTTGCTTGATGGATCCCTGTCCAGTGTCTCTGCCTTGATGTGTGATCCTGTTCCTGCCAGCCGTAAGGACTTCGGATGTCAGTATCCCAGCATCGGAGTTCCTGTTCGCCTGGAGTTTCCCTGCACCCTCCTTCTCAGCGTGGTCCGCGACCAGCCTTCCTGGGCTGTGTAGGGCGCGTCTGGGACAGGGTGGTCCGCGACTCAGTCCCACGGGTGGGCTGAGTAGGGCGCCCTGATGGACAGTGCCATGTTTCCGTCCAGCCTTGTCTGCATGTCTTGCTTCAGCCCTTGCCCTGATGTCTTCGCGTCCCTGCCTTGACCTACGTCCTCGTCTGGTTCCTGAGCCTTCTGTCCTGTTGGGCCCTGGAGTGGCCAACAGGAGGGATTCGTCCCACGGGCTCTTGAGCTTCTGCCAGCCGAAGGGGCTTCGGATGTGAGTATCCCACATCGGAGTTCCTGCTCGCCTGGACCTTTCCTTCTTGCTTCAGCCCTTGCCCTGATGTCTTCAGCGTCTTGCTTCAGCCTGTCTTGGATGTCTGCTTCAGCCCCCGTCTGACGTCTTCTGTATAAGGACTCTGTCTGCCCTCGCCTCTGTCCGGCCTGCTGCCCATTGCCGTTCCCTGCGGCGGGTCCGAAAGGGCCGGGAACAGTCGGAGGACCGTTCATTAGTCAACTTCCCCGTGTTGGCTACCATGGGCATGCAGGTCCGGCTGAGGGTCGGACTCCCTGCTTCTGTTCCTGCCTGCCTGGCTCACCATGCCTGCTCAGCTCACCTCCCACGGTGTGGCTTGGGGCTCCTCCTTGAGTCCTGCCGTGGCCCAAGGGCTCACCACCCGCCCGAGACGACCGCGCCCGCGCGCGCTCGTAACACATAGTTGCAAATGAAGGCACACAGTGTCAGATGCTGGCCCTTGTTTTGATTGAGTTGGAAGGAGCTGAAGGAAACTGCTGGGGAAAAAAAAGTAAAATTTATGTAGCTAGTATTTCCCCTTTAAATATGGTGGTGGTGGGAGAGGGGGAAGAATTACAGAGGAAATTATAGGAGAAAGGTTGTTTCCTGGCTAATCAGAAACTTCTCAATGACAGCCTCTCTGAGTTCACTACAATATTTATTCAGATAGATCATTTATCCATTTACGTCAGAGTGTGTTGAAACTTTTGGGTAAAGCAATTAAGAATACCTACTACAAACTTATTAACTCTTACTGTTAACTTTCACTTCTTCTCCAGCATTGTGCAGGTTGCAGCACCATGCATGTTACTCACATGCTCCCTTAATAGCATTTATCTCTTTCTTCAAAGTGATTTTCTTCTCTTTTTTTTTTTTTAATTTCATTCTTTTGGACTTGAAAAGTGGATGAGACGATGGTGCAGGGAATAGGGATTCAGTTTTGTAAGGAACTGGGGAAACTGTTGGGAAAGGGGGAGACTTTTCCGAAAGAATGGGCTCCACCTTAACCAGGGTGGAACCAGGCTTCTGGCACTAACTTTCAAAAAGAAGATAGAACAGCTTTTAAACTAGAACAAGGGGGAAAGCCGACAGTAACTCAGCAGTGCATGGTTTGAAGAAATGTATCCTTGAAGGATACTAATGAAACAGGAGAGTTCGGGCATCCCAACAGAGAGGTTCCAATAAAAGCAAATGTAGTCCATGTGCCTATATGTAAAAAATCACCGAATCTAATGATTTCCAAATTATCCGTAACAACTGAAAAGCAGGTTGTTAATACAAGCAAAAAATACACTTTGAAATGTCTGTATGCCAATGCCAGAAGTCTAAGAAGTAAAATGGGAGAGTTAGAGTGTATAGCAGCAAATGATGAGATTTACATAATTGATATCACAGAGACTTGGTGGAAGGAGGATAACCAATGGGACAGTGCTATATCAGGGTACAAATTATATCGCAATGATAGGGAGGATCAACTTGGCGGGGGTGTGGCACTTTATGTCCAGGAGGGTATGGAGTCCAACAGGATAAAGATCATACAAGAGAATAAATGCTCAGTAAAATCTATATGGGTAGAAATCCCATGTGTGTTGGGTAAGAGTATTGTGATAGGAGTATACTACCGTCCACCTGGACAAAATGGTCAGACAGATGATGAAATGCTAAGAGAAATCAGGAAAGCTAACCAAGTTGGCAGTGCAATAATAATGGGAGATTTCAATTACCCCAATATTGACTGGGTAAATGTAACATCAGGACTTGCTAGAGACATAAAGTTCCTGGATGTAATAAATGACTGCTTCATGGAAAAATTGGTTCAGGAACCAACAAGAGAGGGAGCTATTTTAGATTTAATTTTTAGTGGAATGCAGGATTTGGTGAGAGAGGTAACGTGGTGGGGCCACTTGGCAACAGTGATCATAACATGATCAAATTTAAACTAATAACTGGAAGGGGGACAATAAGTAAATCTACAGCTCTAACTCTAAACTTTCAAAAGGGAAACTGATAAAATGAGGAAAATAGTTACCTGAAGACTGGAGGGTAGAGGGTGTACCTGAAGACTGGAGGGAGGCTAATGTAACCCCAATATTTAAAAAGGGTTCCAGGGGCGATCCAGGAAACTACAGACCGGTTAGCCTGACTTCAGTGCCAGGAAAAATAGTGGAAAGTGTTCTAAATATCAGAATCACAGAACATATAGAGACATGGTTTAATGCAACAAAGTCAGCATGGCTTTACCCAAGGCAAGTCTTGCCTCACAAATCTGCTTCACTTTTTTGAAGGAGTAAATAAACATGTAGATAAAGGTGAACCGGTAGATGTAGTATATTTGGATTTTCAGAAGGCATTTGACAAAGTTCCTCATGAGAGGCTTCTAGGAAAAGTAAAAAGTCACGGGATAGGTGGCGATGTCCTTTTGTGGATTACAAACTGGCTAAAAGACAGGAAACAGAATAGGATTAAATGGACAATTTTCTTAGTGGAAGAATGTGGGCAGTGGAGTGCCTCAGGGATCTGTATTGGGACCTGTACTTTTCAGTATATTTATAAATGATCTAGAAAGAAATACGATGAGTAAAATAATCAAATTTGCAGATGATACAAAATTGTTCAGAGTAGTTAAATCACAAGCAGATTGTGATAAATTACAGGAAGACCTTGTGAGACTGGAAAATTGTGCATTGAAATGGCAGATGAAATTTAATGTGGATAAGTGCAAGGTGATTGTTGTGTTTGTGGCATTGTGGACCCTTGATCGCAATGGAGATGACTCCGCCCACAGGGAAGAGCCCAGTGGGGAACCACTGTGATAGGCTGACACAGATAGCAGACACAGTATGGATAGAGTCTTTATTGTACTGCTGTAGATAGATGGTGAAAGCAGGAAGGTAAGGCACTGATCCACGAAGTGCCAGTACGTTCAACAGGCTCAGAAGTATAGTCTCACCCAGATGTTCCCGATAGGCAGGAGCCCGCAGTGCGGGTAACGTCACGGCTGGTGGGTGGAGTTGGAGTGCCGGATCGTAGAGGTACTCACAGAATGAAGGCGTCTTCCTGGTGGTAGAATGGTGGGACCGAAGGTCTGTTGTGCAGGATATAAAGGTAGATAGGCCCTCGAGGAGCGAGTACCCATTGGTCCAATATCCTGAAATGTAGAATAGAGAGAAAAACTCCCGAAGAGCGGTTGTCTTAGTTGGAAGCGAGAGACCCCCAAGGAGCGGGTGTCTAGAGCTTCTTACTGGAGCGAGGCCCCTAGAGTGAAAGCAGCGTCTAAGCGAGCAGCTTAGAGCTGTCAGAGTAGCGAAGCGAAGTCTTTGCTAACTCAAGGTGGTAGCAGAGGTGGAGGCTAGATATACCCGGAGGTACTGACGTCATGCGGTGGGGCCGCCCCCGAGGTTCCCTACATGACGTGAATTAGAGCATAGGAGATGTGTGCGCTCGCGCCCAAGAGGCCATGGGAGTGAGCATGGGGGATGGGGACACCCATACTGGTTTGGAAACGCCGAGGTCCTCGTCATTCAGCACCAGAGGCAGCCATCTTGCCCAAAGAGAATGAAAGGAGAGAAAAAGAGGTAAGGCAGAGCAGTCTCAGTCGTCTGCGACTGACGGATGCAAAGGTGATGCATATAGGGAAAAATAATCCATGCTATAGTTACACAATGTTAGGTTCCATATTAGGAGCTACCAACCAAGAAAGTGATCTAAGCATCATAGTGGATAACACATTGAAATCATCGGTTCAGTGTGCTGTGGCAGTCAAGAAAGCAAATAGAATGTTGGGAATTATTAGACAGGGAATGGTGAATAAAACGGAAAATGTCATAATGCCTCTGTATTGCTCCATGTTGAGACTGCACCTTGAATACTGTGTTCAATTCTGGTCGCCGCATCTCAAAAAAGATATAGTTGTGATGGAGAAGGTACAGAAGGGCAACCAAAATGATAAAGGGGATGGAACAGCTCCCCTATGAAGAAAGGATGAAGAGGTTAGGGCTGTTCAGCTTGGAGAAGAGACGGCTGAGGGGGGATATAATAGAGGTGTTTAAAATCATGAGAGGTCTAGAATGGGTAAACATGAATCGGTTATTCACTCTTTCAGATAATAGAAAGACTAGGGGGTACTCCATGAAGTTAGCATGTGGCACATTTAAAACTAATCGGAGAAATTTCTTTTTCACTGAATGCACAATTAAATTCTGGAATTTGTTGCCAGAGAATGTGGTTAGTGCAGTTAGTGTAGCTGTATTTAAAAAAGGATTAAATAAGTTCTGGGAGGAGAAGTCCATTACCTGCTATTAATTAAGTTGACTTAGAAAATAGCCACTTAGCAACAGTAACATGGAATAGACTTAGTTTTTGGGTACTTGCCAGGTTCCTATGGCCTGGTCTGGCCACTGTTGGAAACAGGATGCTGGGCTTGATGGACCCTTGGTCTGATCCAGTAGTGCATGTTCTTATGTTCTTATAGAAAAAAAACTGAAAGGTGCAGCTGCAAAGGTTAAAAGTGTTCAACAGCATGGACATTGTTTAAAAATACAATGCAGTGCAGTCCAGATGTATTCCACGATTAAGAAAGGTGGAAGGAAGGCAAAACCATTACCGTCATAGCCAAAATACATCCTTCAAAAATTGGAAGAAGGATCCATCTGAAGAAAATAGGATAAAACATAAGCATTGTCAAGTTAAGTGTAAAACATTGTGAAGACAGGAGAAGAGAGAATTTGAAATGAAGTTGGCCATAGAGGCAAAAGCTCAGAATAAAAACTTTTAAAAATATATCCGAAGCAAGAAACCTGTGAGACAGTCAGTTGTACCATTAGATGACTGAGGGGTTAAAGGGGCTCTTAGGGAAGATAAGGCCATTGCAGAAAGACTAAATGAATTCTGCAATGAGGATGTTGGGGAGACATCAGTTCCGGTTTTCAAGGGTGATGAGTCAGACGAACTGAACCAAATCACTGTGAACCTGGAAGTTGTAGTAGGCCAGATTGACAAACTAAAGAGTAGCAAATCACCTGGACTGGATGGTATGCATCCTAGGGTACTGAAGGAACTAAAAAATGAAATTTCGGAAATATTAGTTAAAATTTGTAACCTATCATTAAAATCATCCATTGTACCTGAAGACTGGAGGGTGGCCAATGTAATCCCAATATTTAAAAAGCGCTCCAGGGGCGATCTGGGTAACTATAGACCAGTGAGCTGACTTCAGTGCTGGGAAACATAGTGGAAACTATTCTAAAGATCAAAATCACAGAGCATATAGAAAGACATGGTTTAATGGAACGCAGTCAACATGGATTTACCCAAGGGAAGTTTTGCCTAACAAATATGCTTCATTTTTTTGAAGGGGTTAATAAACATGTGGATAAAGATGAACCAGTAGATGTAGTAGAATTTGGATTTTCAGAAGGCGTTTGACAAAGTTCCTCATGAAAGGCTTCTAGGAAAAGTAAAAAGTCATGGGAGGGTAGGTAGGGTGCAATAGTGGAATAACTCTGGAAAAAATTATAGGTGGTGATGTCCTTTCGTGGATTACAAACTGGCTAAAAGGCATGAAACAGAGTAGGATTAAATGGTCAATTTTCTCAGTGGAAGTGAGTGGGCAGTGGAGTGCCTCAGGGATCTGTATTAGGACCCGTACGTTTCAATATATTTATAAATGATCTGGAAAGGAATACGACGAGTGAGGTTATAAAATTTGCGGATGATACAAAATTATTCAGAGTAGTTAAATCACAAGCGAATTGTGATACATTACAGGAGGACCTTGCAAGACTGGCAGATTGGTCATGCAAATGGCAGATGAAATTTAATGTGGACAAGTGCAAGGTGTTGCATATAGGGAAAAATAATCCTTGTAGTTACACAATGTTCGGTTCCATATTAGGAACTACCACCCAGGAAAATGATCTAGGCATCATAGTGGATAATACTTTAAAATCGTCAGCTCAGTGTGCTGCAGCAGTCAAAAAAGCAAACAAGATGTTAGGAATTATTAGGAAGGGAATGGTTAATAAAACAGAAAATGTCATAATGCCTCTGTATCGCTCCATGGTGAGACCGCACCTTGAATACTGTGTACAATTCTGATCGCCGCATCTCAAAAAAGATATAGTTGTGATGGAGAAGGTACAGAAGGGCAACCAAAATGATAAAGGGGATGGAACAGCTCCCCTATGAGGAAAGGATGAAGAGGTTAGGGCTGTTCAGCTTGGAAAAGAGACGGCTGAGGGGGGATATGATAGAGGTCTTTAAGATCATGAGAGGTATTGAATGAGTAGATGTGAATCAGTTATTTACCCTTTCGGATAAAAGAAGGACTAGGGGGCATTCCATGATTTTAGCAAGTAGCACATTTAAGACTAATCGGAGAAAATTCTTTTTCACTCAATGCACAATTAAGCTCTGCAATTTGTTGTCAGAGGATGTGGTTAGTGCAGTTAGGGCCAGATCTTAAAATCTACGTGCGCATGTTATAAAATCCGGGCTCAGCGCACGCAAGGGGGTGCACACATGTGCACCTTGCGCACATCGAGCCCAAGGGGAGCCCCGATGGCTTTCCCCATTCCCTCCAAGGCCGCCTTGGAGGGAACTTTTTCCCGGACCCCCCCACCTTTTCCTCCATTCCCCTATCTAACCCACCCCCAGCCCTACCTAAATCCCCCCCACCTTATCTCGTTGAGTTACTTGCGTGCGCTGGCTCGCCATCCCCCGGCACAGGCCGCTGTGCCAGAGGATTTGGCCCCGCCCCCAGACTGCCCCCGAATGGCCGCCATGCCCCCGGACCGCAGCCACGCCCCAGGCCCCGCCCCCAGACCACCCATTTTTGAAAGCCCCAGGACATGCGCGCGTCCCGAGGCTTGCGCGCACAGGGGCAGATTTTCACGGGTTACGCGCGTATCTTACGCGCATAGCCTTTGAAAATCTATCCCTTAGTGTAACTAGGTTCAAAAAAGGTTTGGATAAGTTCTTGGGGGAGAAGTGCATTAACTGCTATTAATCAAGTTTACTTAGGGAATAGCCACTGCTATTAATTGCATTCGTAGCATGGGATCTTCTTTGTGTGGCCTGGTTTGGCCACTGTTGGAAACAGGATGCTGGGCTTGATGGACCCTTGATCTGACCCAGCATGGCAATTTCTTATGTTCTTATGTACTTTTAGGATGTCCATGCAGAAACACCCAAGGCGCTTCATTAAAATTTCCCCCAGCAGTTCCTGCACAGAGGCGCTGTCTTCCATGTGTGAGTAATAATATGCATCATTTCATTATTTAGATTCATACAGAAACCACCCATTGGGCCCACCCACAAGATGGCACTGGCCATCCATTGCTCCTACCATTGTTCCTACCATGTGACAGGGGCCGACCAATGGCACCAGTAGCCCCTGTGACATAGTAAGGGCAAAGGCTATCGGCGCCATTTTGAATACCAGTAGCCGACGGCCTTAGTGCAGGAGATTGTTCCAGGACCCCCGCTGGACCACCAGGGACTTTTGACAAGTCTTGGGGGGGGGGGTCAGAAGGGTGGGGGGTTTATTCGTTAATGATGTGTTGCATTTGTGGGGGTTCGCCATACGTTTCGGAACTCCACGAATGCAACGAATAGGGACCTATATGTTGCGGATTGCACATTCGTTCAAAACAAATGCACATCCCTAATTTCTGATCTCTTTATTCTTATTTGGTCAGGGTCTCTCTGTGTTCTGCATATATGTGTCCGAAGTGAGGTATTTTGCTGACATGTAATTTCTGTGTAGCAGCCTGGTTTCCTAATAAGAGTTTTATTGGTGTTCTAAGGCCTGGTGTAATATGATCAGTGTTGCTTTTTCATAGATAAAGTTGTTTGGGTTGTTTTGGAATGGGAGGTTTACTATATTGTAATGGTAATTTCATTTATTCATGGCTTTCTGAGGGCCAAGCTCACACCCAACAAGCATTACAAAAAATCTAATTCCATAGGAGTTCCAAGGGGTTTGTTTTGTTTTTTTTTGCAGAATTTTCTGGTTGGCACCACAGCAATGCATGTAAATATAATATACATGTTGTAAATGATATTTCTGCTTTAGAAGACTTTACTTTTGAATATTCTTTTTCATGTAAAATTTGTTACAAATGCATAATTTAATTGTGTGTGTTTGGAAAGGGTATGGGAGTGTGTATGCAAGACTGTAAAGTTTGCCTAGAGTACCTAATACCCCTCCCTATCCATTGGTTCTGGGGTGGGTGGGGGTTTGCCAGTTTTTTAAAATATAGATTGTAGGAGGGAGCTGGTATTTATTTGATGGGCCTGGGGCAGACTGAATGAATTGGGGAGGGGGGGGGGAAAGCACAGTAATTGTTCGCACAGAGCAGCAAAAAAGCTAGCACCGGCCCTTTGAGAGAGAGAGTGTGTGAGAGAATGAATGTGTTATTGTGTGTGTGCGTGTGAGAGGGAAGATAACATTTGTACAGCCCTACTTCCTCCAATCCACTTTTAACTCAGGGTGACTAGAAATCAAAGGATCCCAGGTATGGAGAGCAGGAGATTTTTAAATCCTTATTAGTTTTAATTTTGGGTGTAATTTGATGTTCCTGCTCTTTTGAAATATTTAATTTCTTGGGGGGAAATAGAACATTTTTTATTTATTGGTGTTATGTTTTTGTATGGATGAGAACCCTGGGCCGAGGTAAGAGGTGTCGCCGCCCACAGGGAGGAGCCCTGTGGGCCTCACCGTCAGCAGGTGCAGTCTCAGTAGCGTAGGACACAGCTATTGGGCAGAGACTTTATTAGGAAGAAAGGCAGAGCCCGCAGAGCAGGAGATGTAAATGTTGTTATTACGTGTGTTTTAGTGGATCCTTGGGTGCTGTGGAGATGACCACGTCCACAGGGAGGAGCCCCGTGAGGAGCCACAACACTGGGCTAGACTCTATACACAAAACACCGGAATTGAACTCTTTTATTATACAGCTTGAAGATAGCCACCAGGTGGCAGTGGTGAAGTGTAGTCTCAGGGACCTCAGCAGAGGGAGCCCTTCTCTCCTAGGTGACATCAGGAGGTTCAGCAGCAAGGAGTTACTGTGGATGAGACAGATGAGATATCAGAGTACTCACTCGGTGTTAGCTGTTATGGATGCGATTCCACCAGATAGTTGTCGTAGGTACAGGCACTGAGGCAGGGAGAGCAGGCCCTCGAGGATCGAGTACCTGTTCCCTGAATGGCACCTAAAAATAGAACAGAGGACCCCCGAGGAGCAGGTACACAAGTTAATTGTAAACCCCGAAGGGCAGAAGGAAAGCTTCCTGCAGGCAGCAGGGAAGCGGCAGAGTAGCGCAGACAGGAACAGTTCGGGTCCATATGAGTCTATTCAAGCCTATTCGAGTCTTTGCCAACTCAAAGAGCTAGCAGTCTTGAGAAGTAGATATACCCGGATTGGCATGACGACAGATGAGGGAACGCCCTCGAGGTTCGTGCCACTGGGCATACTTAGACGTGGGTTGTGCGCACCCTAGCAGGTACCTGGGAGGAGCAATGGCATTCGGCTGCACCATAGCCGTTCCGGGGACACCAGAGAAGTTGGCTTGATGACGCTGCAGTAGCCATCTTACCCAGGTAAGCGGGAGGAGCCGAGATAGGGGTGCAACAAGCGGGGCGATGCCTTTGAATACCGACGGACGCAACAGTAAAAAACAGTTCTGAGCAATGGGGTATACCCAGGGTGATGTCACTGAAGTGAAGGTCCGGTAGTGGCCCGCAGCGCGGGGTACACACAGGAAGTCCCTTCGGGCAAGTAGAGGTTACCACAGAAATGCAGATCCGGTAGTGGCCCGCAGAGCGGGGTACGCCAGGAAATCCCTGTAGATGATAGAGATACCTCAGAATGCAGATCTGATGGTTGCCCGCGAAGTGGGGTAAGCCAAGGATGTCTGTACAGTAGATGGTGCTAGTGAGGTAGTCAGAGGTGCAGGAACCTGGAGGTGGAGTACGTAGCTGGAACAGCATTACCCTGCAACATAGGGTGTACAGGAACCACTGCAACTGAAGAAGGGACGGTTGTGGCCTGGGACCGGGGTACACCGTAGAGAAGCTTCAGTGAGCTGGTATCAAAGTCTGTAGAAAGTACTCACAAGAGGTAGTTCCAGGAAGATGTCCCGAGAAGCGAGACAGGTAGCAGTCCAAGGCAGGAAGGCCCTCCGAGCAGCAGATAGCCAGGAACACAAAAGGGCCCCCGAGGAGCGGGTACCCAGAGCGTCCACACGCCAAGAGAGAATCTGGAACTGAAGTTCGAGAATGGAGCAGATTCAGCAACGAGGGAACTCCTTGCTAACTCGTAGTAGCAGAGGGCCAGACAACTTAAGTACAGAAGCGAGTTGATGTCATCCGGAGGGGACGCCCCCGAGGTCCCGCCATGACGTGTACAAAGGAGGCCCTTGCGCGCGTGCCTTAAGTGATTCCGGATTCAAGATGGCAGTTGGCAGCTCCCACGCCGTCCTGGGGACGCCGAGGAGGTCGGCGTTGGCTAGTGGAGACCGCCATTCTTCCTAGGATTGACGATGCAGGGAAAAAAGAGGTGAGCATGAGAGGTCGCAGCCGTCTGCGACCGACAGGCGGTAACAACTGAATTTTGTATTCATCAAATATTTTGAAATATTTTATTGGTGTTTGAGAAATTCATTAACTGGTTTGAAATATTTATTCTTTTTATAAATATGATTTTACTATTATGATTGATGTTTTATATTTCTTGATTTTATTATTTAATGTTTTATGAAGAATGGTAATGTTCCTGTTTTTCCATTGTTGCTCTGCATATAGAAGCCGGCTTGTTGTGGGTTCCAGTTCAGTTCTTCTCAGCAGGTTTCTATTTATACTTTCTGATCTCCTCATTCTGTATTTGGTAAGGCCCTGTCTATGTTCTGCATATGTGACCGAGGTGAGGGGTTGGGGGCTTATCAGTTTTTAAAAATATAGATTGCAGGAGGGAGCTGGGCTTTATTTCATGGGCCAGAGACTGAATGAATTGTGGGGGGCAGCACAGTAATTGCTTGCACAGGGCAGCAAAAAAGCCTAGCACCAGGCCCTGTGCCTGCTAGGAGAGAGATATCTCTGCCTCATGACAAATCATTTAGAAGCAACCTTCAGCATATGCTGTGATGATACATTCTGCAACCAGATTTCACAGAGGGTTGGTATGGAGAAAAGTGCACGGCCGGCATCCCATATGAATGAAAGCCTTGGGGAAGACTGTTTTCTGCTGTAGGGGGTGGAACACAAGCACCAGCCATCACAAATAATTAACCAAAAGTCTGAAAGAAATCTGTTCATTTCTCACTACGTGACTTTCACTTTGTCTGTGGCAGTTTCAGGGTACAAGATCTCGAACGAGAGCTAATATTAAATGTATGATACTAACAGAATGCCACTTTTAACCCTCTAAACGATAGGCTGGGTCTTAAATTATTCAACATGATTTTCTTACCTGGGATGGAGGGGGTCTTGGCAAGACCCAAAGCCTTTTGTTCCTATATGTATGCACAGATATTTACATTATTTTGCTTACATGCCCACATTTTTATGAATTGTGTCCAACAGAATTCTGTTATCCCCACTTACATGTTAAACAGCAAACCTGCTTGTTGTTGTCCTTGTTTCATTTCAACTTGGTGTCTAAGTACTCACAAAAACAAACCAAAAAAAAAATAGACAATTCATGGTTCATTTTTGTCCTGGGAAATTACAAAGTAAAACTGCAGTATTGGACTCAATGGGGAAATTTCAAGAGACCACAATGGAGGAGATTCTGGTTATATTCAGTCTCAGATTGTGTCCATTTTACCAGGGTCTGTTTGGTTGTGTTTTAAAGAAGCATCATTTGCTCTTGGGATGGACATATTTAGTCAATTTACACATTTACCCTGAAGAGCTTCAATGCGCTCCTTTGTGCAAGTTGCTTGCACAAAGAAATATATCAGCCCATGCAGAAATAAAATATGAGCTGAATCATGAAAAATATGGGCACTGCTTTCCAGAAAAAAAAAAATATGTCCCAACTCCTAACCTCTAGAGATTACCACAATGCCTGTGGTTTTTAAAGTGGATGATAAGGAGATTATTTGTTGATTTCAAAATTTTGATAAAGGTTGATAAGGCAAAGACAAAGCCAAGTCATAAACTGTGAGGAAAACCTACAGTTTGCACTGATGCTATAAAAATAACAAAAAAAAAAAAAAAGAATCACATACAGAAAATATAGCAACGGGCGAAATGTTTACATTGAGCCAGAACCGAAGGTATCTGTATTTGTAGCTTTACCACAGCCCCCCCTGCTGGTTATCTGTTATCTATGCATTAATTCAGAGAGGATGCAGCATAGAAAAGGATTGAATTATCACAAGTCTGAAACATAAGAAGTAACTACTAAGAAAGGATTAAAACATTTTCTGCACTGCATACTACTACACTACACTATTTCAAGAATATGCCACACTACTAACTTGAAATGCTACAGTAATGAAAATCCTGCTAAAAAAAAATCCCCATTTACCAAAACCTCTCTCAATTAGAATCCAGCTTGCAATTTTCATGTGTATATATTAACAGGGAACCAGTGGACCAAGTTTTTTACAAAAGCATAACAGAGAAGAGCACAAAGAAAATACTGGGCACACAGGAGCCAGGTCACTAACAATTATCGTGCATGCTAAATCAGTTTAGCATGGGTGATAAAACAGTGTCCTATTCAGTAAAACATAAGCAAATAAAGGCATAATGAGCACCCACAAACCGTATTCAATAAACCAAATATTTATTGCCCACTTTCAGCCACAGGTTAGACGCTGACAGGCCGATGCAATAATATGTGCATTGTGAATGTGCACTGAAACAGAGCACCCATTTTCCTAACGCATGAACAGCCACATCCCCTGTGAGCTAGATGAAATATTCAAATAGTATTCAAATTGGAATGGCATAGAAAAAGGGCATGTTGAGGGAGAAATGTGCATTACAGGGATGATTAGTGCACAGGAGTCTATTGCATTGGGTATCTAAATTCCACATTTTTCCAAAAAAAGGGTGCGTTTTTATATATTGGAGAAGTTTATTGGTTTGTGGATTTTTTTTTTTTTAACAATTATATACAAGCATTAACTTGTGCAGAAACTTAAGCCAGAGATGTAAGATAAAGGAAATTAAAATAATAAACATTAATACACAGAAATCAAGAAAGCAAAACACCTCTGTGCTAATTGTTGCGCGTTCCAGCCGCACTGGTGCTGCGACCAGGCCTGCTTACCTCTCACTTCCATCCATGAGCTCCGGGCACTCCTCTCTCGCTACTGCAGCCAGCTCACGGCGTCCTCTGTGCCTTCCCTGCTCAACTCCGTCATCGCAGGCCTCTCAACGAAGCTCCCATCGGGGATCCGCGTCCGCAGCGTCCACAGCGTCCGCAGCATCCTTGGCCCCATCCCTAGATGCGCACGCAGCCCGTGCTCCCTCCTTTAAAGGGCCCAGGGCGGGAACCTTGGGCCAGACACCTCTCGATGACGTCACCTGAGCACCACTTAATAGGCGAGGGCCTTCCCACAGTTCCTCGCCTTGGCAAACGGGTCATCATGTATCATGAAGCTAGTTGCCATCCTATGTTCCTGTGTTCCTTGTTCCTGTGCTTGTTCCAGTGCTCCTGCGTTCCTGTATTCCTGTGGTCCTTATGTTCCAGCGTCTACATTCTGCTACCCAGGTTGTACCTTCTCCGACTGATACTCGGTACTGACCTCGGCTCGCCATTGACCACGTTTGGACCGCTGCCTGGATCTGATCTCTGCTTGATACTGACCAAGCTTGGACTAATACCTGGAACTGACCCCAGCTTGATACTAACCACACTCGGACTGATACCTGGAACTGACCTTTGCTTTGGCTGACCACCCTCGGATGGATATCCTGGCTTTGACCCTTGTGCTCTACTCGAACATTCTCTTTGCTTCTCCTGTGACCACCAGGCCTGCCTGTTCTCACGTCACTCGTGGCCTTCTCCAAGCTAGACCACTAGGCGCTGTCTATCTTGACTGGAGGACCTTCAGCTCCTGTTCCGTTCCAGTGGTCTCTGGTACTCTCAGTTCCGGTCTAGCTTATCTTTTCTCCACTAGCCACGCACCTTTGCTTTTGGTGGGCACACCTCTCCGCTACCTCTCCGGGAGACCCTCCGAGGCCCACCTAAGCCCAGGCGGTCCAGGAATCCAAGGGCTCAACCCACGGAGCCCCCGGACTGTTATTGGTGAAGCTCCAGCTAGCCTCAGTTTCCTCGTGTGCTCCACCTCCTGGCAGAAGGCACCCTCTGGGAACCCTCAGAGAGCCGTACCAATCCTGCGCCAGGCCAAGGGTCCACCTCCAGCGCAACAGGTTGCCAAGGCCATGGACTCGGCGGAGTTCTCTGCCTTACAGGCTATTCCAGGCCTGGCTACGTGTGTCTGGGAGCAGCAGCAACTCCTCGAGGCATTGGCCACCTCGGTAGACAGACTACAATCACAAATCGAAGAATCCGCCATGGCCAGCCCAGGGACTCTAGCCATCAGCACATCCTCTGCCTCATCGCCCTCACGGGCACTGTTGGCCCTCCCAGCTCCTCCCCATTTCAATGGAGATTCTCGTCTCTGCCAGGGTTTTATCAATGAAGTTTGCATTACAGCCTTCTTTATTCCCAGATGAAGTGACAAAGATTACTTTTATCTTATCTCATTTGGAAGGGAAAGCCCTGGCATGGGCCTCCCCACTTTGGGAGCGCTCTGACTCTATACTCCAGCAGCTCCCTCGATTCATTTCCACGTTCTGATGCACCTTCGATGATCCTGGCCGACAGGCGGTCGCCAGCCACCATCTTCTCCACCTCCGCCAGGGGTCCCATTCCCTCTCAGAATACACCGTGGAGTTTCGAACCCTGGCTACAGAATTCGGTTGGCAGGAAGATTGCCTGCGAGCACTCTATCTTGAGGGTTTGTCACCCGCTCTGAAAGGTGAGTTGGCAGCCCGAGAGATTCCAACCTTACTGGATGACCTCATCTCCTTAGTTGGGCGGATTGACCACCGTCTCCGGGAATGGCCCCAGGAAATAAAACCCAGCCGACGACTGGCCCTGGAACCACCCCAGATCACGGGCATCATCGGCAGCTACCCCGCCAAAAGAAGAACCAATGCAAATCAACTGCGATCGTCTTACTCCCGAGGAACGCCTCCGAAGACGGAAGTCCGGTCTCTGCCTCTACTGTGGGGGTCCTGGCCACCTTATCCAGACCTGTCCGGTGCGTCCAGGAAACTCCAAAGCCTAAGCCTGGCGGGGGTCCCGAGCTTGGTCACTACAGTTACCGGCCCTCAACATTTGCTGCCTGTCTCCCTCCTCAGAGAAACACTCCTTCTCCACCACTGCCCTCGTGGATACTGGGGTTGGTGGGAATTTCATTCTCGAAGAACTTGTTACACTACTCCAAATTCCTACACAACCTCTTGAGGTGCCTTTGTGAATTGCCTCCATCCATGGAGAACCTTTGCCTGATCGCATCACCCATCGCACCTTAGCCATCTGACTGACCATAGGGACTCTCCACGAAGAAGAGATAAGCCTTCTGATCCTTAAGCGGTCAGTAAACCCCATTGTCCTCGGTCTACCATGGCTACAATTGTACTCCCCACACTTTATTTATTTATTTATTTATTTATTGTTTTTGTTATACCGAGTTTCATGATAGGCATCACATCAACCCGGTTTACAAATAACAAGGAGTGTAAAGCATAACGTAACGTAAAAAACAATATTTTCAATAAGAACCTTGAACTTTAAATACAGTGAATCAGAAAAAGGGAGAGGGAAAGTTACAAAAAACAAGGAAAATAAACTTGGGATGGAAGGGGAGAAATTGAACAGCACAATATTTACATTTCAGCCTATTGATACATTAGAATAGCAAGTGAAAAAATAAGACTATGAAACGGTACATAGGTAATCAAATGAATAAATATGACACAGTTGTGAATGGTAATAGTATGATAAATATTCAGCAGGAATTAGTGAGAGAGGGTTTGAGGTTGGTTGATTCGTGTTTACATTCCATTATTGCATACGAGTTAGTGCTAGTGAGAGGAGGTTTTATTCAAGGCTTGGAAATGCTTTTTTGAAAAGCCAAGTTTTTAGTCTTTTCCTAAATGTTAAAGAGCATGGCTCTTGTCTCAAATCAGGTGGGATCGAGTTCCAGAGAGCTGGACCTGCTGATGAGAAGGCTCTGAGACTCAAGGATTTATGTTGGTAGGTTTTGGCCTTTGGAATTTGGAGTGACTCTTTGTAGTGTTCCCTGATAGGCCTGGCGGAGGTGAATTTTTTAAGTGGTATTTGTAGGTCGAGTTGCGTGTGTTGGTTGATAGTTTTGTAAATGATGTTAATGGTTTTGTACATGATTCTATAGTGGATCGGAAGCCAATGGAGGTTTTTGAGAATAGGTGAAATGTGGTCAATTTTCCTGGAATTTGTAAGGACTCTGGCTGCAGAGTTCTGAACCATTTGTAAAGGTTTGGTGTAAGAAGCTGGGAGGCCTAATAGTAATGAGTTGCAATAATCTAGTTTGGAAAAGATTATTGCTTGCAAGATTGTTCTGAAGTCCTGAGTGTGAAACAGCGGTTTTATTCTTTTCAGGATATGTAATTTGTAGAAGCAATCTTTGGTGGTTTGGTTAATGAATGTTTTGAGGTTGAGACGATTGTCTAGGATGGCTCCTAAGTCTCTTACGTGGGTTGTTTGAAGGAGTGTGGGTGGTTTAGGAAGTGTGTTATTGTTTCCGGTGATATGAGCAGGAATTCTGTTTTCGAAGCATTGAGTACAAGGTTTAGACTGTTGAGGAGAAGTTTAATTTCTAATAGGCAACTGTCCCAGTATTCCATTGTTTTTGAGATTGATTCTTTTATAGGGATTACGATCTGTACGTCGTCTGCAAAAAGGAAATGTTTCAGGCTTAATTTTGTAAGTAGTTGGCAGAGTGGTAGCAGGTAGACATTGAAAAGGGTGGGTGAAAGTGATGATCCTTGCGGCACTCCTCTATTAGAAGGGTGGTATTGGGATTCTTTATTATGAATTTTGACTCTGTATCCTCTGTTTTCTAGAAATGTTTTGAACCAGTTTAGTGTGGCACCTGTTAAACCAATGTTTGCCAGCTGTTTTAGAAGAAGGGCGTGGTTGACGGTGTCAAAGGCCGCCGAGAAGTCAAGGAGGATTAGTAAATATGCTTGGCCTTTATCAATACCAGAGAGTAGGTAGTCCATGAGTGAAATTAGTAGCGTTTCGGTGCTTGCGGCTTTGCGAAAACCATATTGGTTTGGGGACAGAATACTGTGGTCCTCTAGGTAGTTGGATAGTTGGGTGTTTACCAGTTTTTCCATGATTTTAGCTATAAATGGTAGGTTGGAAATAGGGCAGAAGTTGTTGGGATCACATGCATTTAGATTTGGTTTTTTTAGCAGTGGCTTGATTGAGGCAGTTTTTAGGTCATCTGGGTAGATGCCATGTGATAAGGAGCAGTTTATAATATCTGCTAGGGTTTTTGCTATTGTGTCCGGGATAAGAAGAAGCATTTTGGTAGGGATTTGATCAAATGGGTGTGATGACGGTTTCATTCTTTTTAATACATTTTGTATCTCTGTGATTGTGATGGGTTCAAAGGCATTAAGCTGGATGTCTTTATTTTGGGGAAGATATGTGTTATCTGGAGATGTAGTGTTTGGAATCAGCTGATTAAGGAGATCCGATATTTTTTTGTTAAAATGAAGAGCCAATTCGTCTGCTTTAGTCTGGGCTTGTTCGGGTGGTATATCTGGAGTGATAGGTTTAGTGAGGCTGGAGTCACTCCATCTTACCCAGTGGGGTCCCTGGTGCCAGACCCATTGTCTACGATGGGTGTCCCCATCCGTTCCGGTTCTAACATCAATGCCCCTTCCTGGGCTACCCACACCGTATGCGGACTACCAAGATGTCTTCTCCAAACAGCAAACTGACATCTTTCCTCCACTCCGGAAGTTCAACTGCCCAATCGAACTACTACCGGTAGCACACCTCCCAAGGGCAGAACTTAACCGCTCTCACTTCCAGAGACCTCTGTCCACCTATATTAAGGAAAACCTAGCCAAAGGTTTTATTAGATTCTCTACATCCTCGGCAGGCGCTGGGTTCTTTTTTGTGAAAAAGAAAGATGGCACTTTAAGACCATGTATTGACTATAGAGGCCCGAACGCCATTACCCACAAGGACCAGTATCCACTGCCGCTCATCAGTGAGCTGATCAATCGGCTCCAGGGGGCTCGAATCTTTACCAAGTTGGACCTATGTGGGGCCTATAATTTGGGCCGCATTCAACCCGAAGATATATGGAAAACTACGTTTAATACGCGGGATGGCACTACGAGTATGTACTAATGCCCTTTGGGCTATTCAACGCTCCTGCCATCTTCCTGAGGATGATGAGACCTGCTATACTCCTTCGTCATAGTCTATTTAGATGACATCTTGATATTCTCCAAAGACCTGGAATCCCATCGCTCTCATGTCCAAACCATTCTTCAGCGACTTAAGGATCACCATCTCTACGTTAAACCTGAAAAATGCCTTTTTGAGCAGTCTAGTCTCCCCCATTCCTGGGTTACATCATTTCCAGCCAAGGATTCACCATGGATCCGGACAAGCTCCAAGGTATTCGTGACTGGCCCCAGCCAGTTGGTCTGCAGGCCCTACAAAGGTTCTTAGGATTCACAAAGCACTACCGTCACTTTATCGCAGACTACTCCACGCTGGCAGCTCCACTCACCGCCATAACTAAAAAGGGATGTGACCTCCGGGAGTGGAGTCCCAAAGCCCAGTCCACATTCCAGGCACTTAAGGAGGCCTTCCGTACCAGCCCATGTCTCCGTCATCCAGACCCGAACTGCCCCTTCATCGTCGAGGTTGACATGTCCGCCATTGGTGCCGGGGCAATCCTCAATCAATACTCCACCAAGGGAGCCCTTGTTCCGTGTTTGTTCTATTCCCACAAGTTTTCACCTGCAGAACGCAACTACACAATCGGTGATCGTGAACTCCTGGCCGTGATGTTGGCCCTCCAGGAGTGGTGTCCCTGGCTCAAGGGAGCCCAACACAAGTTCACCATCTACTCTGATCATAAGAATTTAGAACATCTGAAAGAGGCTCAACTACTGAACGCAAGACAGGCCCACTGGGTCCTCTTCTTCGCATGGTTCAACTTTGAACTACGCTACCGCCCGGCTGAAAAGAATCTTTGTGCCAACACACTTTCTCGCTCCGTAGAGCCGGAGGATACCCCCGAAACTCCAGCCTATATCATCGACCCTGCTTGCATCTCCATCGCAGTTACCACCACCGTGCCTGCTGGGAAGACTGTGGTGCCTCGCCGCCTCCGAGAGTGAGTGCTTCGCTGGGCTCATGACTCCCATCTTGCTGGCCATCCCAGCCAGGCCCGAACCCTTGAGATGCTCCACAGACATTACTGGTGGGCTACTATGACTAAGAACTCCAGAAACTATGTAGACTCTTGCCCTGTCTGCGCTCAACAAAAACCGCCTACTGGATGTCCGTGGGGGCTTCTTCAGCCCCTTCCAGCATCCACAGAACCTTGGACCAGTCTTTCAATGTAGAGTTGCCCCCCCAGATTGACTCCAGATTGACCACTGTTACCGATCCTGCTTTGGCTGACCATTCTAGACTGATACTCTGGCTTTGATCCTCACTATACACTCGACACTCTCTTCTGGCCTCCTGTGACCTCTGGACTTCCCTGTTTGAACACCGACCGCACACCCTTGTTCGTGGTGGGTACCCTTGAACTTTCTCTCTAGGAGACCCTGCGAGGCCCACCTAAGACCAGGTGGCCTGGGTAACCAAGGGCTCAACCTGAGGGAACTCCGGGTTGCTATTGGCGAAGCTCCAGCTAGCCTCTGTCTCCTCCTGTACTCCGCCTCCTGATAGCAGGCGCTCTCCAGGTTTGACCGGAGGGCCGTAGCAATCCTGCACCATGCCAAGGGTCCACTTCCAGCGCAACTGATAAGGTGATGGGGCTGGATGGGATACATCCAAGGGTACTAAGGGAATTTAGAGATGTCCTGGCAGCTTCACTGGCTGACCTTTTCAATGCTTCCTTAGAGTCTGGAATAGTTCCAGAGGACTGGAAAAAGGGCAGATGTGGTTCCTATTCATAAAAGTGGAAGTAAGGAGGTGCCTGGGAACTACAGGCTGTGCTGAGCAAACCAATGGAATCGCTCCTAAAACAGAGGATAGTACAATTTTTGGAAACCAATGGATTGTAAGATCCGAGGCAGCATGGTTTTACCAGAAGTAAAGCTGGTCAGACAAATCTGATCAATTTCTTTGATTGGGTGACCAGAGAGTTGGATTAAGGAAGAACACTAGACATAGTGTACTTGGATTTCAGCTAGGCCTTTGACATTGTTCTGCACAGAAGACTTATAAATAAATTGTATGCCCTTGATATAGATCCTAGAGTGACTGACTGGGTTAGAAACTGGCTGAATGGGAGGCGAAAAAGGGTACTGGTAAATGGAGTTTTCTCTGAGGAGAGAGTTGGTACTAATAGTGTACCTCAAGGATTGGTGCTTGGACCAGTTGTTTTCAACATTTTTATAAGTGACATAATGGGAAAGGTTTGTATTTTTGCCAATGATACCAAAATCTGTAACAGGGTGGACAGCCAGGAAGAAGTGGAAAACATGAGGAGGAATCTAGTGAAGCTTGAAGAATGGTCTAAAGTCTGGAAGCTAAGATTTAATGTTAAAAAATGTAGAGTAATGCATTTAGGATGCAAAACCCCAAAGGAAAAGTACAGTATTGGAGGTGAAATTCTTCTAAGCACAAAGGAAGAATGAGATCTGGGGGTAATTGTATTTTATGATCTTCAGGTGGCCAAACTGCGATGGTAAAAGCCAGAAAGATGCTTGGCTACATAGGGAGCAGAATGGCCAGCAAAAAAAGCGAGCTCATATTGCAAGTGTACACAGTATTCCAACTGAGACCTCACTTGGAATACTGTGTACAGTTCTGGAGACCGCACCTTCAAAAGGATATAAAGAGCAGTTGGTCCAGAGGGTGGCTACTAAAATGATCAGTGGTCTTCATACTAAAGCATATGGAGATAGATTTAGAGATCTAAACATGTATACCCTAGAGCAGGGGTCAGGAACCTATGGCTTGGGAGCCAGATATGGCTCTTTTGATGGCTACACCTGGCTCGCAGACAAATCTTTAATAAAAAAGTAAAAATCTAACAAAATCCCCCACCCTCCTGACGCCCCCCCCCCCCCCCAAGACCTCCAAAATTAATTTACTACAACCCCCACCCTCCTGACCCCCCCAAAACCTGCCAAAAGTCCCTGATGGTCCAGCGGGGGTCCAGGAGCGGTCCGGGAGCGATCTCCTGGACTTGGGCTGTCGGCTGCCAGTAGTCAAAATGGCGCCGACGGCCCTTTGCCCTCACTATGTCACTGGGGTCGACCAATGGTGGCGGTAGCCCCTGTGACATATATATGATTTTTAGTAAGGGCAAAGGGCCGTCGGCTGCCAGTAATCAAAATGGCGTCGACGGCCCTTTGCCCTTACTATGTCACAGGGGCTATCACCGCCATTGGTCGACCCCAGTGACATAGTGAGGGCAAAGGGCCGTTGGTGCCATTTTGACTACTGGCAGCCGACAGCCCAAGTCCAGGAGATCGCTCCCGGACCCCCGCTGGATCACCAAGGACTTTTGGCAGGTCTTGGAGGGGTCAGGAGGGTGGGGGTTGTAGAAAATTAATTTTGGAGGTCTTGGGGGGCATCAGGAGGGTGGGGGGTTTTGTTAGATTTTTACTTTTTTATTAAAGATTTGTCTGGACCCCCACTGGATCACCAGGGACTTTTGGCAGGTCTGGGGGTGGGGGGGGGGGGGGGGGTTAGGAGGATGGGGGGTTGTAGTAAATTAATTTGGCAGGTCTTGGGGGCGTCAGGAGAGTAGGGGGGTTGTAGTAAGTATGGCTCTCACGGAATTACATTTTAAAATATGTGGCGTTCATGGCTCTCTCAGCCAAAAGGTTTCCCGACCCCTGCCCTAGAGGAAAGGCAAGATGGGGAAATATGACAGAGATATTCAAATATCTTAAAGGTTTCCATGCATAGGATGTGAGCCTTTTTTCAATGGAAAGAAGGTCTAGAATGAGGGGTCATGAGATGAGAGTGAAAGGGGGTAGATTCAGGAGTTATTTTAGGAAATATTTCTTTACAGAAAAGGTGGTGGATGCATAGAACAGCCTCCCAGTGGAGGTGGTGGAGACAAAAACAGTAAATATAGGGGATCAAAAAAGATATAGTTGCAATGGAGAAGGTACAGAGAAGGGCTACCAAAATGATAAGGGGAATGGAACTGCTCCCCTATGAGGAAAGACTAAAGAGGTTAGGACTTTTCAGCTTGGAGAAGAGACGGCTGAGGGGGGATATGATAGAGATGTTTAAAATTATGAGAGGTCTAGAACAGGTAGATGTGAATCGGTTATTTACTCTTTTGGATAGTAGAAAGACTAGGGGGAACTCCATGAAGTTAGCATGGGGCACATTTAAAACTAATCGGAGAAAGTTCCTTTTTACTCAACGCACAATTAAACTCTGGAATTTGTTGCCAGAGGATGTGGTTAGTGCAGTTAGTATAGCTGTGTTTAAAAAAGGATTGGATAATAACAACGAATGGTTGAATGCAACTTTGCATATTCATACACCCTCTCGTAATTTACGGTCCTTAGGCAAGGCACTTCTTTCGGTTCCTTCAATAAAATCAGCACATCTTAATGCAGTTAGAGAGAGAGCCCTCTCTATAGCTGGCCCAAAATTGTGGAATTCTCTCCCACTTGAGCTATGTTTAGAGGAGAGTATTCAGCCTTTAAGAAGCAACTAAAAACATGGTTGTGCACACAAGCTTTCAACACTACAGTATGATTCCAAATGACTCCCCCTGCGAACTAGAACATATTTACTAGATTTTTATTTTATTTTTATTTTTATTAACCCTATTTTGTTAGTTTGATATTGAAAGAATTGTTTGTATTTTATTATTTTTAACTGATTATTGTATAATTTTATGTTACATTATTCATAGGGTTCTATTTTAGTTTAGTTTATTTTATGATATTTTATTTGATTTTAGGACAGGTCGTTAAAGACAGTCCATTGTTTTATTGTAAACCGACTTGAAGTGTACACAATATGTTCGGTATATAAAAATGCTTAAATAAATAAATAAATAAACAAACAAACAAGAGTACGCGGGATTTCAATAGATACGCGCGTAGCCATTAAAATCCTGGATCGGCGCGCGCAAGGCTGCCGATTTTGGGCAGCCTGCGCGCACCGAGCCGCGCAGCCTGCCTCCGATCCCTCCCCTCCCTTCCCCTACCTAACCCATCCCCCCGGCCCTATCTAAACCCCCCCTACCTTTATCCATGGATTTACGCCTGCCAGAGGCAGACGTAAATCCACGCGCACCAGCGGGCTACTGGCGCGCCAAGACCCGACCCGGGGGCTGTTCCGGAGGGCGCAGCCACGCCCCCGGAATGCCCCCGGGCCCGAAACCACGCCCACGGCCCCGCCCTCGTAAAGTCGTGTCACGCCCCCAAAACGCCACGTCATTCCGGGCACGCCCCCGACACGCCCCTTCATGCAAGCCCCGGGACTTACACGCGTCCCGGGGCTTGCGCGCGCCACCGAGCCTATGCAAAATAGGCTCGGCGCGCGCAGGGGGGGTTTGGGGGTAGGTTTTTGGGGGGTACGCGCGTATCCCTTTGAAAATCTACCCCTTAGAGAATAGCCACTGCCATTAGCAATGGTAACATGGAATAGACTTAGTTTTTGGGTACTTGCCAGGTTCTTATGGCCTGGATTGGCCACTGTTGGAAACAGGATGCTGGGCTTGATGGACCCTTGGTCTGACCCAGTATGGCATTTTCTTATGTTCTTATGAGTTTTTCATTATAAAGATGGTACTGAAAGTGTAGCTTTCTTGATTCTTTTATATTTCCTGCATAGATGGAAACTTTCCAATGTCACATCTTTAAGACAATATGAAAGAAATTGATCAATGGTTAAGGACCAATCACTTGATATTCATTAGTGTGAAAACCTCGGTGTTATGGCTTGGTAAAGCACCCCTTCCAGATATGGATACTAGTTTAATTTTTGCTGGTAAGACATTAAATCTCTGCACGGAAGCACATAATCTTGGAGTTGTTTTAGATTCTAAATTATCATTATGCAAGCAGTATGTAAGGCTTTCTACAAACTTAAAATGTTAATGCCATTAAAGAAACATTTAACTCAAGAAATGTTTTGTACAGTGCTACAGTCATTACTGTTTGAACAGCTAGATTTTTGCAATGGTTTTTATACTGTATTGGATTACCCAAAAAGTATACACATGCATTACAATTAATACAGCATGCTACAGCACGTTTGCTGGTTGGGTTTGTCATAGAGACCATATAACCCCTGAGCTCATCAAATTTTATAGGCTTCCGATGACATATCGCTCTAAATTTAAAACAAAGAACTTGTTCATAAGTTATTGTATGCTGGAAAGACCTATAATTTGGCTAGGTCTGTCATAAAATATGAACCTGGCAGAGCATTGAGATCCCAGGAAGGAAATCTTTTAAAAATGTCTGCTGCACATCGGTATAAATTGTAAACAACTAGAGCTAGGGCTTTCTCTTATGCAGCTCCTGTGCTATGGAATACACTACCTAAAGAACTTGAACTGTGGTGCATTACTGATATTAAAGGTTTTAAGAAGCAGGTGAAAACATTTAATTTTACTATAGATTTTAATTTGTAAATGTGTGTATGCTTGTTTTATATTTATTGTGTCATACTGTATTATATTATGATATTGTGAATGTAATATTGTATTCCACATCAGTTGATTGTAGGGGATTGCAGATTATAAAACCTTTTAAATAAATAAAAATAAAGCCATGAAAGGAAATCAGATCTCCAAGGGAGTTAGTATAGAGAGAAAAGAAAAGCGGGCTCAGGACACACTAGTTGATAGTAGGATGGTAATAGAGGAGGATCCGCCAGAGGACACACTAAAAGTGCAATGGGAGAGGTAGGAAGAGAACAAAGAGAGGAGAGAGTCTTGAAATGTAAGTGAGGACAGAGTATCAAGGAGTAGGCAGTGATCAACAGTGTCAAAAGCAACGGAAAGGTCAAGAAAGATAAGGATCGAGTAAAGGCCTTTGGTTTTAGCCATAAACTTATCATTGGAGACTTTGCAAGAGATGTTTATGTGGAATGTAGAGGGTAAAACCATAATGGATAAAAGAGAGTCAAGATAGTGAAGATGTACAACATATTTGAATAATGTGGATGTGAAAGGAAGGAGGAAAATGGGATTATCGTTAGGGCAGGTAGGGTAGCTTGAGGAGTAGTGTGATTATAGCATGTTTGAAAGCAGCAGGAACAGTTGCAGTGGCAAGTGATAGATTGAGGATGTGGCAGGTGGAAGGGGTGACTGCAGGGGAAATAAGAGCTCAGGAGCTGGGTGGGAATGGGGGTCAGAAGGACATGTAGTGAATTTGGAGAAGGAGAGAAGATGGGTAGTTTCCTCCATTGTTCAGAAAACAAAGGGAGGGTGGCAGGGATCAGAGGAAAGGGAGAAGAATGGAGTGGGGTGGAGAAGGAGAGAAGGGGAGATAGAGGTGACCTGGTTGAGAACTCAAGACTAATGTAACCCATGGGTAGGATAAAACCTGAATACTGAACCCAGAGGCACACAAACCAAGATTTGACCCTTTTTGCCACACTTCTCCATGGATAGCTTAACTTCTGAGAGGTAGAGGGTTTCCTGTGGGGGGGAGCATAGCTTCAAGGTCCTCTTGCATTTGAGAAAATACACAGCCTTTTTTTTCCAGTCCCTATAAACAACACTGATAATCTTCACAGATTTTAGCAGCAATAATCACACTGAGAAGCAAAGTGGTTTTCAACTTCTTTACTGATAATTGATTAAATGGATGAAAAATGTTGTTTACTGCTCTTTTGATAGTAACTCCAATTAATTTTACAGTTTAGAAGAAAATAATAAATTTGTGACCTTATTTTTCCAGTAAAGTCTGAATATGATTAATCCAATTCCTTTATAATTTATTTCCTTTTCCTTTTCGCATACTCAAATTGAAGAAGTGTAGTCCCTCTTCCAGTTCCTAATTTATGTTAATCTTCTTCCCACTGTAGAATGGTTAGAATTTAGTCTCAATTACTTATCAGAATACAAACAGTCCCAATTCTCATACCTCTCCTGCAGTCTTCTTACATCTCTTAGATCTCCCTCTATAAGCACTGAATGGGCACACTCTCCTCCCAAGTTCAGGCCACTCGAGTCGGCAGAAAAATACTCTTGAATAATACCTTCAACTCCTCCTCTCAAATTATGTAGGAGAATCCATTACTACCCTATGATACAGCTACTCTTCCTTCTGGATGACATTACTTCCACGGATACTCAATCTTACTGAGACCCAAGGCCCTGAGGCTATCAAATGACATAGATTCAGACAAAAAAATTCGTCAAAAAC
This sequence comes from Rhinatrema bivittatum, assembly GCF_901001135.1. NCBI lineage: Eukaryota > Metazoa > Chordata > Amphibia > Gymnophiona > Rhinatrematidae > Rhinatrema > Rhinatrema bivittatum. The sequence goes on along the minus strand of NC_042618.1, from coordinate 241,423,862 downwards.
AGAAACCTAACATGAGAGAGGATGGATGGAAAAACCACCTTCTTGCTAACCAAAGTCTTCAAGAAAATGTGGACCACTCTGCTTCAACTCTCTTTACCCAGACTTCTGTGAAGAATGCCTTCAGAGTCCTTTTCCCGTAGAAAAATAATAAACGGAGGAACTGCACAACAGGACTGTCCCTCAGCAGGGCCCCACTAGAATCTAACTCAAAATCTAGAATTAAATCCACACCCTAAGACGTAGCAGGAGTCTATAAAGGCTCTGGCACCCACTATTTTTTTCTCCCATGTAGGAGAACTCAAACCCCAAACTCTACTCACTACTCTCTCTCACTACTACTCACCGCTGTTAGGAATTGTGAACCCTTGGCCCGAGGTGGGGTTGTTCCTAACTGAAGGGCTGGGCCCCCCAGGTCCCCACCATCGGAAGGCGAGACTGGCCGGGAACAGAGGCAAGCTGGAACTTCACCTGTGCCGACCCTCGTTCCCCTCAGGTTGAGCCCTTGGTTGCCGGGGCCGGTAGTACTTAGGAGCCTCCCTGTGTGGCTGGTCCCGGAGAGGGTAGGTGAGCGAGTGCAGAGAGTGCGAGACAGGAGCACTCTTGGAGGGAGGAAGAGAAAGAGTCTCATCGAGTGCAAGTTCACTGCAGCACTGAAGGGAGTAGAGCAGGACCACGTGGCAGTGGCCTTGAGGAGAGGAGGTGCAGCTGCGGAGACACGAACTGTAATGTGCAGGAGGAGAGCTAGAGCGGGTAACCCACTGTAGCCGATACCTGAAGAGTAGCAGCGCAGGGGTACTGCCTGGGACTCTGCAATCCAGTGGCAAGGCCTTATGTAGCAGAAGTGTAGAGGGCTACTGTGCTAATCCAGCTCTCAGAGAGAGAAGGCGCTGTAGCAAATGTCCTCCAGGAGAAGCACCATGGGAATTCCCAGGTGCCGCAGGCACTGCTGTTGGAACTCACACCAAGTCCTCGATGGCATCCAAGGATTGGGGTGATACCAAATTTTTTTTTAACCTGTTGGGTTCCCATCAGGGCAAATGCCCGCATTTTTGTGACTACCGCAGCAGAATAATCTTGGAAAAGTACGATGTTTTTAACCCTCATAAAAGAGCTCCTCCTTCTGCCATTAAGCTTTCATTATGGCTACTTTGTGAGCTAAATTGAGAATCTGTGCTATTACTACATTAGGGATATCACAGTCTTGTTTCTTCTGCCCAAGTCTATGGGCCCTTTCCACTCTGAGAGGGCCATGTTGAGATCCCAGGTTAAGGTCTCATGGAAACACGACTCAAAGAGAGATTCCAACTCAGAGTCAGTCACTTTCTTAGGTAAGCCAACGAATCAGAAATTGTTCCTCCACGAACAATTTTCCAAATCTTTCACTTTTTTCCATGAGTAGCTTACTTGTGGTTCAACTCCAAGTCCACCCATTGTGTTCTGTCATCCAACTCTGAAAGTTGAACTTCTGCTTCATGCTATTGTTTTCTAATATCTATAAGTTCAACGCTAAGACCTTCCATCTGATCAAACATTTTTAGCAAACTTCCTGTCCTGCACTTTTTCTACAGCTGCAGCAGCTTCTGCTGTGTTCAGGTCAGATGAGTCAGATGCTGGGCTTTCCGCTGGGGGATCCACCATCTTAGATTCACCTCCTTTTGTTTTATCCTTATCCTTTCTCGTTACTTTAGTAACCATAAGGAATCTTCAAAATACTCAGTTCCGGCACCAAAAGGTAGTCAAAAAGTTCTGCTACATTTAAGAGTTAAAAAAACTGGAACTGCGCTGGAGTTATTATATTGCAGGATAATGTAAAAAAAAAAATCTGGTGGGGCCCTGGGAGAGCTCATGGCACATGTTTCCTTCTTTCAATGCATCGTGTGACTCTCTGTTGGCTTGCTTTATATTTTCTCTTAGTCTTTCTGTTTGAGAGTGACTCTGAAAATTGTTCCTTGTTTGGTGGTGCAAGTCACCTACTGGGACAGTTGGCATGAGGGCATTTTCTCATTGCTTTTAATGATGGACACATGAACTACTGGCAAGGGAACTGTTTGAGTTCATAATCCACAGTTCCTCCAAAGTATGGAAATGAAAAACTTTTTTTCAAATATTATTATTACTTTTTTTTACATTCTGTGAGTGTTTAGTGCTAACAGTGCCAGCCACCAGTGAGCAGCATAACAAGATAACCATGTGATGAATCAGCTGCGACTGAGGCTGCGTTGAAATGTTTTGAAAGTCGAATTTGGTAATTGTTATAGGCTAAATAATTGCCGTGGGTGCATTTGAAATGCCACAAAGGAGATTTTTTTTTTTTTGGAACGATGTATTTATGTATTTATTTATTTATTTATACCGACATTCGATCTGGCATATCACATCGGTTTACATATAACAAGATGTCTAAGGCGGACCTTGTAATGATATGTTACATTATAACAGCTTGGTGCATTATAAAGCACCAGTAGGCATTCTGCCCATCAGATCGGTAAATTTGCTGATCATTCCATGCCTTCTTATTCTATGACCCAGTGAGCGTGAAACAGCAACAGCTCAGTTTGTTCCTGAACAAGAATTATTTTTGTTAAAAAAATGATTACAAGCTGGATTGTCTGTGTAATTTAAAGGCTCTTTATAATGAGTTGGCTGAATCTAACAGAAATGTTGGTTCTAGGATAAAGCACTAGTTTTCACAGTTTCCCCATTTGGAACCTACTTGAGAACTATTGATCAAATCTTGGAATCCACTGTAGAATAAGATCTTTCTAAATAAAAAAAAAATGTTAGTAGCTTTTAATAACACTTTTCATGCTATTGAGGCTGTTCAGATGGGCCTATGAAAGGATCCATTTTAATTTCACTGTGAAAAAGGTTCAACAAGCTGGTGTGACTACCCTGATTTTTAACTCATTCAGTATTTATTATTACCAGTACTTGATCACACAACCCGCTTTTATGTTTCCCATCATAGGGGTCAAATCGACAGCTCAGTGGTAGCCCTGTGCGCTGTTCATCGGTAGTGCAATTACTGTTCCTCAGGTAGACTGGGGCTAGGGATGCTGCAGAGGCAGAATTCACAAACCCCTTTTGGGGGGAGGGGAGTTTCAGTTATCACTATAGTGACACCTAGTGGCCAGATTTAGAGCACATACATAATGGCTGTCTGAGAGATCCATGGCCTGTGGTCCCTGGCAGATGGCAGCTCCTGTAATGGCTGAATTAAATGGGAGGCAACAAAGGGTAAACCGTGGGGAAACCCTAAGTAGTTGTACACTCATAGAGCAGTAGCCCTAGTAGAGGCCAGTCCCAACTGAGATGAAAGCCCAAAAGAGCTGGAAGAGACTGGTAGGCCAAATTAAAATACAAAAAAAAGAAGTGTGCCATCGTGGAACAGCAACACCCAGGCTTGGGTCCCACTTTAGCTGGGCTCTTCAGGGAGCTGCAACCTGTGACCCCCTCTCTCCCCCACCCCCACCCCCGCAGCCAAAGCCTGGGTAATTGAAAATGAAGGCTCATGGCACTGTGGTCCAATAAAGGGCCTGTTCTGATTGAGCTGGCAGCCCCCCAAAAAAGAAGCATTAGGAAACTGCTGGGTCAAGAGACGGGGAGAAGGAGGGGAAAGGGGAGAGAAATGTGCATTCTCCGAACTTGTAGCTGATTTTGACTTTAGTCTGTTCATAGCTGCCATTAAAGCCGGCATCAGAACAGCACATCTTGTTTATAAGTCCATTACAAAGAGCCAAGCAATCTGTGCAATTTGGCAAGGTGAGAAGCGAGTAACAGTGGATCCGCACCAGAGACTTAAACTCATTAAGGAGAGCCCAAGGGGAGGGATTTCCCTGCTTTTTTATCCAAATTGAGGCAGGGGACTAGGGTCTTGCTCTGCTGTTACTTGTGGACCATCGCAGGAGCAGTGGGGGCAATGCAAAGTAATGGGAGGCATGTTTACTCGCTAGAAAAATCCCTTTCAGTGAAATGAAATCCAGAAGGCAAATCTCAGCCTGGTTACACAACTGCTGGAATCTTTACCGGTCATAACTATGATTTTAGTGATATATAAGGGGCCAGTTTTCAAACAGACTGCGGAGTTGCAAATTATGTGGGCAGTTTAAACAAGCGCATGTTAGCCAAAATTTCCAAAGGGAAACCAGCTGGATAGTTTCTGTCCTGCTCTTTTGTGCGGAGGGGGGAAAAAAAAAGTGTGTGTACTTGCGAAAATGTCATGTGCATGCACTGTTTTCTTCCCTGAACTAAACACGCCCAAAGGAATGCCCCTTTTTATGCTTACAGAATATTGGGAAAAAAAAAAAATCATAGAAAAGGAATCAATGTCCACTTGTCTCTCCATCCATCTGTCGGCACAGCAAGCATCCAAAAGGACAGAAATTCATCAAATTTGGCATGCGGGAAGAAAATGTGGATTTCTCAACTCAGTTTGAAACCCAGAAACATCAAGTTGGTATTTTAGAGACCTGAGCCTCCAAACAAATCTCCATGGCTTTCTATGGGAAAATTGTTAGAAGCTGCAGAGTGTTGATGTGCAATGCCTTGCAGCACTTTGGCTCATAACAAAGGCAGACAGAAACAGGGGAAAATAACTGAAGGAGCTTGCAAAGGATGGCACCAAAATGCACCTTTAAAGCCAACTCCCATGGCTTTAAAGGTGCATTTTGGTGCCATCCTTTGTATGGAGGTGTGTGAGTATTTCCAAAATACCCACACACCTCCATATAACCAAACCCCCTCCCTTCCCAGAGACACAGGGAAAAATAACTGAGGCAGCTGGTGAAAGATGGTACAAAAAGATGCTTTCCAAGCCGCCTCTCCCCACACTTTTCAATTCACATACACCCCCAGCACATGCCCCAGCCACAGCCCTTCGCAGCTACCCGCATCTTCCACCTATATACATGCAGCTATATCCCCTAAAGAGATACCCCACAACTCTCACTGCAAACACATCCCTCCCACACACCCCTACTCTCTCTGCAACACGCACAATCACACCTCCACCCTTACATGTATCCATTCCCCCCCCCCCCAAAACACACATTTCAAAATCCCCTCACAGATGCATATGCACATACCTATGTTTTCCAAATCCAAACACCCCTCTCACACTCACACTCACCCCTTCTACAAATCCGTTGGAAAGCATTCCTGAAGCCAGGCCTCCATGTGTTTTCTCTATTACTGCATGCACTGTAAACTCCACACATATTTTTAGCCACATTTGAGGGGGCCAATTTAAGTCAGGCCAATTTACGGGGTGCGTTTCTTTAAAAATGGACCTCATAGTGCCTGATACAAATCTCCTTCATAAATGTCTGTGCGTCAAACCAATACTTTTCCAGGCATAATCCGTATCTATCCAAAAAAAAAAATGGAAGGAAAAAGGGAAACACTGGTTTCTTCATCCAGCTTACTAGAAACCTTTAGGCTCCAGTGAAGTACAGAAAGGCATTTTCTAAAAACCAGAAATGCATGAACACAGAGTCATTTTCTAAGGGAGGTCTGCAGGTAAAGTGCTGCTTTTACCCATAAAGATGGCCTTTTAGATACATACAACTGATAAGTGCATAAAATTATGCACGCGCACACACGCACATACACACTGTATGCACACAGTGGAGTGGCACTCCAGGGAGTGAAATCGGGGAGCCTTCAGTACTTACTTGCTATTTGATGCTAAAAAGAATTTGCGAGAATTCTCTTGGCAAAACTACATGCACCAAATAGCAGAAGTAATTGTGCATGGTTTTGCCAGGATAATTTTCAAAATGCGCTTATGTATATAAGTCCGCTATGAAAACTGGTGTAAATTATGTGCAAATTTGCTGACTTACACAACATATTACAAAATTACCCCCATACTGGATATATAGAGGCCTTTTCTCCACAGATCTAGGCACCAAAGTATCTACTCATGCATCTTCCATATACAATCATAATTCAATTATCATAAGAAAAGAAATCTATCTAAACTGGCACACATATCTCTTGTTTATTTACCTCATGCTTGGTTCAGAAATGACTGGGCCTGAGATCAGCCCAGTGACTCAGTGGTATAAGTGCTGTGCACATCCATGTTGAAAGTCCTCATTTCAATTCCTGGATCAGATCTGCAGACTTGTGCTAGTTTAAACCCGTTTTGTGTCCGTTACAAAATTATCCCCATATTAGACACATGGTAACAGACCTAAAAATGCACAAATTTTCCTTGGCTTGATATCACCTACCACTTGAGGGCCTGATATGGCATTAACAAAATGTGATATATCCGTACTCGTATATAGGAATGAATTATTCATCACAACAAATAAACAAGGCTGTTGATATTCAGTAATCTTAGATAAAATTGTTATTAAATCTGCAAAGTTTCATACATAGGACAAAGTTTTACAGAATAAAGGATGCAAAAACTTATAAATGTATATAGGTAAAGGCCCCAAAACTGATCCTATATCAGAAAGTATTGGATGCCTAGAGGAAAAATAAAAGTTTTATGAATCTTAGTGCAGTTAGTGTAGCTGGGTTCAAAAAAGGTTTGGATAAGTTCTTGGAGGAGAAGTCCATTAACGGCTATTAATCAAGTTTACTTAGGGAATATCCACTGCTATTAATTGCATCAGTAACATGGGATCTTCTTAGTGTTTGGATAATTGCCAGGTTCTTGTGGCCTGGTTTGGCCTCTGTTGGATACAGGATGCTGGGCTTGATGGACCCTTGGTCTGACCCAGCATGGCAATTTCTTATGTTCTTATAAATACATGGAATGACTGGAAATATTTCAAACAAAAGAGTACATTCTAAATTTTATAATAGATAGAGCCTGTGTTAAACCCAGGTCAACCAATGTCCTAATCCTCTCTTGGATGGATTTGAGAGGATACTTCTGAAGAGGTTTATAGAAATGTAAATCCTCCTCTGCAAAATAATCCATTTGATTCTGTACAATAATCCCACCACCTTTATCCACAAGTTTAGAAATAATGGTATTGTCTGTGGCTAAAATTCTACAAGCTCCAGATTCAGCTCAAAACATTCATATAAGGATAAAAAAAAATGTTAGATTCCATCTGTTCTGAATCTCTGCTTACCAGATTTTCAAAAGACACAATTTAGGATCCACTAGACCCCAGTGAAGGGGTGGCCAACTCTGGTCCTCAAGAGCCACAAACAGGTCTAGTTTTCAGAATATCCGTGATGAATATGCATGAGAATGATTTGCATGCAGGATCCCTCTACGGTATGCAAATACTCAGTCCCAAAATTGACCACCTCTAATGTATTCAGCTTATTATCCAGATATCTTACTAAGGGTGAGGTGAAGGTTCTTGAAAGGAATTTAGCCCTTGTACCATCTATCAAATATGATCCTTTTTGCAGTACAGATCTATGTACATAAATTTGTTTGCCATTTGAAACATTGCTTTATTTTTTCCAGGATAATACAAGTTCTCTTTAGAAGCACACTTTGTAGCCAGGAAGTCATCTTGAATACCCCAGGTTCCAGTGGATCCTTTGATTGTAGCTTTTGAAAACCTGGTAAGCAGAGAACAAGAATAGAGGGCATCTAACATTTTATATCCTTATATGAATCTGTCTTGAGTCTGCACCTCTGTGCTTTGCACCTGCTATTTTGCGTGGGCAGCTGAGAGGAGATAAAATAGCCAATGTACATTTCAAAATGTCAGGTGTGCGTGTGCTATGTTCGTCCCCTGATCTGAACATGCCTCCAGGATTATTTCCACACAATGCAGCTAAAAGTGCACACACTGCAGGAGACCCACACATACTTTTAGCCTGGCTAAGAAGGGCAAATTTCTAATTTCAGGGCAATCTAGGCATGTTAATCCATTTTTAATGTAACTTAGATTGCTTTGAAAATTGTCCTCCCATCAGTGGCATACTAAGGGAGGTAGTCCGCCCAGTGTGACTGCCAGGAGGGTGGGTGCCATCAGGAGGGTTGAAAAGAGCCGACGCAACCCACTGTGCACACCTGCACTGCACTTACATAGAGGCAGCAGCTCTGGGGGTGAGTCGGCCGGTGGAGTCTGAGCACCAGCAAAGATGCGCTTCTGTTGCTTCGCTCCACCTTGCCACAGGCAGGAGCGGACACCGAAGAGAGCCAGCTATTTTCCTTGCTCTCTTGCACCCTCCACCCACCAGCAAGGGTCACAGGTGGTGCTTGACTGCACAGACTGTCAACTTCCTGCCTGCGGGGGCCACTCCCACGGATTACAGAAGACTGATCCCACAGGCAGGAAGTTGGCAGTTTGTGCAGTTAAGTTGCTGCCTGGCCTGCGACTCTTGCCGGGGATGGGTGGAACAAGAGAGAAGGGTTTCAAAAGAGCAGGATGACGACATTGCTAAGCAGCTTCTTGTCTGCTCCTACAAGATATAATTGCGATGGAGAAGGTACAGAAAAGGGCTACCAAAATGATAAGGGGAATGGAACAGCTCCCCTATGAGGAAAGACTAAAGAGGTTAGGACTTTTCAGCTTGGAGAAGAGACTGCTGAGGGGGGATATGATAGAGGTGTTTAAAATCATGAGAGGTCTAGAACAGGTAGATGTGAATCGGTTATTTATTCTTTCGGATAATAGAAAGACTAGGGGGGACTCCATGAAGTTAGCATGGGGCACATTTAAAACTAATCGAAGGAAGTTCTTTTTTACTCAATGCACAATTAAACTCTGGAATTTGTTGCCAGAAGATGTGGTTAGTGCAGTTAGTATAGCTGTGTTTAAAAAAGGACTGGATAAGTTCTTGGAGGAGAAGTCCATTACCTGCTATTAAGTTCACTTAGAGAATCGCCACTGCCATTAGCAATGGTTACATGGAATAGACTTAGTTTTTGGGTAATTGCCAGGTTCTTATGGCCTGGAATGGCCACTGTTGGAAACAGGATGCTGGGCTTGATGGACCCTTGGTCTGGCCCAGTATGGCATTTTCCTATGTTCTTATGTTCTTACAATGATGAGGGAAGCAGGTGAGCAGCAGCAGCAAAACAGCAGCAGTGGAGGTAGCATTAGAATCGGTCCCCAGCCAACAGAAGCAATGGCACCTCTCAATCATTCGTGCTCCGCTCTCTCCTCCCCTGCTCATGTATCCCGTCCCTTGATTCCCAGACCCTGCAGAGCCTCTAAACAGGCCCCAGCAGCTGCCTGGCTCCCACCTCTTCTCTTCCTCCTGCCCACTGCCTATGCTTTGATTAGTGGGAAAAAAAAAGCCTCCAGAGTTTGTGAATAATTTTACTGTAACAGAAAGAAGTCCTTATTTATTTATTTATTTATTTAATAGCTAACATATCTTTATTCAAGGGACAGAAAAGATTATTCTCTCTCTCATACATTTTGAAAATGAAGAAATACAAGTTCTAAAGTAACTGGAAATAGCATATTCTGTTGCACATGTTTTACACCTTTCCAGTGCTTAAAACGGCTTCTCTGGCAGCCAGACCTAATGACTCCTGATTATGAAAGCCCTTTTGCTCTAAAGTCGAGGTCTCCAAACCATGGATCTGGCTCACAGAAATCAATTTTCCAGCTCATCATACTTTGTCTTCCTGCTGTGGGATTCAGCCTGTGGAGGAAGCATCCCCCCCCCCTCCCCCCACAGCAAGGGAAAGGCTGCTGAGGTTTCCCAGGCCCTGCCAGTGAAAGAGGAGCCGGCTGACCCGTGCTGCTGAAGAGAGCTGCTGATGGGGAGGCCAGGCCCCGCTCAGCCACAAACACACACAGGCTCTCTCTCTCTCTCACTTTCCCATCTTTTCCTATCTCCTTGCCTGCCTGCTGACGCATAAGTGGCTACAGCAGTCTCCTCCTCCTCCTCTTCCAGCCCTATCTGCCGTGGGAGCCGATGCTGCTGTGCCTCCTGCTCCTGACCACTGGCTGCTTCTTTTCTTGCTCTGGGGCCACATTGCTCCTCCTGATGAGTAATTAGGCTTGGGAACGATGCTGCGCCTACTTCCGACGGTGGCTTGGCCCCCCCTCCTTCTTCCTCCACACAAGCCCACTGAATACCACTTCCTCTTCCGTGCCGCACGAGCAGGAAGAAGGAGAGACCATGCCACTACTGCCACCACCTCCAAATGCTTCTAACGCTGCTGCCACGTTCCGCCTAGGCATTCAGCATCTTGAAACCCGAGCAGAGGAAGAGTTCTCTGCATCTGGCTGTGGCAGAAGAGGGGGAGGGAAGAGGAGCCAGGCCAGCAGGAGACTGGGAAGTGCGGTATCCTTCTGGTGGAGGATAGTGACAGAATTGCCAGTGCTATGTGACACGCTGGTTGAGAATTGCTGGCCTACACATCTGATATCCTATGAACTACAAAATGAGGATTTTTTATGGCATAATGCATGTATTAAGGAGGACATTAGCAGTACATTTGAGAGATTGAGATCATTCCTAACCTACCCTGGTTTATGAGTGAGGTTCATCCTTGTGTGGCATGTATAAGGTGAAATTAGGTTCTTACCTGCTAATTTCCTTTCCTTGAGTCCTGACAGACCAGTCCAGACAAGTGGGTTATTGCCTCTTGCCAGCTGATGGAAACAGAAAAAAAAGCTCAAAGCTGACTTCACTTCCTTATAAAGGTCAGGTGCTGCATTCAAGTCTTCAGTATCCAATGTCAAAGCTAAGACAACCACAGGCAATTGTTTGTTTTGTTTTCTAAATTATCATTAGAACCAAAATTTGATACAAACAAAATTCACTTCATGGTTATTTACCCAGGAAAAAGAATCCTTACACCAAGCTCTCAATTCAGCATGAGCAACAATGAACTCACTGTTAGATTTCTATCCTTTTCAGATTAGGAACTCTTGATGTTGCGGTTTCCTTAGGTGGGTTCTGGACTGGTCTATCAGGACTCAAGGAAATGAAATTAGTAGATAAGATCAAATTTCACCTTATTCATCTTCCTGCCAGACTGTCCAGTCAAGTGGGATGTACGAAAGCTCCTCCCAGTCTGAGCGGGAGGAAGCCATGATAGCTCTCAGAACTCCTGTATGCAAGGCATAGCCTTTCCATGCCTGCACACCCATACTGAGGTACTCAAAGCAGGGATGCAATGGGGCCACAGGTGCTGCCCTGCCATTATCTTCTGGAAAGACTGCTTCTGTTTCTGCCTATGAGGACTTCTTCACCATCATTAAGAGGGGTTGTTGAGACCTGCAAGCTCTTGCTGGGCTCCTCTCCTCAATTACTCCTGAAATTGGTGCCTTAGAACTCACTATACCTTAACAGAACACATTACTAGACCAAAGATTTATCTAGGAATAACCTGAATACCTACACCCATCTCAAAGTTTACCTATAATGAAGTCGACGTCCCGAGCCCCACCTAGATTGCCTGACTTTCTCACCCTCACAAGTGAGAAAAACCTATTGTGACAGCCATGAAAACACTAGCCTCCAAAAAAGGAGCATATTGAGCACAGAGATACGCTTTCCTTTAAAAAATACCAGCAGCCACCAAGGAGACTGATTTCAACAACAAGACTCAATGCCTGTATCTCTTGCGGCAAGCTAGAGCCACCCTTTGTTTTCTACAAGATTTTTAATCTGTAGCTTAATCCCAGTCTCCTTTGGTAGAAGAATAAGATTGAAGAAATGGATCCCTCATCAGAAAATATTGTGTCCTTCATAGACTGACATCGCAGAGGCTCCAATTCTAAGGTATGCTATGTGATCCACTTTTACACCACCAAAGCTAGTAACCCCTGATATTAAATATCCTCGCTGTGTAGCCTTATTCTCTTAAAGGCCAAGGTTGCAAAAGAGAATAAAATGGATTTTCTAGGGCATAATCCTCTGACTAAACTGAAAGAGCACCTTGTTTGCATCCTCAGAACTCAAAGTTCCGGGAATGTACCGTCTTCCAGTGCATACCCGTGCCGAAGACTGGATGCCAGTCCTGGTTCTACCAGGAGATCCAAATCCCCTGATTCTTGCTTTTCCTTTTTCTTTTTTTCCAGCCAAAGGACTTGCTCAGCTAGACACTTCATGGATCTGATCTGAAATCCACCTGACCCTTTGTAGGGCACAGGCCTCATCTGTCCGTCCTTTCACTTTGGGGCCTCAAAGGTGTCAGTTGAAAACACTTGTTTGTATGATGACAGTGTTGGCCATGGGAGCTGCTGCGGCTGCTGAGTCCTGCAGGATAATGCTATACCCAACCAACACCGACTCATTTATCAGGGTAACTGAGAGCTACTAGCTCCCTCCATTTGTTCACATCAGCTAAAGGTATTACCTTGCCTGCTACCACCTGGGCTGCCGTCTTATGAGTTAGAAGCCAGGAATTCTGAAATTATAATCAGCTGGCTCTGGTCCTCTGCCTAGATCTGGAGTCATTCATTCTCCACTAGCTCTTGGCCACTGAATGTCATCCTGAGAGGAGAGCAAACTGAATGAGACGCCACAGAGTCTGTATCTCAGACATTCCCTTCAGGGCCTTTGCTCTGGAGCCTAGGACTTGCAGAAAAGACTCTGCTGGGTCAGATTGGAATGGGAAAAAGGAACCCAGAGAGGCCTTGAGCCCATGACCAATAAAGCCATTAAGGTCACTTTTCTTCCTCAGACATGAAGGCTTCCATGGACATAAACTGGAAAGGACCAATTGCTACTTGTTTGTATTATGGGAAAATCTCTGAGCTAGAACAAGATAGTTAATTCTTTGCCAGTGTTTGAATTGTGAGTTTGCAAAGGTCATTTACTTGATCTGAGAAGATGAAAGTACTGATTCCTGGGGTAGCTAGTTACCAATATTTGATCTGAATAGGTGTTAAAGAGAAGTATTGTTAAACAGAAAAGGGAATTAATTGAAACAAAAGGGCTAATTGTAATCTAGTTGTAGTGTAAATTATTCACAGGAGATTGTTTTGAAATATTTTTGTTTAAAGTAATTGCATTTTAAGCATATATATATATATATATATATATATATACATATTTATTTATTTATTCGTATTTCTAGGCCACTAATACTGAAGCCCATAGTGGCCTATAGATATATATATAGGATAGAGAACTGAATAAACCTCAGTCTTGAGGAAGTGCTGACAGCCGAACCTTCATCTACTGATGGTAAGTTTGGACTTGCTGGGAAGAAGCGCTTAAATCTTGCCAAATAAAAAAGTAATAATAACTCTTGGAGGGTTTCACTATTACTGGCTATTTATATTGTCTGCTAATTGTAAAATTAGCATTTATTTGTCAGTTGTTTGCTAGTTTTAAGGTTAGTATTTTTTGCCAGTGATAGAATTGTTTGTGCAAGTTGGAAAATAAACTTTGATTCATTGAGCTAGTAAAAGATAGTTTTGGTTTTTTTTTTGTAGTGTTTGAATTGTGAGTTTGCAAAGGTTACTTACCCATTCTGAAAAGCGTACTAGTTTCTGGGCAGCTAGTTACTAGTTTAGTTCCCACCCTCCCTCTCACCTTGTCTCATTTTTTGATATATAAATTATCACCCTCACTATGAGGAAAATCTTCAAACTACGGGGGTCATTTTCTATCCCTATCGCACGCGAAAAGGGACTTTTTGTGTGCACGATAGCTAGATAGGGGCGGAATCGGGGTGGCATCGGCACTGGAAGAGGAGGAGTCGGAGCGGCACCGGGGCAGACGCGGTGGAAACCGTTGGCGACGAAAAGGTAAGACCCCCTTTTCGCCGCCAGTAGCGCACCCAATAGCACCACCTTTCACGGTGGTGCTATTGGGTGCGAAAGCTGGCAGTGATAACACCGCAGTGGTGCGATCGCTGCCGGCTTTCGCAGGCCTGCCTCCCACTTCACCCGCCCCCCGTTACTGCGGGATTCAGAGAGGTGCGTGACATTAGAAAATCCAGCCCTAAGACAGTTAGTCATTTAAAACAACATTAAATTGACCGATTTTTAGTGATTGACTAATTTTAATCCTGCTGCTGGTCATTCACAAACTAATATTAATCTCTCAGTTATCAAATTTAACCTTAAAAAGACACCTAATAAATAAATTTAAAAACCCTAATCATATTTAGCAACCCTTAAATAGAGATATACCTACTCCTTACCAAACTTTATCAACTCAACAAATTAAGATGCAGACAGAAGCCCAGCAGTGATATAGGGATTATCTAGTCTTTATCACCAAGTACCACATGTACATGTTGGAGAGAGGTTGTATGTGTGCACCTGGTGCAAAGGGCTCCTGGCTCTCAGAGAATGAGTCCAATCCCTGGAAACCAGAATGGCTAACCTGGAGGAGCTGAGGTATATTGAGGAGCCCTTCAGGGACATAGTAGAACAAGTCCAGTCTCACAGACCTTTGCTGTTTTGAAATAGCAAGGTAACTTGGCAGGAGTCTATCACCTTGGTGTGGTAGAAGTCATCCTGTAGCTAGGACTTGCCCTCCGGGTGATGCTGTATCCTTTCACACCGAGGATGTGTTTCCAGGGGATAACAACAAGAAGGGAAGAATCAGAACGGCTGTTGTAGTGGATGATTTGATCATTGGAAAAGAAGATAGCTGGATGGCTGGTTGGCATAAGAATTGCTTGGTAACTTGCCTGGCTGGTGCAAAGGTAGTGGACCTCACACACTACCTGTCAGAGGGCAGCAAGCTGGAGTCTGGGCACATCCCCATAGAAGCAGGACAAGACCACAGGGACAGACTGGAGCTGGTCTTCTACCTAACCAGCCCCCTCTCCCATAGGTTGAGCCTTTGGGTTCCGGGGTTCGGTAGGACTTGCTTTCTTGAAAACATCATGGTACCGGCATGGCGTGGGAGCTGTGTACAGGCTGGGAGCTGGGGGTCAGGCACAGACTGGGGGCTGGATACAGACAAGGGACTGGACTGCAATAGCATTTAACTTTCTAAAGGGAGACTATGAAAAAATGAGGAAAATGGTTAGGAAAAAACTGAAAGGAATGATTACAAAAGGTTAAGAGTTTACATCAGATATGGAATGGTTTAAAAATATGAAAATATCTGATGAATAACTTTCTCTGTTACAGAACCTTTGTGACATTGGTGTTTTTCCCATTCAACTTCCTTAAACATAAATGTAGAACATTCCATAATGAGATCATCAAAACACCACATGGGTACTTTATTACTTTTGACATATTTCGCCACTCAAGGGTCATGTGTAATCATTGGTCTCTCAAAGTTATTCATTTATTTAAATGGTTTTATATACCGTTTTTTTATACTGGGGTGTAATCAAAACGGTTTACGAAATGTACATCATAATAAAATCACAGAAGCACAAATATTTCCAAATTTTTTTTTTATTTCTTTGCTCATAAGAAATGAAAGGGAAAAGAAACTACTTCCCAGTGATTTCATTATTCACAGCCTGACATGGTACCATGTTTCACGAACATTGCTTCAGGGGCATCCTTTTGCAATGCCAATTGTCAGTTTCAAAAGTCTAAAAAAAAACCAAATCACAGTGAGGTCCATAATACTCAATTTCATGTCATCGTTATATTATGGATTAGTCATGTCATTGGGTTGGTCATAAATGCTGAGCCAAAGTGTCAGCTCTGAGCTCAAAATGGACGTAGTTTAAATGCCATAAGAGCAAATGCTAATAGGAGAAGGTATTACAGCAATATACGTAAGTTCAACCACTAATTCCAGACTGTATACTTAGACTTGTTATTGGGGATTGATGAAAGTTATGTACAGACATAATTCCATTCTGCCAGAAGTGGCCTTAAGGTCAATGGGGCTAAGCAATGCCTCTTCCCCTAGCAAAACCGACTCTCCTCCACCATTTCCAATAACGGAGTTCAAATTCCCATCTGTCACAGAAATCCATGATGGTACGCAGTCCATGAGGAAGGGAAGGCTCAGAGGGGAATACCCACACCTTCCCCTTTTTTTTAGGAGGCATCAGGAAGATAAGAAACAGGAACATCAAATGAAAATGGCCAGACCTGACTCTGTGGCAGCTCATGTTGCCATCTTAACTCTCCCTCTGGAGACCACTGCCTTTTAACATATTTATAAATGACCTAGAAATGGGAGCAATGAGTGAGGTGATCAAATATGCTGATGATACAAAATTATTCAACGTTGTTAAATCACAAGAAGACCTTACGAAACTGGGAGAGTGAGCATCCAAACGGCAGACGACATTTAATGTAGACAAGTGCAAAGTGATGTATGTAGCAAAAATCAACCCAAATTAAAGCTACACAATGCAAAGTTCCACATTGGGAGTCACCACCCAGGAAAAGGATCTAGGAGTCATCATGGATAATATGTTGAAATCCTCTTCTCAGTGTATGGTGGAGGCTAAAAAAGGAATTATTAGGAAAGGAAAAGAGAATAAAACAGAGAATATTATAATGCCTCTATATCCATGGTGACTGCACCTTGAGTATTGTGGTCACCACATGTCAAAAAAGATATAGCAGAATTAGAAAATATATAAAGAAGGGTGACCAAAATGATAAAGGAGATGGATTGAATTCCTTATGAGGAAAGGCTAAAAAAGTTAGGGCTCTTCAGCTTGGAGAAGACAGCTAAGGGGAGATATGATAGAGGTCTATAAAAGAATGGAATAGGTAAAAGCGAATCAGTTGTTTACTCTTTCAAGAGGGAACATGCAACGAAGATACAAATTAATACATTTAATACTAATATGAAAATATATTTTTTTTGTTCAATGCATAATTAAACTCTGGAATTCATTGCCAAAGGATGTGATAAAGTTGTTAGTGTAGCTGGGTTTAAAAAAGGTTATGACAATATCTTGGAAGAAAAGTCCATAAACCATTATTAGGGTGGAATTGGGGAAATCCACTGCTTATCCCTGGAATAAGCAGCGTGGAATATACCAACCATTTAGGATACTGCCAGGAACTTGTTACTTTGATTGGCTACTGTTGGAAACAGGATACTGGATTTGATGGATCTTTGATCTAACCCAGTATGGCAAATCTTATGTTCTTATAAAATAATCATCTGTTCGCATAGGGTTTCTGCCTAATCCTAGCCTTTCCTGATTCACATTGGCTCTAAATTAGTCAGTCATCTAATTAAAGATTCCTTCTATGCCAAGGGAGGTCTTTATAACTCCTTGACCAACAGATATCTGAAGTCCTGGTTAGCACAAGGGAAGAGCCTCGTAGGGATCCAGGATAAGGCATATGGGTGATATCTGATTGTAACCTCTGGAGGAAATAAGTAGGAATGCCCTGTGGGAAACCACCTAAAAAAAGGTCTGCCATACTCCTTGGAGACCACAAGATTAGGAGAAATCATTGCCTCAACTAGGAGAACTGGAATAATAAGAACATGCCATACTGAGTCAGACCAAGGGTCCATCAAGCCCAGCATCCTGTTTCCAAAAGTGGCCAATCCAGGCCATAAGAACCTGGCAAGTACCCAAAACCTAAGTCTATCCCATGCTACTGTTGCTAATAATAGCAGTGGCTATGCTCTGTCAACTTAATTGATAGCAGGTAATGGACTTCTCCTCCAAGAACTTACCCAATCCTTTTTTAAACACAGCTACACTAACCACATCCTCTGGCAACAAATTCTAGAGTTTAATTGTGCATTAAGTGAAAAATAACTTTCTACGATTAGTTTTAAATGTGCCCCATGCTAACTTCAAGGAGTGCCCCCTAGTCTTTCTATTATCTGAAAGAGTAAATAACTGATTCACATTAACCCGTTCTAGACCTCTCATGATTTTAAACACCTCTATCATATCCCCCCTCAGCCATTTCTTCTCCAAGCTGAAAAGTCCTAACTTCTTTAGTCTTTCCTCATAAGGGAGCTGTTCCATTCCCTTTATCATTTTGGTCACCCTTCTCTGTACCTTCTCCATCGCAACTATATCTTTTTTGAGATGCGGCGACCAGAATTGTACACAGTATTCAAGGTGCGGTCTCACCATGGAGCGATACAGAGGCATAATGACATTTTCCGTTTTATTCACGATTCCCTTTCTAATAATTCCCAACATTCTGTTTGCTTTTTTGACTGCCGCACACTGAATCGATGTATGTGTGTAAGTGTATGAATGAGTCTGTGTATGTGAGAGAGACAGCATGTATGTAAGTGTGTGATTGAAAGCCTGTGTGTATATATGTGAAAAGACAGACAGCATGTGTGTAAATGTGTGATTAAGAGCATATATAAGTGAGAGAGAAAAAGCATGTGTATATGTGCGTGATTGAGAGCTTATGTAAGTGAGAGAGAGCATGTGTATATGTGTATGACTGAGAGCCAGTGTGAGAGAGCGAGCTTGTGTGTAACTGAGAGAGAGGAGAAAGTTGCAAGCAAACCATCCCCCCTCCTGCTAATTCAAAACAATCTCAGGGCACCTGGATATCAAATATTCCCAGGTATGCAGAGCAAAGCATTTTTCTAATTCTTATTATTATTCATTATTGGGTCTTTTTGCCTGTTTTTTAAAAATATTTTATTGGTATCTAGAAATGTTTGATATGAGTTTTTAATTATTGGATATTACATTCATCAGCTGATTCAAAATCTATTCTTTTTATTATTATGGTTTTACTGCTGTTGATTTTATATTTCTTGATTTGTTTTATGAGGACTGGTGATGTTTCTCTTTTTCCTTTGTTACACTGCATACAGTCTCTCTGGCTTGTTGCAGTTTCCAGTTCAGTTTTTGTCTGCATGTTTCTATTTATTCTTTATTGTCTCTTTATTCTTTGATAGGTGAGGGTCTGCACATGTAACTGAGGTGAGGTATTCTGCTGGCATGTAGTTTCTGTGTAGTCCATTTTCCTAATAGGAATATTGGAGTTTTAAGGACTGGTGTAATATTTTCAGTTTTGCCTTGTAAGGTGGTTACTGTTTTGAGTGCTGGAAATTGGTGCTGTTTTGGTAAGGGATGTTTACTATCTATGCAATTTCTGTTCAGACAGAGTACTTATCTTTCCTTTGTATCATTCTTAACAATAAAATTAAAACTGGGCCTTTATTTTTTTATTTCCACCATGAATTGTAATGAGCATTGTGTCACACAAGTGAGCGTAGTCTATCAGGTGTGTCACAATGGGAAAAAAGTTGAGAACCACTGCACTAGGCAAGCTGCAGTCAGTTGGTAATCTAAAAAGCAAGTTTTATTAATGAAAAGAAAAAGAGACAAAAAAAGAGGAACAAAAAAGAGGAAGTAATTTGTTCCCCGGAGAGACAGGCGATACAGCAACGGCGTATGCTCTGGTCTACTCAGCTCTTCTGCGCTGTGCATTGCTTTTTAAACTTTACATCATGTCCAATAATAATGCATTGACAAGCTTCCTGGGTGTATTTTCTTCTTTCGGTCATCTATATGATTTGTTACTTGTTAGTCCAATCACATCCAGCCTCTGGGGTGTTGGCTCCTTTTTGCACATACACAAGAAAGTCCATTAAACTGGCCAGAACTGGTTGCTCAGAAATACATTGTCACAGAAATCTTAAAGCCATATTTTCCATACACCTACATCCTCCACTTACCTAAAACTGGTTGGCAGTCTAGCAGCAGAAGCAAGGATGAAAACATGCTTGCAGAGACAGCACACTGAGCAGGCCCTGTATCTTGTGCTCCATAGCACAGTCTTCCCTCATAGGGTCCTAGGCCTACAACTAGGGAGCCCACCCAGTCTTGCTTGTGGTAGGGTGCCAACTTTTCATCTGTTCTACCAGGGAAATCCATCCAAAGACTGTTACCCTAGGGTCCTGCTCTACCAGGGAAATCAGTCTAAAAATTGTTGCCATGGGAGCCTTGTGCTTTGCTCCTACTGCCTGCTCCACCAAGGGAACTAAAGTCACTGGGGACTACAGGGTGCTTGACCCATTGTTATGGGAACTCAGACCTCAAACTAAGGCAGTTCCCAAGGAGGAAGGAAAAATCGGTCCAACAGAACCATCGTCAGTGTACCTCCAAGGCACAGCCTATATACTCCACCAGAAAATGGACCTAAAATCTCACTGGGATCAGCCCTACTCCAAGCTGCAACACCAGTCCACACATCTGCACAATCTAATGAAGCTAGGGAAATACTGAAGGGCTGAAGGCAACACCAGACGTTTATAGAAGAAGTGAAGTCAGCTTTGAGCTTTTTCCTCCATCTCTGGCAGGAGGAGATAACCCACTTGTCTGTACTAATCTAGCAGGATGATGAGAAATGATGGCTTTTCCCCCTTAAACTTCTTAAGGAAACTGTCCCTGAAATAAGTATCTCAAGAGGGCACCCAACCCTTTTCCATGATCCAACAAATAAACTGATTGTAGTATATTTGAGCCTTCTGTGGCCTCAAAAATAGCTCAATAACACATTAAGGCTGGACCAACTTAATTCTGGTGCAAGTATTTATTTACAGTGCTTCAAGGATTATAGAAATAAAAACAGTAGCTCACCTTACATCAGATACAACTATCAGGTAAACTTACTCCGTCTGGATGTATTGTGAGATCCTACCAGCTAACTGGAGGCCTCCCCGAGCTTTCTAGGCCTGTGTTCTTGTGAAGGGAACCTCCCTTTACCCAGAATCCCTTCTGGCATTCTGCCTTAAGGATGACTGGGTTAAAACCCTGAGCTGGCCTTCTAAAGGTAGACTGAGGGAGTTGTCGGTCACTTCATCACTCTGATATATTGCTTTTATTACTGCAGGATCCAGTATGGCAATAAGAAACCTGCACACAGAGTTAAACAAAGACAGATGCAAACATTCATGCACAGTGATGTGCATGAATTTCCCTTAGAGTAATAAAATATGAATAGGGTGCAATCTTTTATTTATTAGTACCAAGGCCTGGTATTCCTTTAAATTACCAGTGAGGTCATCGTAATCCTCAAGGGTATGCATAACTGCACGCTAATTGCTAGGCCCAGTAATTCCCATGTATTAGCAAATACAATTGAATCCACAGATACCTACAGGTATGTGCTGTGAGGCTTATTGTTCCTTAACCCACAGGGATTAACAACCACGTAATGTGCCCTCGGCCTTCTGAGGACAAAAGATAATAATGAAGCACACCATGAGTTCCACTGGGATATGTAAAGAAGTGCCCCTTCTGCCCCTGGGGTATGGTGATGGAACCGAGGATTCAAAGGTTAGTGTTGAAGCAATCCAAAAGCTTGCATGTGGTGCAGATGAATAACTATTTTAAGGTGGTGGTGAAGGTCACGGTAGTGAATCTGTCAACAAAGAATATATAAATGCGATGCACACAAAAGTCAAAATGTGCATTTTTGCAATGAATTCGGAATCAGAAATATCTGTTGTGCTTAAATGAGTAATCCACTGCCTCCTGCCACATAATGGACCTCAATGAGCACAGTCAGATGGTAGGACTCAATCTCAAATCATTTACCAGTTCAAGTGCTATTTGTTAGTTAAATATTAACAATACTTCATGGTGCAATAAATCACAACAATGAATGTACAAACTACTTATCCCAATATGATTATAATCTCTTTCTTTTCAAATAATAGTGCTCCCACTCAAATATGCCTGACATAGACTCATGTTTCGGCAGAAAAATCTGCCTTCCTCAGTGGTCAAACAGTCGTCTCAGTACAAATAAAGCAAATATCATTATATAAATTTCTCAGAAGTATGAAAACAAAGAAATTAGCCCACTCCACAAACCTCTTCCTACAGTCGATCTTCCACACATGCTTAGAAAATGGCAGGATGCTCGCTCAAATGCCAAGAGAATCCTCTTTTATAAACCACTCAATCACATCACTTACGTCACCAATCAGAATTTCCCCAAATTATTAAAGATAAAGTACCATCCAAAACATTCAAAAGGCGAACCATTCAGTCTCATTACTGAGAACATACAGATATTCTCTATTCAATTTAGGCGATGACAAGGCTAGGAACAGAGCCAGAATCTAGGCGTGGTCAGGCAAGCAGAGGTCAGAGTCCAGGAATCAGTCCGAGGGATAGTCAGCAAAGCAGAGGTCAGGTTCTGGAGGTCAGACGAGGTCACAGGCAGGCTAAGGTCAGAAGGCAGGCAGCAGACAGGCAGATTGAGGAATGGATTGGAGTCAGAAGGCAGGCAGCAGGCAGGCAGG
Organism: Rhinatrema bivittatum; assembly: GCF_901001135.1. NCBI lineage: Eukaryota > Metazoa > Chordata > Amphibia > Gymnophiona > Rhinatrematidae > Rhinatrema > Rhinatrema bivittatum. Next base: position 241,401,812 of record NC_042618.1, on the reverse strand, counting down.
TCGAAGAATGGACTGGAGTCAGAAGGCAGGGGGCAGGTTGAGGAACAGACTGGAGTCAGAAGGCGGGCAGCAGGTAGGCAGGTCGAGGAACAAACCGAGGTCAGTACCAGTGAGACAGTCTAGAGGTACTACCTGGGAGACAGACAGAGGAACAGGAACAGGAGGATGCTGGTGCACTAGGAAGCAGGAACAAAGCAGGAACAGAACTGGAACAGAAGGATCCTGGAATGAGACTAGGAGCAGACTGGAGCAAAAACAAACGCAGTGACAATCTAGCAGTAACACCGACCCGATTGCCAAGGCAAGGAAGTACGGGCAGGGACTTCCTATATCGGGGAATCAATCAGGGGTGCGCCGCGGAGCTAGAACCCGCCCCTTGGCCCTACAAGAGGCCGGGCGGTCTGTGCGCGCGTAGGGGCATGGCCAACACAGCCGAGGACGCCGAGCTCCGGCGTGAGGCCTGGTGCGCAGTAGAAGGCCCGGCAACCGAGGCCTGAATGCACTTGCAGCTGCCGCTAGGGAGGCCGACCCGGGACTTGCCGTGGAACCATGAAGGTGAGCAGGCCGGGGCGCGTAACAGACAGTATATAAAATACCTAAATAAAATAAATACATACATAAATCTAGAGAACACTGGTTTTACAGGTGGCGTTTCCTGTACTGCTGGTGATTTATGGTATTCCCAAAATCCATACGGTCTCAATAAAGAGACTGAATAGGCTGCCTTTTGGGTGTTTTGGATAGTACTTTAGCTTTAATAATTTGGGGAAGTTCTGAGAGATGCGATTGGTTGATTGGTTTATAAAAGAGGATGTCTCTTGGTATTTGTGTGAGTGCACCACCATTTCCTAAGCATGTGCAGAAGATTGACTGTAGGAAGAAGTTTGTGGAGTGGGTTCGTTTCTTTGTCTTTATAACATATCTGGGAAATTTATATAATGATAATATTTGCTTTATTTGTACTGAGACGTCTATTTAACCCGAGGAAGGCGGATTGTTTCTCTGAAACATGGGCCTATGTCGGGCATATTTGAGTGGGAGCACTGTTATTTGAAAAGGAAGTCATTAAAATCATAATGAGATAAGTAGTTTTTATGTTCATTGTTATTGAGCGTTATTGCACCAAGAGATATTGTTGTTAATAGTTAACCAATAAATAGTACTTGAACTGATAAATGATTTGAAATTGAGTGCTACTGTCTGGTCCTGCCTGTACCCCACTGATAGGCAGGAGGCAGTGGATTACTCATTTAAGTACAACATATATTTCTGATACGGTTATGCCAAGTTCATTGTAAAAATGCAGATTTTGACTTTTGTGTGCACCTCGTTTATATATTCTTTGTTGACAGTTACTGTAATGAATCAGCCATTCAACAGTTGGCATAAAGCCCAGTACCCAAAGTCCCTTTTCCTGTGTGTGTCTGAGAAGGGTACTCACACTCCCATAATGTGTCCTGATCTCTACTCCAAGAAGCCTTTATCCTCTGCAAACGCCAGCATACAGCACCTCTGTCAGACTGTAGACGCCTGATAAGTGACTCTCAGCCAGACACAGCAATGACAGGACAGCCGGCAAAAAGCAGTAATCTTAATGCTTAGCAAAACAGAGGCACTGCAAAACCTGATGGGCCCAAAATTTGGTAAGCCAGTGAGCAGACAAGTTATCCGGCTACAGTCAGACAGATAGTCCCAGATATTCAGTGGAATAAACGTCCCAACTGAATATCCCTGATTGCTGTTATCCAGCTATCAGTATCCGGATAACTTGAAACCTCACTGGATATCTTCTGAATATCACTGGTTAGGTTTAAAGTTATCTGGCCCCTGTGTGGCTTGATAACTTTAGCTTTAACTAGCTAAATTCAATAGAATATAGCCAGTTAAGTGATGAGCTGCAGGTTAAAAAAAAAAGCTGCAGGCCTAATTGCCCTTTTTCAGCTCCCTGTCTACCCGAGCTAGAAATATGTGGTTCTGCTGAGCCATGCCTGCAGCACCCCCAATCCCCGTGCCCCTCAAATTCATCTTTTAAAAAGTACATTTTAAGGGCCTGGTAATGGCCTCCTCCCTCCCACCCCTGCCACAAAGTGTCTTCCTGGGGCCTGCCCCCTGCCCCCTCCTACCCCAAGCCTAACCTTCCCACCTTTAATCTGCTCCTCTTCAGCCCAGCATACCTCAGTCCTGGCTCGGCACGTCTATGGTTACTAGGGGAGCTAATCTGGAAGCATGTGCATACAAATAGACTTCTGAGGGGAACCAATAACTTAGACCTGCTAGCAGGCACGTTTTGAGTGTGACCCCTGGGCGAGATGGATCCTTTAACTTGCACACAAGGATACATATAAGAAAGAAAAGAGAGGGACCCTTTCTGCACTCCACTCTTTAAATGTCTCTCAGTCTCTCACTCTCCCCACCAGATAGCTTTACTCTTTGAGTTCCAGAATTCCAATTGTGGGAAAAAACAATAGTTCTTATACCCAGTTTTTTTTTTTTTTTGCAATATCAGACCTTCTCCATCCTGTGTACATAGCATTGGCTACTTAACATTGTCTCTGCATCCAATATACACACAATAAGAAAAATGGTGGTTTCCAACTACTTTACTGATAATTGATTAGATGACTGAATGATATTTACACTTCAATTCGTTTCTTAGTTCCATTCAATAAATAATAAGACAGAAGAAAGTTATAATACACTTGTGACGCCACTTCTTTAGCAAAGTCTCTATTTATACTGAAAGCTCTATATTTACACCGAATTCCTTCTTTTATTTACTTCCATCAAATCCAATATTTTTTTAGATTGGAATTGATTCTATTCTTCTTCACTCCCCAATTTAATTTTTAGTTTTTCCTATTGGAGGTGGCTAGAATGTGTGTGTGTGTGTGTGTGTGTCTGTGTGTGTGTGTATAGATATAGATATAGATGTAGATAGTCTCAATATATTAGAACTTAGTCTGAGATTTAATCCTCTTTCAAATTCCTCTTTAATCACAAGAGGACAATATTCAGCCACGGAGTGGCTAGTTAAGTTAGCCACTGAATATCGCCAGCTACTTTAAAGTTAAGCTGTTATATCAAACTGACTAACTTTAGGACAACCCAGAGTTATCTGCATTGGTTAAGCAGCTTACTCCAAATATCGGAGTTAGGCGCATAACTTATGTGGTTAACTCTGGTCCGCCCCGAATCACCTCCCACCCACCCTTGAAACGCCTCACATTTATGCGCCTAAATTCTAGGTGTACATCGAGATTGTATTTCAGAAAAGCTTTTGATACGGTCCCACAGGGGAGGCTCATAAATAAAATGAGAAACTTGGAAGTGGATGCCAAAATGGTGGAGTGCATTACAAACTGGTTGACTGACAAGAAAGCGCATGTAATGGTAAATGGAATCTTCTCTGAAGAGAGAACAGTGTTAAGTGGAGTACCACAAGGATCAGTTTTGATACTGTTTCTGTTCAATATCTTTGAAAGTGACATTACAGAAGGGATAGAAGGTAAAATGTATCTATTTGTGGATGATACTAAGATCTGCAACAGTATGGATATGCCTGAAGGAGTAGAGAGAATGAAAAGCGATTTAAGAAAGCTTGAAGAGTGGTCGAAGATTTGGCAGCTGGGATTCAATGCCAAGAAATGCAGAGTAATGCATCTGGGGTACAGTAATCCAAAAAAGCTGTATGTGATGGGGATGAAAGACTAATGTGCATGAACTGAGAGAGGGACCTTGAGGTGATAGTGTCTGGTGATCTGAAGGCAGCAAAGCAATGTGGCAAAGCAATAGCTAAAGCTAGAATAATGTTGGACTGCATAAGAGAGGAATAACCAGTAAGAAAATGTTGGTGATAATGTCTTTGTGCAGGTCCTTGGTGAGGCCTCACCTACAGTATGTGTTCAGTTCTGGAGCTCATATCTCAAAAAGATAGAGATAGGACAAAAGCAGTCCAAAGAAGGGTGATCAAAATGGTGTGGAGTCTCTATCGGAAGACTTATGAGGAGAGGCTGAATGATCTAAATATGTATACCCTGGAAGAGAGGATGTGCAGGGGAATATATGATGCAGACCTTCAGATACCTGAAAAGTTAATGATGCACAAATTTCAAACCTTTTCCATTGGAAAGAAAACTGTAGAAGTAGGGGGTCACCAAATTAAACTCAAGGAGGAAACGACTCAGAACCAACATCAGGAAATATTTCTTCCCAGAGAGGGTAGTGAATGCCTGGAATGCCCTTCTGGAAGAGATGGTGAGGATGAAAACAGTAAATGAATTCAAAAGGGCATGGGATAAACACTGAGGATCCCTAAAGGCTAGAGGTCGGAAATGAAGAAATGGGTACATGGGGATAACCTGCAAGGATGCGCAATCACTGAAAACAAATGTTAATTCCAAAATGAATACACCCGTTTTGTTTCATTTGTGGGCCTCTGAAATCAAACAGAGCACTTCCCGTGAATGAAATATATGTCATGTATTTCATTTGTGTTCATTCCCATAGACTATAATGGTTCCATTATACTGAATAGAGCCATTGTATGCTATTGAAGCTCTCTGAGGTTGGTCATGTGGGAGTCTCCAGAACAACCAGACCTTGCCAGTAACTTATGTGTAACGTCAGAGAATAACCAGGATCTGTTGGCAAGGAAACCAGAATGACAATGTAATTGAACATATCAAAGTAAAGCATTTTTCTAAATCAGTGAATTGCTGCTCTGTGTATCCAGTGACTGATCCCTACTTCTGAGCTTGTTTATACTTTGAAAACTTCATTTGATCCTTGACAACCCGAAGAGAAGGTGCTTCTGTTGTTGTGTTGAGCTCTGGGTCCTACAGTGTTCAGAATCTACAGTGCTGAGTTTCTAGTTTAACATTAGAATCATTTCAAACTGTGAGTCCTCCAACCAAAATAAAAAAGGAATTTTTTTCAAATCCAAAATGTCAGGAGAGACAGGCATGTCAAACTGTATGAAATTGAAATTTGGGGAGGATATGCCGCCACCAGTTTTGTCTCTGCCATACTCTGTTGTGTCAGAGAAGGGAAAGGGTAGTCACTAGTAGCAGGGCACCACTAGTGTCATTAGAAGTAGAAGTGCAAGCTCTAAAGGTTAAAGCAGCAGCAGCACAGTCCATTAGAGTGGAAGAGGCAGTAAACACAGTTGTGTCAGCTCCTTCTTCTGAACCCGAGGCAGAAGAATCTCCCTTTAAATGATTTCCAGATTCAGAGATGGGTTAGCTGAAGACCCTTTATTAGGAGGATTAATCAGTCCTGTGTTAGCCTCCACTTGCGTGATGGAGGAGAGAGAGAGGCATGAGCTGAAGCTGGTAAGGGAGAGCAAGCAAAAGTGCAGGAACAGAAGATGAGTGAATCCTCTGCCAGTTTTTCAGGGTCCATCCGCCTCCACCACTACTTCAGTGCCAGCATCATCTACCTCCAGGGATGCAAACCGGCAAGGGATCACGAAAGAAATCTGTGATCTGGAGGTACTTTCAAATGAGGGAAGACCCATGCTTTGCACATTGTAACTATTCTGCGAAGGAAAGCAATTGGACCATTTAAGTAATTCTGGGATGGAGCATCACCTGAAGAAGCAGTATCCCCTTCAATATGCACCAGAGGACACCTTCTACAAGCCAGAGGACATTATTTGAAAAGGGGATGAGTGTTCCTCATGGTGCTTCCAAGCCTTCGTCTCCTTCTACCAGTCAGGTGGCAGACTAGGAGCAGCAGTCCCCAGCTATACCCAGGAAGCGACAGCCCACAATGGAGGAAATGGGGTGGTGTTTGGTGGCACCACCAGAAGTTGAGGTATAGGAAAGATGTAGCACAGAAGGAAACATCATTATTGGTCAGGTCAGACAGTAGTGCAATTCAGAGCAGCACATTGTCATCAACACCTAGCACTCCCTCCACCACTGTAAAACGGAAACATTCCTCACTTCTGACCCAAGAAATCATGAAAGCAGCTGGGAAGAAATTCACACAAATCACACAAGAAAAGGAGATTGAAGCTCAAATCTCAGTGACACACTATCTTGCAGAGTCCATTGAAGACATGGATGCAGATGTGCTGGCACATTGGTCCCATAAGTCCAGCATCTAGCCAGACTTAGCAAGAGTGGCTCAGCGCTATCTCTCTTGCCCACCAATGAGTGTGCCCAGGGAAAGAGTGTTTTCAATGACAGGGGACATTGTAAGCCCTTGATGCTCCAGGCTGTCACCACACTTGATGGAGAAGCTAGTATTCCTGAAAATTAATTTGCCTTTGCTTAGGTTTCCAGATTTACCATGTGAGTGGAAAGACAAATTAAAGGAATTTGTCTGCCTGCCTGCTGTGCCTCAAATACCAGTAATGGGGCCTCCATCCAGCATCCAGTATCATCCAGTGACTGAATGTATCTGCCTGCTGTGTCCACAGCAACAACCAGTTGGGCCACACTTCCAGAAACATACCAGTACTGCTTCCCAGGCCTGAGAAGCCATTCCAAGGGCCATAACACATCAAAGCTGGGTAATCCTGCTGTATCAACACTGCCAGTTGGGCCACACTTTAACAAACACACTGCTGCAGCTTCCCAAGCTGAGAAGCTATTCTGAGGGCCACAACACATCAGTCCTGAGTCTTGCTGTGTACCCAACACTGCCAGTTGGACTACAATTTAACAAACACACTGCTGCTGCTTCTGAGGCCTGAAAATTGATTCTGAGGGCCACAACACATCAAAGATGAGAGTCCTGCTGAGTCCCGAACACAGCCAGTTGGGCCACACTAAGAAACACACTACTGCTGCCTCCCAAATCCTTGAAGCCATTCCGAGGGCCACAACATTCAAATTCTGAGTCCTGCTGTGTCCCCAACGCCAGTTGGGCCATTCTTTAACTAACACACTGCTGCTGCCTCCCATGCCCGGGAAGCCATTCCGAGGGCAATAACATCCTGCTTCCTCCTGTCATGTCTCAAAAAACACCACTGGAGCAAACATGCAGAAACACCTTCTGCCTGCCTTGAATTTAGAAACATAACTGGGGCCAACATGCAATGACAGCTTCTGTCTACCTTTCCATTATCAACACCAATGGGGTCAACATGCACTGACACCTTCTGCCTGCCTTGCCCTGTTTTTCATCACTGGGGTCTGACCAATGCTGCTCCCTCATGACATATCCCCATGAACAACACTTGGGCCTGTCACACCCTGTTGTGACCTGGCATGTCCCCATCAACAACACTGGGGCCTGTCAAACCCTGCTGCCTCCTGACATGTCACCATCAAAAACACTAGGGCTTGTCATACTCTGCTACCTCATGCCATGTCATCATCAATATCATTTGGGCTTGTCACACCTGCTGCCTCAACTTACTTTCTCCTGACATGTCCTGATCAAAAACACTGGGGTCTGAATCAGCTTACTTTCACCTGCAATGCTCCCATCAACAACACTGTGGCTTGACCACTGTATGAATAGCCAGCACAAGTGATGTCAGAGTTCAGAAAACGAAACTTACAGCAGACTCATTTCCTGGAAACTACAGCAAATGCAGCTGTCCATAGTAACGAAGCACGTACACATGCATACATTTAATAATTTTAATAATAATTTCACTGTTTTGACTCTTAAAGCTGGTCTTTATTGGTCTTACTAGTCCGAGGTTTTACACCACCCAGATGCCTCCTGATATGCCCGTATTAAAAACACTAGGGCCTACCACACCTTGCTGCCTCCTAACATATCCCCAACCAAAACACTGGGGTCTGAATCAGTTTACTAACTCTTGACATATCCCCATCAACAATACTGGGGCCTGTCACACTCTGTTGCTTCCTGAATGTATCCATAAACAAATCTGGAGCCTGTTGCACCTGCTGACTCTTAACATGCCCCTATCAACAACACTGGGGCCTCTCACACCCTGCCAACTCCTGACATGTCCAAATCAATAACACTGGGGCCTGTCACACTCTGCTGCCTCCTAACACTTTCCCAACAACAACAAAGGAAATGGTCACACCCTGCTTCCTCCTAACATATCCCTACCAACAACACCTGGGTTTGTCATACCCTGCTGCCCATTGGCATGTTCCCATCAACAACACTGGGGCCTGTAATACCCTGTTCCCTATGGGCAAGTCCCCAAACCACAACAATGGGTTCTGACTTAGCTTGCTTCCTCCTGACACATCCCCAACCTCAAAACTCATGTCTGACTCTGCTTTCCTCCTCCTGACAAGTTTCCATCAACACCACTGGGGCCAATCACACCCAGCTTCCACCTGAGATGTCCCCATCAACAACACTGGGGCCTGCCACATCCTGCTAACATGTCCACAATCACAATACCCGGGTCTGACTCAGCTTAGTCATCAACCACAGCAATGGGATCTGACTCAGCTTACTTCATCTTCACACATGTTCATCAACAACACTGGGGCCCTGTCACACCCTTCTTCCTCCTGACATATCCCCTTAAAGAAAACAGTGACCTGTCATACCCTCCTGCCTCCTAACATGTCCCCAACTTCAACACTGGGGTATAACTCAGTTTACTTCCTCCAAACTCGTTCCCATCAACAAAGCTGGGTCCTGCCATACCCTGCTTCCTCCTGACATTTCCCATAAACAACACTGGGGCCTGTCACACACACTGCTGCTTTCTCACATAGCCACATAAAAAACACTATGGCCTGACACCCCCTGCTGGCTCCTGATGTATCAACACAAATGACACTAGGGTCTGTCACACTCTGCTGCCTCCTAACATGTCCCCATGAACAAGGAGGACCCTGTCATACCCTGCTGTCACCTTACATGTCCCCAACTACAAAACTGGGATTTGACTCAGCTTTCTTCCTTCTGATATGTCCCCATCAGCAAACTGTTACACTGTTCTTTTTCCTAAGATATCCCCAACTACAACATTTGGGTGTGATTCGGCTTGCTTCCTCTTGACACACCCCCATCAACAACACTGGGGCTTATCATACCCTGCTTCTTCCTGACATGTCCCCATCAATAACACTGGGGTCTGTCACATCCTGCTGCCTCCTGACATGTCCCCGTCGACAACACTGAAGCCTGTCACAGCCTGCTGCCTCTTGACATGTCCCTATCAACAACACCAGTGCCTGTCACACACTGCTGCCTCCTGACATCTCCCCATGAACAACAAGGGGCCTGCCATACCCTGCTGCCACCTTACATGTCCCCAACCACAACACTAAGATTTGACTCAGCTTTCTTCCTTCTGACATGTCCCCTTTAGCAAATTGTTGCATCATTCTTTCTCCTAAGATATCCCCAACCACAACGTTTGGGAATGAATCGGCTTACTTACTCTTGACACATCCCCATCAACAACAATGGGGCTTATCACACCCTGCTTCTTCCTGGCATGTCACCTTCAACAACAATAGGGCATGTCACACCCTGCTGCCTGATAATGCATTCCCATCAATACCACTGGGCCTGTCATACCCTGCTGCCTCCAGACATGTCCCAATGAAAACACTGGGACCTGTCAAACTTACCGCCTCCAAACATCTCTCCATCAACAATGCTGAGGGCCTATCGCACACAGCTGCCACCAAACACATCCCCATCAATAATATTAGGACCTGTCATACCCAGTTCCCTCCTGACCTGTCCCCATCAACCACCCTTGGGTATGTCACAATCTGCTGCCTCCTAACACATCCCCATAAACAATACTGGGGCCTGTCAAACCCAGTTTCCTCCTGACCTGTCCCCATCAACAACACTGGGGCCTATCAAACTCTGCTGCCTCCTAACATGTACCTATCAACAATGAGACCTCTCAATCCCTGCTGCATCCTAACATGAACCCAACCACAACACTGGGGTATGACTCAGATTATATCCTCCTGACATGTCCTCATCCACACTGGGGTCTGTTATACCCTGCTGCCTTCTGACACATCTCTATCAACAGCACTGGGGCTTGTCAAACCCTGCTTCCTTCTAACATGTCCCCATCAACAACACTGAGGCCTGTCACACCCTGCTACCTCCTGACATATCCCCATGAACAACACTGGGGCCTGTTATACATTGCTACCTCCTAACATGTCCTCATCAACAGCACTGGAGTCTGTCACTCACTGCTGCCTCCTAATTGGTCCGCAACCTCAACAGTGGGGTATGACTTAGCTTACTTTGTCCTGATACATTACCATAAATAACACTGGGGCCTGTCATCCCTGCTTTATCTGGACATGTCCCCATCAACATCCCTGGGGCCTGTTACCCCCTGCTGCCTCCTGACATTTCCCAATCAACAATACTGGGGCCTATCATACCATGCTACCTCCTGACACATCCCCAATCACAACAATAGGGTCTAACTCAGCTTTCTTCCTCCTGACAGATCCCTAACCAAAACACTGTGGTCTGACTCAGTTTTCATCCTCCTGACAATTTTCCATCAATACCCCTGTGGCCATTCACACTCTGCTTCCTCTTGATATGTCCCTATCAAAAACACTAAGGCCTGTCACACCCTGCTAACTCCTAACAAATAGCCAACCACAACACCTGGGTTTGATTCAGCTTAGTCACCAACCACAACAATGGGGTCTGAGTCAGCTTACTTCATCTTGCCACATCCCCAACAACAACACTGGGGCCTGTCACATCCTTCTTTCTCCTGACATGTCCCCATCAAAAACAGGGATCTGTCACCCCCCCTGCTGCCTCCTAACACATCCCCAATAACAGCACTAAGATATGACTCAGCTTACTTCCTCCTAACTCATTCCCATCAACAATACTGGGGCCTGTCACACCCTGCTATCTCCGGAAATGTTCCCATCTACAACAGTTGGGTATATGACATCCTGCTGCTTTCCAATGCATCTCCAATGACAACAATGGGATATGACTCTTCTCATTTCCTCCTGACACATACCCAAACACAACATTGGGGTTGATATACCCTGCTTCCTCCTGACATGAACCATCAATAGCACTGGATTCTGTCACATCCTGCTGTCTCTTGACATGTCCTCATTATCAACACTGGGACCTGGCATACCCTGCTGCCTCCTGACATAGAAACTTCAACAACACTGGGGCCTATCACACCCAGCTGGCTCCTGTCATGTCCCCATAAACAATACTGGGTCTTGTTGCACTCTGCTGCCTCCTAACATTTTTACATCAACAACACTAGGGTCTGATACAGCTTACTTCTGACTAACACTTTGGTCTGTCACTCCCTGCTATCTCCTGACATGTCCCCATCAATATCACTGGGAATGTCACACCCTGCTGCCTCCTAACACATCCCCAACTACAACACTGGGGTCTGACTCAGTTTACATCATCCTGACATGTCCCCAACCACAAAGATGGGGTATGACTTGGCATACTTTTTCCTGACACGTCCCCTAACTACAACACTGGGGTCTGACTCAGCTTCCTTCCTCCTGTCATGTCCCCAACAACAACACTAGGGCCTGTCACACCCTGCTACCTCCTGAAATTTCTCCAACAAAAACACTAGGGCCTGCCATACCTTGATTCCTCCTGAGATGTCCACATCAACAACTCTGGGGCCTGTCACATGCTGCTGTCTCCTAACATGTCCTGAACCCCAACACTGTTGTCTGACTCAGCTTACTTCTTCCGGACACATCTCCAACCAAAACATTGGATCTGACTTAGCTTATTTCCTCCTCACAAGTCCCCATCAACAACACTGGGGCATGTCACACCATGTTGCCTCCTGACATGTCCCTATCAACAACACTAGTGCTTGGACGATGGAATCCAGAGCAGGAGCAAGGCTGGACTGAAGACAAGGATGACTGAAGTCACTGACCCTCCACCGGACCTGCAGGCTCTGGAAAGGCCAACAATGCAATAGTGGTCTTTGAACAGTCCTCCGACCATTCCAAGCCCTTTCGGACCTGCCGCTGGGTAACAGAAAGAAGTGGCAGGCCGGACAGAGGCCAGGGGCAAACGAAGGCCTTGGAACATGGAAGGCTCAGACGAAGACTCAGGTGAAGACACTTGGATGAAGACTTAGGCGAAGACACTTGAACGAGGATTCAGGAGCAAGGTACTGAAGACAAGGATTCAGGAGCAAGGTACTGAAGATGAAGATTCAGGATTAAAATGCTGGGTTGAGACTGCGACGCAGCGCACCCTACACAGAACACCCGCGGGGCTGGTCGCGGACCACGCCGGACTCGAGGCAGACTCTAGACAAGATTGTGGAGCGAGTGAGAGAAACATGTCCCAGAGACTGTAGAGGCCTGCACCGGAATGCGCCCTACACAGCCACCAGTGGCTGGCTGCGGACCACGCTGGAGCGGCACAGGTTCAAGCAGAGACTGTAACATGGACAGAGCAGACTCAAGGAACTCCGTAGACCAGGAACAAGGCTTCAGGTGGGAGTCTCCCGGAGGCTTGCGCTGCAGCTGTAAGGAAGGCCTTGTACCACGAGGTGCCCTACTCAGCCCGCCCATGGGGCTGGTCGCAGACCACGACACGGCACGCCAGGAAAGGTGGCGACGAGGAACCAGGGGTTCAGGACATCTGGACAGGATCACAGACATCAGGAACGGAAGAAGGACATCTGGACTGGATGGACATCAGGAACAGAAAACGAACATTTGGATTGGATCATGGACATTAGGAACGGACAAGGAGCTCCAACGAAGAACACAGGACCTTGAAGAAGCGATGTAACAGCGATGTAACAGCGAAGGACAGGAGCATCTAACTCCTTGCGAAGGCAAAGCTGGACTGAAACAGGGCCCCTTTTATAGGGCTGAAGCCAATCAGGTGGGAGTCATCAGAGATGAGGGCCACGGGACCTTTTCCCGCCACTGGCCCTTTAAAAGTCAAGGAAAGGTGTGCGCCCGTGCCTAGGGGAATCCAGGAGAGAAGACAGAAGCACGTCGGTGGCGTCCGCCATGTGGAGGGCCCAGTAAGGAGCAGACAACAGTGTTGGGGTTCAGGACATGTTAGGAGACAGCAGTATGTGCAGGCAGGCTGCAGGCACCGGCAGGGATGGTTTCCCTGCCAGGAAAGGACCCCAGCAGCAGCAAGGACGGCTTCCATGCGTCCGAGGACCCCGGGAGTGGCAGCATCGATCCCAGCTGCCAGGGAAGGCTCCCGGCGGGGCACAGCCCTGCCGCACAGGGCAGAAGAGGAACACGGCTTCCATGCTGCGGAGGATGGCGGCGGACCGCCGCTTTCAAGGAGCAGCTGAGAGGCAGTGTCAGTGGTCCGACTGGCCGCGAAGAGAGAAGATAGGGGGGACCTGCCCGCGCGACTCGCAGCAGGTTCACAAAAGTTTCAGCTAGCCGGAGGCCCTTAATTCTATCTGTAAGGAGCTGGTAACTAAAGGCATACACTTCACAGTATTCCTAGCAAAGTTTAAGATTTTTGGCACAGTAGGAGCGACAGGCCCAATCACCCTGAACAACAAGGAAGATATCAATAAATATACGCAGTCCTTCATGTGGTAATGTGTGTGGAAATCTGAGATCTTAAAGTGATTCTTCATTTTGGATAATATGGCTGGTAAAGAGCTGGTTTAAATTTAAATCTATGCGTTAACGTAACCAACTTTGGAGAAGATCATGCAGTTATGATGATGTACTCAGATTTTAGCTATTGAGACCAATTTTAGAAAGTTTAAGCGTGATTTAAAAACCCGGCTTTTTAGCAAGGCATAAACAGTTTGAGCTTAGCGTGCTTTTTTCCATATTTTATGCCTTTTAATGTTTAATCCTGCTTCGATTGTTTCTAATGTGTTTCTGTGCCTTTTATCCCTTTGTATTTTAATAGTATACTGTTAGGCCTTAATTTTAATTTAATAGTAGTTAATAATTACAACAATGCTTTTTATGAATTTTTATTATTTTATTTTCTACTACTGTGTGTACTTTATGAATTTTAGGCCTTATTTTATTGTTGATTTTTAGTTATTATTTTTAATAATTTTTATTTCATGTATACGAATGTTATGATTGCATTGGTCATTGTATTATTGATTGCTCTCATTTTTTATTGTGTTGTGAACCATTACGATGGCTTGTCTTAGTGATGGTATATAAAAGTTATTAAATAAATAAATAAATAAACAAACATGCGCCCTTTTCTGTATTTTTCGTCATCGTTTTTCTTGATTTTTTTCTGGAGAAGGAAATGAATACTCACATGACAGGTTAACGTTCTGTTTATTTTTGGCATCCATCGATACTACGCGCAGCAGTGTTTCCAGCGTCACTGAAGGTTTGACGCGGTTAATACAATGTGCACAGCAGACACAATATACTGGTCACCAAAGATGATATCCGACTATTATTCTTATTAATCTGACTATTCAAGGCATATCTGTTGGAAAAGGGTATGACTGCATGTTTAAACTCTCGGCTTTCACGGACGATATCGACAATAGTGTGTAGCCCTTGGAACCGTACTATGTATAGTGATCTGTCTGAGATATTAAAGTTATCCTTTATTATAGATGATTTGCTTGATGAAGAGTTGGCATGGGTTTAAGATTGTAAATTGCCATTGCCAGCCTTGGAGGAGATTAGGCAACTTTGCTGATGCACCGAGAAGCTAGATGTGGGACTTTGTATATGGGACATGTTTTTCTTTTCTTTTTGTACTCTTATATATTGCTCTTTATCCTGAGATGGAATTAAATGATCACATGAAGAGTCAATGATTAGTTCATCTTCGGTTACCATTGGAGAGGAATGTTGTTTGTTCCTTAAAAATCTTCGTTTTTGCAACATTTGTCTTCCTATGTTAACTTTGTCAGTTTTTATAGCAAGTTTGCAAGGACTATGATGTCACTGTCAGCTTTTCAGATCATGCTTATAGTCTGCTACACAGCCAAGGAGGAAGAAGCAGCCTGTGCTCGAGGTCCACAGTTCTTTCATTCTTAGGAACAGAGAGGTATGAGAGGATCATGACAGTGCCACGGGGATGAGTGAAACTTAAGAGGGTGAATGAGAGGGGGTCATGGCGGCACCAGGATACGATAACTACCTGCTGCTGCTGCTTCTCCTTTAAGCCTGGCAACTCCAGGGCATTGATCCCCCCTTGCTATGCCACTGTCTCTCATCCTTCCCCTTTAAACTCCCCTTAGGACCCCTGCTGCTACCTTTTCCTGATTGGATGTCTTGCTGCCCTTTCTCCCCCTTAAGCTACTTGAAAATCCCCTTAATATCCAATTGCTCCCTACCTTACCACCTCCTCACCCCTCCCGCCTTTTTCAGCTGGCTCCAGGACACCTGCCCAGTTATGAGGCCCATAGCTTGACTGGCTAGGCCTCTTGTATTGCTGTACGAAGAAAGTATAACAAGCCTAATTTCATAAAAATAGCCAACAAAACAGAAATCTAGCTGACTCTCTCACCTCTGTGGTAACTGGCACATACAGTGTATATTCTGGACAACTCAATAGAGCTTTCAGTCAGCTTATTTTTTTCTTATTAATTTGGACTATATTCTACTTCACATGGGCATAGATTCAGCAGTGTCCTGGCACTGCCCTGTTTGCCTTGCTGATAGCATAAAGCACAGGGAGAGAATGATATCACTCTGAGTAGGGGATTAGGAGAAGGCAGATCAAATATTAACTCTTGTAACAGATAAGGATTCCAGAGCAAATATTACTGAAGGGCAGCAGTTATTGTCATCACTCTCAGTCCAAGTTATACAAAATAGAGACCAGGCAGATCTAAAGGGCACCTTTTAAAGATTAGCTGTCACAATACATTTTTTTTTATTATAACACATACAAGTAAATGTAACTCAGGGTGCAGCTCTTTAAAAAAAAAATAAAAAAAAGTTCTTTGGGCTGCATGTGTGTCTGCCCACACTCATGTCTTGGTTATGACTACTTAGTTTACCAGTTCAGTTCCTAGACCCGACTCCTGTAGCACAGGCCAACAAGAGTGAAATGTACTGCAGAAGCAGCATTTACAGGCCCCAGGAGAGAAGCAACCCCAGCCATCTCTCAAGAATGTTAGGTTCCAGAAGGAACCACAGTAATTTTTTAATTATTTTAATTAAAGGTTTGTATATACCGCTTATATTGGAGCTACCATGGTAAGCAGTGTACAATAAGACATGTATAATACATAGGATATAAACTAATACAATAAAAACATACAATGTAAGAGGTACTTCATTCCCTTACCATTAATTTTTCCCTTTTACATTCTTGGGGAAAGGTTTTTGGTACTTTTGGCACCATCTCTGAAAATGTACCCTGCCTTGGGTGCTGGGATTGGTCAGGCTTCCCCTATATAACTCGGGTTGAGCATGTGCAATGTTGGTTGGTTATAGACTCTTGGCTTTTGGGAAAATGGAGTAGAGTTGGTGGCTCCTCAAATTCAGGCCACATAGCTTATTCCAGAGGGATAGGACTTAGCGTTTCTTGCATTGCCTTCACAGACCTGGAAGAGGGACTATATTGTGGAAAGAGGAGATTTTTTGCCTTTTGTATTTGACTGCTCCCAGCTCAGAAGGGCTATCAACCCCTGCCTGAGGGGAGTGGGATAGAACGCTACTTTGCCCTGCATCCAGTCAAAAGTGGAGACTGTATTTGTCAGAAGTGAGAACTGTTTTGGAGAAATTGTCCTTTATTCTTGGATTGGAGGAAATGTTTTACCATCATCTTCCTACCCACATTTTGGAGAAGAAAAGTTTTCCTACTTTCCTGTCCCAGGAAGGGACATTGACTCAGAGCTGGAGAGAAAGAAAACAAGACTAAGGCACTTGGGAGTTTCATTCCTTCTGTATCAAGAAATTTTATTTTTGTATTTTTGTGATTTTCTGGGTTTTTTTATCACGTTTTTATGAGCTATAGTAAACTTTTTATTTGAACACTACTTCAAGTGTTTGCCTTCTCTGTCTGAATTTGAGAACCAGCCTGCTGAGATCTACTGAAGTGAATACCCTTGTGAGAAAGGTTGAATGGAACTGGAGAGATTTGTGCAGTGATCCCACTTTGAGTGCACCTAGAACCTCAGAGGCTTGTCCTCCTCCATGCCGGCAACCCAGTGGCCAACAGTAGTGATAAATGGAGAGGTCCAGGAAGAAAGATTGGCCCTGGGGAATCTATGTGGTCCTACGCTCTGGACATGAACTGAAGAGGAGGTTGCAATAATAAAATCATAAATATTACACAGCTGGAAGCTTGCTGCTGTGGGCTAGATAGGGCTGGGCTTAGACTATGGTTGAATAAAGGGGCCAACTATGTGGCCTAGTGGTAGCTCGCCACACTGTGATGTGGAAGACCTGAATTTGCAAGCAGCTCAGGTTTTCAGAGTAACCAAATGTATGCAAACATATCATGACAATCAGATGTATGGTCCTTGAAGACCAGGGTTCTACAACTGATATGAAGCCAGAGTTCACATTTCTCATGGAGGAGAAAACCCCACCACAAAACAGCATCACCTATGGTTGGACTTTAGAGTGCACATATTCCTGACTCCAAAGGGTTGCCCTTAGAAAAAAAAATGGGGGAGAAAATCCCCACGTTGTCACAAAATAAAATGCAAATCACGCTTTAACTCTTGGTCTCCCCATCATAAATGGCAGTGAGTGTGGTTGGAGCAAGCTCAAGTAGTAGAAGGTGGCTATCCAGCAGCTGCTAGTAAGTATAGCATGTTTGTGCTCCTTCTGCTGATAACATCATCACATAATCTCTTGGATATCCAGACCCACTGCCGCAGAGCAGTAACTTGGAGTACAAAAAAGCAAGGATGTACTGGATATAAATATGATGGATGTCATACCCACGCAATCCAAGAGTTTTAATATTACAAATTGACAATATTTCGCTGGGTATAGATTTCATAAGGCTGTTTGGCCTCATTTATTAAAGTATTAGGTTCTTGTATATCTTTATAATTAGACATCCTGTGGTATACTGAACCCCCCCAGGGGTATATTGGCCTATCAAGAGATCGGGCATCCCCGGTGGGCCAGTCGAATTGGTCACATGCTAATAGGAGGTAGTGTGATCTTTATTGTATCCCCGCATCTGGTGAATGGCCCAGAAGAGCCACTGCTGGACCCCAGCCAGCAGGGCCAAAACTGGAGAACAGAGGCTGCAGGCCGACCACCAGATCCCTGGCCATCGGTGGCCAAAAAAGAAAAAGAGAGGCTGCAGGCCACTGCTGGACCTCAGGCTAGTCACAGCAAAGAAGAATCAGAGAGGCTGTGGGCAGCCGGAGCCCAGACCAGTGGCGGCCAAAGAAGAAACTGAGAGGCTGTAGGCCGCTATCGGGGTCTAAGCTGGCAATGGCCAAAGAATAATCAGAGAGGCTGCAGGCTGCCATCAGAGCCCAGGCTGGCAGTGGCCAAAAAAGTAAAAAAGAGGCTGCAGGCTCCCTTCAGAACTCAGGCCGGCAGCGGCCAAAGAAGAAAATGAGAGAGCCTGGCTATGGCTGAGTACATCTCTTTTCTCCTGCTAATCAATGACAATCTTAGGATGACTGGAAATCAAACATTCCCAAGTATGGAGGGCACGGGATACTTTTTTTATCCTTACTAATACTCCCAAAATGTTTTAATTTTTTTAAAAAATGTGAGTTTTTATTTATTGGATATTCTATTCATCAGTTATTTTTAAATATTTGTTCTTTTTTAAAGTATGGTTTTACTATTATGTTTTATATTTCTTGGTTTTATTGTTTGATGTTTTATGAGGAATAGTAATGTTTCCGTTTTTGTGTAAACATCTGTTTATACTTTATGATCTCTTTTTATTCTGTATTTGGTGAGGGTCTGTCTGCTTTCTGCCAGTCTCAGACCCAGGTGAAGTATTCTGTTATGGTGTTGCTGTGTAAGGATCTAGAGCAGCTTGGCTGTTTATCTAATAGGAAATTTATTGATGTTTTAGGGCTTGCAATGTTGCCTTTTCACAAGTAGAGTTGTTACTGTTTGAGTGCTGGCAGTTAGTGTGTTTTTGGTATGGGAGGTTTACTATATTGTAATTGTAATTTAGTTTACTTGTGGCTTTCTCAGGGCCAAGTCCACACTCACTACATGTTACAATAGGCCTAATACCATATGCATTCCAAGTGTCTTCCTTATTTTGCAGGGTTTTCTGATTGGCACCACAGCAATGCATGCAAATATGTGCAAGCTGGGCACCTTTCCAGGTTACCACTAAGCCCTCGGAATAGACCTGTTAGTGGAGTTAGAGAAATATAATTTGGGGGGGGGGGGGTGGGATCCATTCAGTGGCAGCACTCCCATGTCGGGGCTGTAATGGATATCACTGGCAGGAGGTTATATAGCAGAGCTCCGCAAAGGACTCTGGAGGAGTCTAAGTTGGAAGTTAGAGAGGAAGGTTGGAAGACTATCTTGAGTTACTTTTTGGCCTACCAGGGCAGGTGAGGGCTCCACTGCTGTTCTCTTCACATGAGGTGCAGAGTGGTTGCTCGGGGACTGTTTTGGATTTTGGTCTTTTGATTAGTAGGAGCTCTGCTGAAGGCCTTTCTGAGACTCAGGGACTGGGGGCCCCTGAGTTGAAAATGCCCAGGTTCAGGGAAGACCTATCCTAGACGTGTGATGACCCGTTGCAGAGGACGTCCGGTTTTATCTATTTTGGAAAACAAAGAAGTTGTTTTTCAAGACCTGGGAGGAAGTGATTTTCTGCCCCTCTTCCTACCCATCGATAGACCTGCAGTTCCATCCAGGATCCCATCCATCAGGGATCCACATCAAGAGAAAAGATGACTGACTGTGAGTTCTAAAGGGAGGACACCAACTTGGAATCGTTGCACACCCTAGGAGATAGATAGAGAGGTTTACTCTCTGTGCAGAGACAGTTTTTGCCATCTGGGAGGGATTTCTGCCCATAAAAGGGGCCCTAACCAAGGGGGACCACTGCTCAACCTAAGCCAGGAGGGTGGTTGGATTCCCAGCCTTACCAAAGACTCTTGCACAGATAGAGGTTACAAGAATTGTACACTGAGTGAGAGAAAGAAAGAGAACTGTGGAGATGGAAATCATATTTATTTTGCCAGTAAAAAAAATAATTTTGGACACTAATCCAGTGGTCCTGATGTTTTCTTTGGGGCACACAATACACGAAGGAAATTCACCAATACCCAGGGAATTCAGAATAGGAAGTCAGACACCCCGCACTGGGACCTGAGAGGACTCCTTTCTACCCCTAGTCAAAGAATCCACACCTTGGGAAGTGAGGGAGACAGAAGAAGTAGCGAGGGTCCCTGCCCCAAAGAGTATAAATAACATCATGGCCTCACCCATGCTGGACCTGTACACTGGGGTGGAGTTACATATAGTGTACCCATTGTGTTATTTTTTCTTCAGAAGACTATACTTTGTTCTTTTTTCATGTTCTTTTTAATTGTGTGTGTGTGTATGTAGGTGGGGATGGGGGTTGCAAGCCTGTAAGCTTTGCCTAGGGTGCCTAATACTCTGGCACTAGTCTTAGATGCCCTGGCTCCACGTTGTGGGAAAGTAGAATTTGATTTGGAGTTATTTTGTCATGGGCCAGGTTCTCTTCAGTCTTGGCTGCAGCAGTGACGCTTATAGTGTTGGCCACGGCTTAATTTTCTTTTTTTTTTTTTAAGCCCTGGAGGAAGCAGGCAGTATGGATTTCTTCTAGTCCTCACTTCCCAGGAGTAGGTAGGCAGACCAGAGCCTAGGGAACCATAAAAGCAGCAGGCTCTGTAGCACACAGTCAATAAAAATGTGCTGGAGTAGAGAAGGCCCTGAGAAGTGGAACAAGCTACTGTCAGAAAAGGAGAGGATGAGCAATGTTAGTGAGACTTCTATCTGATGTGGCCGGGCTGAGCTTTGAGAAGGGCAGCTGGCTGTGAAAACAGTGAGTCCTCTGGAGAGTAAAGGTGCAAAGAAGGGATGAGAATGGGAAAGGGATAGGGCTTTTGCAGGCTGAGGAAGGACTGGCAATAAGCATCAACTTTTACATAATGAGGCAGCAGTGCTGGGGCAGGGGGCAGTCACTGAGCACAAGAGAAGCAGCACCACAGCAAATATGTGTGACTGAATCACTAGTTGTCTCATTGCTTGGCAACTGGTTGTTAGGGATGTGGACCCTTGTGCTATGGTGTGATTGGGGCTGCCAAATGAACAAGCCTGTACAGTCCACACCGACAGCTGTCAGTCGTATCCCCTAGTACAGGGGTCGGGAACCAATGGCTCGCGAGCCAGATGCGGCTCTTTTGAGGGCTGCATCTGGCTCGCAGACATATCTTTAATAAAAAAGTAAAAATCTAACAAAACTCCCCACCCTCCTGATGCCCCCCAAGACCTCCAAAATTAATTTACTACAATCCCCCACCCTCCTGACCCCCCCAAGACCTGCCAAAAGTCCCTGGTGGTCCAGCGGGGGTCCGGGAGCGATCTCCTGGACTTGGGCTGTCGGCTGCCAATAGTCAAAATGGCACCGACGGCCCTTTGCCCTCACTATGACACTGGGGTCGACCAATGGCGGCGGTAACCCCTGTGACATAGTAAGGGCAAAGGGCCGTCGGCAATCAGGGATGCCACATAGCTTCCTGATCAAAAAATCTGTGTGAAAGGTAGAGCCCCCACCAAGACATTCTCTTCCCCACCTTTAAACATTGTCTCTCTTCTTCCCCCAGCTCTATCTATTCTCTCCCTCCTTCCAGGTATTCTTCCTCTCCTGCCATCCATTCCTTCAGGCATTCTGTCCCCCTTCTCATGCAAATTTATTTATTTATTTGCAGTTTTTATATACAGACATTTGTTTAGTAACCTCACATCGGTTCACAGATAACAGAAACATTGCAGCTGTGCGAACTAGAACAAACATATGCAACAGTGCTTTACAATAAACATTTACAATAATCAATAAACTTTACAATAAACTTGTTAATGAAAATATGCACGAAAATATGCTTTACAATAAACATTTACAATAAACTTGTAAATGAAAATATGCAACAGTGCTTTACAATAAACTTATTTAATCGGGGGGGGGAGGAGGGGTAACAGGGGAAACAATGGAAGGGAAAAATCAAATAGTGGTACATAGCAAATTCTCACTGAACTTATGTCTGTAAATAAATAGAATGAGTTTTATAAAACACAATTGGAAAAGAGATTAGCTGGGCCTGAGAGAAAGAAATAGGATAGAAGTCTTATCCCCACTCTACCACTGGCCAATCTATGGCTTTACTGTTTCGCAACATTTAAATAACAAAAATAGATCAATTTATGTTAACAAAATTCAGACACACCAACCAACTATGATTTTGTAAACATTCTTTGAATTGATCAATAATACTTGTACAATACCAGAAATGACAACATACCTTCACAGGTGATGTTCAGTATCCATAATATGCAATTCTGGAGACTTCTCAGTAGCAAGTTAAATGTAAGACATTGATAAGACAGGCTAAGAGAGAATTTGAAAAGAAGTTGGCCGCAGAGGCAAAAACTCACAGTAAAAACGTTTATAAATATATCCGAAGCAGAAAGACTGTGAGGGAGTCAGTTGGACCGTTAGATGATTGAGGGGGTTAAAGGGGCACTTAGAGAGATAAGGCAATCGAGGAAAGATTAAATGATTGCTTCAGTGTTTACTGAAGAGGATGTTGGGGAGGTACCCGTACCGGAGAAGGTTTTCATGGGTAATGATTCAGATGGATTGAACCAAATCACGGTGAACCCAGAAGATGTGATAGGCCTGATTGACAAACTGAAGAGTAGTAAATCACCAGGACCAGATGGTATACACCCCAGGGTTCTGAAGGAACTAAAAAATGAAATTTCAGACCTATTAGTAAAAATTTGTAACCTATCATTAAAATCATCCATTGCACCTGAAGACTGGAGGGTGGCTAATGTAACCCCAATATTTAAAAAGGGCTCCAGGGGCGATCCAGGAAACTACAGACCAGTTAGCCTGACTTCAGTGCCAGGAAAAATAGTGGAAAGTGTTCTAAATATCAAAATCAAAGAACATATAGAAAGACATGGTTTAATGGAACAAAGTCAGCAAGGCTTTACCTCACAAATCTTGCCTCATAAATCTGCTTCATTTTTTTGAAGGAGTTAAAAAACATGTAGATAAAGGTGAACCGGTAGATGTAGTGTATTTGGATTTTCAGAAGGCGTTTGACAAACTTCCTCATGAGAGGCTTCTGGGAAAAGTAAAAAGTCATGGGATAGGTGGTGATGTCCTTTCGTGGATTACAAACTGGCTAAAAGACAGGAAACAGAGAGTAGGATTAAATGGACAATTTTCTCAGTGGAAGGGAGTGGGCAATGGAGTGCCTCAGGGATCTGTATCGGGACCCGTACTTTTCAATATATTTATAAATGATCTGGAAAGAAATACGAGTGAGGTAATCAAATTTGCAGATGATACAAAATTGTTCAGAGTAGTTAAATCACAAGCAGATTGTGATAAATTGCAGGAAGACCTTGTGAGACTGGAAAATTGGACATCGAAATGGCAGATGAAATTTAATATGGATAAGTGCAAGGTGATGCACATAGGGAAAAATAACCCATGCTATAGTTAAACAATGTTAGGTTCCATATTAGGAGCTACCACCCAAGAAAGAGATCTAGGCATCATAGTGGATAACACATTGAGATCATCGGTTTAGTGTGCTGCGGCAGTCAAAAAAGCAAACAGAATGTTGGGAATTATTAGAAAAGGGAATGGTGAATAAAACGGAAAATGCCTCTGTATCTCTCCATGGTGAGACCGCACCTTGAACAGCAACACAAACTTCACTTTAAGGTACTTTGGAAATAACATGAAATCCAACAAAAAATAAATTCTGAACTTGCCATAGTAAAATAGGATTAACTCCCAGCACTAAAACCAGCAAAAATCCTGCTTAGGAAATATTTTACTGGTCCTTAGAACATTAACATTCTTCCTACTTGGAAAACTGACTAAGTCAAACTGCTATAGATCTCTACACAGAAACTAAGAACTAGTGAGATACATCAATGTGTCACACGCAAGCACACACACACATATTATACACACACACACACAACACAGACAGACCCTCACCTAATACAGAATAAGGAACCACAAATAAATATATATATAGACCAAAACTGATCAGGAAGCCAGATTCTGCATGAAGTGTAATATTAGAGAAAGAAAAACAGAAATGTGCTTCCTATTGTATTGTTCAAAATATAAAGACATAAAAATGTACATTCCCAAAGCCGACGTATTCCATTCGCTAAACTTAAAAATAGCAGTCCATATTCAAAAACCATTTAGATAGATAATTCAATTGTTATCCATATTCAGCCACTTCTCCAGCTAAATTATAGCGTACGCAACCTCCTACTGCGATCAGGAAGAAGACCTTCTACAAAGGAAGGTACGGGGGTGGTGGGGGGCAGTTTGGAGACTATGAATTTAAAAAAACAAAAGGGAAGCAGGAGCAGGGGGTGGGGAGAGGGGACTCCCAACCAAAATAATCATCTCTAAACATTGAAATGGGCTGTTTTGGTTTGGCCACGCAAGTTCAGCCCTGTAGGGCCTTTGAATCTCGGGTGGGAGGGGGGTGGGAGACAGGTTTGGGCCTGTAGGTCCACGATGTGTGTGTGTTTGTTTGGTTTTTTTTTTACAACAGGGATGTAACTTAACCAGCTATATTCTTTTAAATATAGCCAGTTAAGTGTGACGTTATCCAACTAATCATAGCCAAATAGCTTTGTACATAACTGGCAATATTCAAAACGGTATCCTGTTATGTTTAAAGTTATCTGGCTATGGTTAGTCTGATAACTTTAATTGGGATATTCAGTGGGATGTTTATCCCACTGTATATCTAGGACAAGTTATCCAGCTAACTTTAGCTGGATAACTTGTCCACTAAATGGCCCACTGAATATTGGCCTCAAAATGTTGTCTGGGTATTTTTTTTTTAACTGCATTGTGCCTGATTCTTTTTTCTGCTTTAAGTTCCTCTTCTCCATTTTCCTTCTCAAGGGTCTCCATTCCATTTTCTGTTTCTTCTCTCTCCTGTTTGTTTCACTTCCTTCTCAACATGTCGCATGACATTGATTTTTTTCCTTTTATCTTGTTTCTTTGCCTTTAGGTTCACTCATAGCTAGATTTCATCCCTTCTTGTTCCCCTACATTTCTCGTTATGTCACCTTTTCACCTCCTTAACTCTCCCTTCCATTGCTCCCTCATTGATCTCCAGATATCTGGCTCCCTTGTCCTTTCCCTCCAACTGCTGCTTTCTTTCTGGCTCTCTCTCTCTTCAACATCATCAAGCTGACTCTCTCTCTTCACTATCACTTTCAAGCTCTCCCATCCCAATTTCTTAACCTCTCTCCGTTTGCCATTTTTCCATCACCTTTCCCCATCTTCTCTATGTTTGGACAACATTGTCCTTCCCAGTCCTCATAATCTCCCTGTCATCTCTCACCTATCTGCCAGCTTGTCTCCCAATCTTATCCCTTACTCAAAACTTCTTCTTCTCTCATCTCTTCCTCCATTCCCCTTCACCAACCGATGCACCGGCGACTCGGTCAGCCCGGGGACTCTGGTGGCGGCTGTGAGCTGTGACGGATGCGTCCTGCTATGCGCCCAACTTTCACTGCCAGCACGGCCCTCCCAACATGGCCAAAGCCACCTGGCTTCCTCTGCCTCCTGGCTGCCTTAGGCACGCGCGCGCCACTCGCTCCCATTTAAAGGGACCTTGCCAGGAGGTGCCCGGCTCCACCCTCCTGACCCCGGCCTATATTAAGGCAAGACCCTTGACCCACGAGAGATTCACTGCCTGCCCTGACTCTTGCTAGGACCCTGGACTACGAGATTCGCCACCTGCCCTGACCCACACTTCCACCTGGACCACAAGATGCTCCGTACCTGAGACCCCACGTAAGTCCAGCCAGACCCGGTACCCAAGGGCTCAACCTACGGGGAACGAGGGCTGGTAGTGGTGAAACCCCAGCGGGGTCTCAGGCTCTCCCCGGCCTCATCAGCTGACAGTGGGGACCTGTGGGGCCCCTTCTCACAGGTGGTGCCAACTCTCCCTCGGTCCACGGATCCACGACCGTAACAGCCAGCCAAGGCCATGGATCCGGTGGGGGCTTCAGCACTGCAGGCCATACCTGAACTGGTGCAAAAGATACTAGAGCAACAGAAGGTCCTAGATTCGCTTGCCGCCTCCATGGAGAGTCTTAACGCCCGCCTGGACTCGGTCGCCTCAGTGGGTTCCACGCCTTCACCCGCCCCAAGTGCCTCTGGGACGGCTTCACTGCCCCGACCGGTCATTTCCCTGCCGGCTCCTCCCCGCTATGCGGGTGATCCCCAGCAGTGTCGCGGGTTCCTCAACCAGTGCAATATGCACTTTTGTCTTCAGGCAGCACTATTTCAGGACAGCCTCACCAAGACGACCGACATCCTGTCCCTGCTCGAGGGTAAGGCCCTGGCCTGGGCTTCACCCCTGTGGAAGCAGTCGGACCCCATCCTGCTGGACCTCCCCGGCTTCCTGCACCTGTTCTGCTCTGTATTCGAGAACCCCGGACGACGGGCCACGGCTAGCACTGAACTCCTGCACATCCGTCAGGGTGGTTGCCCTTTGCTGGACTATACCATGAAGTTCAGGACCCTGGCGACCAAACTTCACTGGGAAGAACCCTTCCTGAGAGCCACCTTCCTGGATAGACTTTCCCCTATGATTAAGGACGAGCTAGCCGCCCGTGACTTTCCTGCGTCTCTGGACACACTAATCGACTTAGTGGGCCGGATCGACCACCGCCTCCAGGAGAGAGCACTGGGGTTACCCAGTTCCAAGCGATGCACAGCCATGCCTGGATGCCCCCAGCAGGCCTCTCCTGGTTCGCAACCGCCCCTTCTACGGGGGTCCCTCCTGAAGAGCCCATGCAGTTGGGTCGTGGGCCTCTGTCTCCCAAGGAGCACCAAAGACGTCGGCGGGGCAGCCTCTGTCTCTACTTCGGGGCCGCGGGTCACCTCATCACCCAATGCCCGGTCTGGCTGGTAAATTCCCTGGCCTAGGTCTTACTGGGGGAGTGACCCTAGGCCTGACTGCACCAGCTCCCTCTTTAACCCTGCCAGCAACCCACTCCATAGGGGGGCCGTGATTTCCCTACACTTGCCCGCGTGGACTCTGGGGCAGGTGGGAACTTCCTCCTACAAGAGATAGTCGACCAGTTGCTGATCTCCACGCACCCCTGTCTCATTCCACTCATGCTCTCCTCCATCCATGGAGACCCCCTCCTGGGGAGGATTACACACATGACCATTCCCTTGCTATGCCACATCGAGCCCAACCACCATGAGCACCTCTCGTTTTATGTAATTCAAAGGGCCATTCATCCTGTGGTCCTTGGCATGCCATGGTTGCAACAACACAACCCACAATTTGACTGGGCTTTGTTTAAACTCGTCTGGTGGGGCCCTTCCTGTCTGCAGACCTGGAAGACTAAACCCATCTGCTGTTCTACTTCCGCACTTAGTAAAGGAGTACCTCCTCATGATGCTCAATTCGCAGATTTTTTTCCCAAGAGGCTGCGAACACCCTACCTCCTCACCGGGAGTTCGACTGCGCTATCAATCTGTTACCTGGCATGACACCTCCTCGGGGAAGAGCATATCCCCTTTCCCTCCCTGAAACATGCACCATGACTGAATACATCCAGGAGAACCTGCAGAAAGGCTTTATCCACCCCTCGAACTCCCCGGCCAGAGCCAGCTTTTTTTTTGTAGGCAAGAAGGATGGCACCCTCAGGCCGTGTATTGATTACCATGGCCTGAATGCCATCACGGTGAAGGATTGATAGCAGAACTCTTCGACCGGCTCCAAGGAGCTACTCTTTTCCAAATTGGATCTCCAGGGAGCCTACAACCTCATTTGGATTAAGAAGGGAGATGAATGGAAGACAGCATTCAACACTCGGGATGGCCATTACGAATACTTAGTCATGCCATTCGGCCTCAGTAATGTGCCTGCTGTCTTCCAAAATCTCATGAACGAGATCTTCCATGACCTCCTCTACAACTGTGTGGTCGTATACCTAGATGATATCCTGATTTACTCCCAGACTTTAGAGGCTCACCGCCAGGATGTGTGCCAGGTTCTACAACGACTCCGCGAGAACCATCTCTATGCTAAACCAGAGAAATGCTTCTTCGAAAAGGACTCGCTTCCCTTTCTCGGATATATTGTGTCCAGTCGGGGCTTCCTAATGGAACCGACCAAACTGAGAAGCATCCAAGAATGGCCGTGGCCCAGGGGGTTACGAGCCCTTCAACGATTCCTGGGCTTTACAAACTATTATCGCAGCTTCATAAAAGATTACTCCAGATTGGCCTTGCCCCTTATGGCCCTGACACGCAAGGGACCAACATCCAAAACTGGCTGATCGAAGATCTAGAGGCCTTCCTGGCACTTAAGGAGGCCTTTCTGCACAAGCCCTGTCTTCGACATCCGGACCCCAGAGCTACGTTCATACTTGAGATGGACGCCTCCTCTGAAGGGGTAGGGGCAGTGCTCAGCCAACATGACTCATCTGGAACCCTGCATCCCTGCTCCTTCTTCTCCAGGAAATGTAACCAAGCTCAGCACAACAATGCCATCGGTGATAAGGAGCTCCTGGCAATAAAACTGGCCTTCGAGGAATAGCGCCATGGCTGGAAGGTACACAGCATCAAATCACGGTCTACAGAGACCACAAGAACCTCAAGCACCTACAGCAAGCCCAGAGCCTTAACCCTCACCAAGCCCCTCCTCTTCTGGCCCGCGGCTAAAAACCTCTGAGCG
Source organism: Rhinatrema bivittatum (assembly GCF_901001135.1). NCBI lineage: Eukaryota > Metazoa > Chordata > Amphibia > Gymnophiona > Rhinatrematidae > Rhinatrema > Rhinatrema bivittatum. Next base: position 241,373,005 of record NC_042618.1, on the reverse strand, counting down.
GACGCACTATCCTGCTCATTCTCCCCAGAAGACCAAGAAGAACCACCTCAACATATCATAGACCCTGCTCGGGTTATCATCATGGCCACCCAGGTGGTGCTGCCCGGCATGACTATCATCCCTCAAAGACTCCGTAACATTCCTAAAATGGGGCCACGACTCCCATACTGCGGGGCACCCCGGACGAGCGTGGACCTTGTCCTTGCTGCAACAATATTACTGGTGGACGGGTTTGCGCCACGACATGTACGCATATGTGGACTACTGCCCCGTTTGCGCCCAGCAGAAGACACCGGTGGGGAAACACTGGGGCTTACTGCAGCCTCTTCCAGCGCCCAAACAACCATGGACACACGTATCTACGGACTTCCTTGTGAACCTGCCCGCCTCTAGAGGCAACACGGTCATATGGGTGGTGGTAGATAGTTTTTCCAAAATGGCTCACTTTACAGCCCTAGCCTGCCTTCCCTCAGCAGTTGAACTGGCACAGTTGTTTGTCCAACACATCTTTTGGCTCCAAGGTCTTCCCCTGCACATCACCTCAGACCGTGGACCTCAGTTGACCGCTAAGTATTGGCAGAACATCTGCAAGAAGTTCCATGTCTCCCTTGACTACACCACCGCCTACCATCCTCAGGCGAACAGCCAAGCGGAGCGCACTAATCGAGGTCTGAAACAATTCTTGAGAGTTTACATCAATACCCGCTGCTCCCCTGGGCAGAGTTCTCCCATAACTCACACCCATGCACTGCAACCGGGGCTTCATCCTTTCAAATATCCTTGACAAAAGCCTAATCTCTCAATTCCACGCAGATCACCCCAACAAACCCCGACCCTCGGGAAGGGGGCTTAAAGGAGGGGGTACTGTTATGGGAACCTGCCGCAGACCTCCGTGGCCTGGCGCTGGTGTCTCGGTCAGCCCGGGGACACTAGTGGCGGTTGCGAGCAACGACGGACATGTCCTGCCATGCGTCGAACTTCCGCTGCAAGCGCAGCCCTCCCAATGCGGCCAAGGCCGCCCGGCTTTTTCTGCCTCCTGGCTGCCTTAGGCATACGCACGCGCCACTTGCTCCCATTTAAAGGGACCTCGCCGGGAAGTGCCCAGGCTCCACCCTCCTGACCCCGGTCTATATCAAGGCAAGGCCTGCTCCCAAGCCTTGCCTTGGCTTCCTGGCTCCTGCTCCTGTTCTTGGAGGATCCTGTTCCAGATTCTGAGTTCCTGACCTGTTGGACCCTTGACCCACGCTTGGACCATGGACTACGAGATTCGCTGCCTGCCCTGACCCTTGCTAGGACCCTGGACTATGAAATTCGTCGCCTGCCCTGACCCACGCTAGGACCCCGGACTACGAGATTCACCCCCTGCCCTGACCCACACTTCCACCTGGACCACGAGACGCTCCATACCTGAGTCCCCATGAAAGTCCAGCTGGCCCCGGTACCCAAGGGCTCAACCTGCGGGGAATGAGGGCTGGTAGTGGTGAAGCCCCAGCGGGGCCTCAGGCTCTCCCCGACCTTGCCGACAGTGGGGACCTGTGGGGCCCCTCCTCACAGGTAGTGCCAACTCCCCCTCGGTCCAGGGATCCACGACTGTAGCATTCTCAACCCTTTCCCCTCTCTCATCTCCTCCCGAATCCTCCCATTTCCCCCATTCTCACTCCTTTTCCAGCCTTTTTTCTTGTCTTTCATCCCCTCCCCAGCCCTTTCTTTTGCCCCATTCCTCACCAGCTCAAGCTCTTCCCTGTTACTCCCCCTTTCCCCTGGCTCCAGTTCCTTTCTTCTGTCTTCTGAGTCCTCTCTCCCTCTTTATTTTCCCCTATTCCTAATTCTCTGGCCAGTTCTCCATTCCCATGCTCTCTCTCTGCTCCACCCCTTACTTCCCAGATTTGAACTGCCACAACCCTGATTCCCTGTACTTTTTTAATCTTTCCTCAACCCAAAATGCCTCCCACTGTCCCATCAGACCCAGTCCTCTCTTCCTCTGTCTGTCATTCTTTCTCTCCCTTCCTTCTCATTCTGTGTCTTCTATCCTGGAGCTTCCTCTCTCCCTCTCCCTGCTCTTCCCACCTCTGATTTCTGGGATTTTTTTTTATCTTATCCTCCTCTTCTCTCTCCCCCCCCCCCCCCCCCCCCCAAGCCATATCCCCAGCTCTTCTTTGGGCATCCCAGGAGCCAGCAGGAAAGGGTTTAATAGTGTATCAGCTTCCTCTGCCATACAGAGCCAGTCTTGTGGTGTGAACCATGAGATTTATAGGGTCTTGTAACTCACAAAGTGAGACTGGCCCCATGTGACAAAGGAAACTGACATGCTATTAAGTGTCACTTCTATTGCTGGCTGCGCATTTGTTGGATGCTAGCATGGAGGCAGATCTGGCCCAGCCCAACAGGTGATGCCAGGAGTGCTCCTCATCTTACGACACTGCAGGTGACTGTCCAGCTGGCCCTGGCTGGCTCACAGGCCCTGTGCTGATTTTTCATTCTACTGCTGCAACCTGAAGATGTCCTCTGGGCTTGGGACCTGCCAACTAAATGAGGAGAGAAGAGATGAAGATGACCCATCATTCTGGAAGGCTCGATGGGGGGTAGCTAAAGACCCATTACCTGGGAAGCTGTTATGGGTGGGAGGGAGGGAGGATCTGTCACCCGAAAAGGGGCCATGGCAAGATAGAAGGGACAGAATTTGGGAAGAGGCCATGGGAGGCAAAGGACCCATTATCCATGAAGAAGCCTTAAGCAGTGCTCTGGAACAGTAGTTCTCATTCTTTTTCCCATCGTGACACACCTGACGGACAACGCTCACATGTGTGACACACTGCTCATTATAATCCATGGCAAACATTTTAAAAAGGCCCAGTATTACTTTTATTGTTAAGAATGACACAAGGGAAAGATAAGTACTCTTTCTGAACAGAAATTACATAAATAGTAAACCAGAACAGCACCAACTTCCAGCACTCAAACAGTAACCATCTTACCTAAGGAAAGACAACACTGAAAATATTACACCAGGCCTTAAAACTCCAATGCTCCTCTTATTAGGAAAACAGAGAAGCCAAGCTGCTATAGAGCCCTACACAGAAACTACATGCCAGCAGAATACCCCACCTCAGTCACATGTGCAGACCCTCACCTAACAAAGAATAAAGAGACAATAAAGCATAAATAGAAACATGCAGACCAAAACTGAACTGGAAACCGCAATAAGCCAGAGAATGTATGCAATGCAATAAAGGAAAAAGAGAAACATCATCAGTCCTCAAAACAAATCAAGAAATGTAAAATCAGTAGCAGTAAAACCATACTAACAAAAAAAAAACAGATTATTTCAAAACAGCTGATAAATGGAATATCCAATAATTAAAACTCATATCAAAAATTTCCAGACACCAATAAAATATTTCAAAAGAGCAGAAACAAAGACCGAATAATTAAAAATAATAAGGATGGAGAATTAGGGAGAGGAGCCAAGATGGCGGCTTGACTGGTGCACTGCTCTGCCCGTTCTCTGGTACTCTTGTAAAATTTCCTAAATTTTGTTACTTAAAATGCCTCCGAAGAGGAAGGGGAGAATGAGCACGTATCCCTCGGCTCTACCTTGGAGCCAAAAGATGTGATACTGCAGTGCACCAGAACGACTTTGCAAAGTGGGGCTAACGTTCCGGCTGTCGAGACAGGAGGAGGAGAACCTGTCCCGGCCTCGGAGGAAGTATCGCTTAATCCCCCGGATGAACGTCTACCGCCGGCTACACGGGTTGCCATGTCGCCGCACTCTGTTTGGATCCCCGAAGAGGGAATCCATATAGCAGAGGATGAGGGAGCTGCGTCGTTGGAATCTCCCGTGTTTAGTTCTTCCAGAGTCAATGAGAACGATGCCGGTGTTTTAGAGCTGGTCGGGGCGACTGGTCAGATGACAAGTGGAGGTGAGAAGCCTGCCGTTGATCCCCTTCTTTTTTGCCGGTACAGCCGCTGTAACTCAGAAACCTGTGGTAGTCACCCTAGAGTCTTTATGGGATCTAACATCTTCAATGGCTAAAGTATTTTCTGACTGCTTGTTGAAAATTAACTTATTATCTCAGCAAGTGGACACTATCTGTAAGAACAGTGATTTTCATCGGCAGGAAACTCTAGAAAAGTTTAAAAATGTGGAAGCGAAACTGCATCGTGTAAAAGGAGTTCAGTCTACTATTATCCAAGTCTGTTGAGCTATAAATAGGAAGGTGGAATTCATAGAGAATGCTTTAAGACTCTTAAATTTGCGAGTTTTAAATTTTCCCAGGGATGCGGGATAAATTCCCCGAGTTATGCTCAGAAGATATTTCCTCGAAGCGCTGGAGTTTACAACAGAATCTGCTCCCCCCCTGGACAAACTGTATTTTTTCCCTACTTGCTCTAATATGCAATCTCAAGCCTTCCCTCTTGATTTAGAGAATTTAACTGCTTTCTTAGAGTCATCTAATTGTGAAATATCTGAAAGAGCTACTCTCTTGATATCATTCTTCACTGAAAAAGATCTGAGTGATGTAATGAAAGTTATTTTAAAAAATCTAATGTTCTCTTTATGGGTCAAAAAATCAGGATTTTTCCTGATTTTACTAAGTCTACTCAGATGAGAAGGAAAGGAAAATTGGTTCTTACCTGCTAATTTTCGTTCCTGTAATACCACAGATCAGTCCAGACTAGTGGGTTATGCACGCCCACCAGCAGATGGAGTCAGAGAGCAAAGCTTCGAGGCACTGGTATCCCAAGTGTGCCATCTGCAGCTCATCAGTATTTATCGAATCTCAAGCAAAGTATAATTGACAAAAAAACATCTAATTCCCGAAACAAGGGCAAACAGGAAAAAACTCCCTCAAGGGTCCAAAACAAACGACCCCAGTACCTGAAAATCAGGTTTGAACCACGGTTTATAACAAAAACCAAAATATTATAGAATCATTCTGATAGATTCCCTATGTACAGCAGCTAACAGTTAAGTAAATCAGTCTTTCGGCAGTAGCACCCGGGCAGGATCCTGGACTGATCTGTGGTATTACAGGAACAGGTAAGAACCAATTTTCCTTTCCTGTACATACCCAGATCAGTCCAGACCAGTGGGATGTACCAAAGCCACATTACACCGGGCGGGAACCCGAAAGACCCGCTTGCAAGACGCTCTGCCCATAAAGCGCTTAGTCCAGATCCCTAACATCCAGGCGATAATGCCTTGTGAAGGTATGCAGGGAAGACCAGACTGCGGCTCTACAAATCTCCTCAGGCGACAACAACTGACACTCCATCCAAGAAGCCGCTTGCGCTAGGCCAAGCAAATTGTTTCTTTCAGCCAGCGAGCCAAGGATGTCTTAGATGCCTTTTCACCCTTCTTTGGACCTCCAAAGAGCACAAAAAGGTGATCCGATTTTCAAAAAGAGTTAGTGACCTTCAAATACCGAAGGAGAACCCGGCGGACATCTAACAGATGAAGATCTCTTCCCATAACGGGGTCATGAGCCCAATCAGGGAATCCGGGTAACTCAACAGACTGATTAACATGAAAGGCAGACACCACTTTCGGCAAAAAGGAAGGGACCGTGCGCAGGGACACCCTATCAGCCGAGATGCAAAGGAAGGGATCCCTACAGGAAGGAGCCTGCAATTCTGAAATACGCCTCACAGAACAGATGGCCACCAAGAACACCGTCTTCAAGGTGAGTTCCTTTAAGGAAGAGTATCCCAGAAGCTCAAAAGGGGGTTCACGAAGGGCCCTCAACCCCAGATTGAGATTCCACTCCGGGCATCACTTACGAAGAGGAAGATGAAGGTGCTTCACCCCTTTCAGGAAACGGACAATGTTCAAGTGGCTGGCTAGAGGCCTGCCACCTACCCGCCCTAGGAGACATCCCAGGGCCGAAACCTGAAGATGCAGGGAACTATAAACCAAACCTTTAGATAATCCCTGCTGCAAAAACCCCAAGACCTGAGGAATGGTCACCGACAATGGCACTACACCCTGCTGGTCACACCAGACTTCAAACACCTTCTGCACTCGAGTGTATGCCATAGACGTCGAGGGCCGTCTGGACTGAAGCAGGGTGGAAATCACCTGTTCCGAATAACCTTTCACCTGCAACTGCTGCCTCTGAAACACCAGGCTGCGAGAGAGAAGTGATCCTCCTGATCCGAAAATATGGGCCCTTGTCGCAGGAGGTTCGGCAGATGAGCTAGACGTAGCGGACTGTCTGTCGCCAACCATACCAGGTCCGCAAACCACTGCCACCACGGCCACTCCGGTGCCACCAGAATTAACGAACTGGGATGGTCCTCTATGCGCCGGAGAACATGCCCGATCAGGATGCCATGGAGGAAAGGCATACAGGATTCCGGTTGGCCACTTGCAGACTAGAGCATCTACTCCTACCGCCCCGATTTCCTTCTTTCGGCTGAAGAACCGGTCTGTCTTGGCATTGACACGGGTCACCATGAGGTCCAGTTGGGGAGCTCCCCATTGGGCACAAATGTGATTCCAACCCTCCCGGGATAGTTCTCACTCCCCGGGATCCAGCTGTTGACGACTGAGGAAGTCGCCTGCACTTTGCCCACGCCTGCCATGTGAGAGGCTGCGATGCCTTCCAGATGAAGCTCGGCCCAAGCGAAGAGGAGGTGTGCTTCCTGTGCCACAGCCGGACTCCTGGTTCCTCCCTGGTTCCACCACCTGGCACCACCATGGTGGTGTTGTCCGAGAAGACTCGAACCATTCTCCCCTGCATCAGGGACTGGAATGCCAAAAACGCTTGGCGGACTGCCCTTGTATCTAGGCGATTGATAGACCACGACTGTTCGGGTTAGGGTTCGGGTAAGGATCAAGTTCCCTGCGCCGCATGACCAAGGCGCACTGCTCCCCAGCCTTGAAGACTCGCATCCGTTGTCATGATCACCAAATCTGGGACTTCGAGGGGCATCCCCTTCTGTAAGTTGTCCCGACTGGGTATGGGAAGAGGTCTGTCTGGGACCAGAGGGTGGAACACTACTCCCCGACCTGCTTTTTCGGAAATCCCAAAAATGGGCTCGAGGGCCGAATGATTTCCTATAGGGCTTTCTATCTTCCGGCAGTTTATTGCCCTTGGAATCCCCCAGAGATTTCATCAGCTGATCCAAATCCACTCCAAACAGCAACTTCCCTCGAAAAGGCACACTGCACAGTTGTGACTTGGAGGAAGCATCCGCTGCCCAATTGCGGAGCCATAGGAGTTGCCGAGCCGCCACAGAGGAGTCCATAGTCCGGGCTACCGAACGCACCAAATCATATAAGGCATCCGCCACATATGCTACCGCCACCTCCAGATGAGCCGCCTGAGAAGCTGACAAAGTCCCAGAAGACGAAGGTTCCTGCAGTTTTTGAATCCAACATAAACACGCTCCCTGAGGCGTTCTAAATGATCCTCCATTAGTAGGTAGCCGACCTTAAGCCCTGCCTCCGGGGATTCCCACTCCTGGCTGATGAGCTTTTGAATCTTCTTTGGGGTGGGAAAAGCACTAGGTGGACCCCAAAGACCATCCAGGACTGGGTTCACTCCCTCGCTGTCGGAATCTTCCAGCGAAGGTCTCACCTCCAATTCCTCAAGCACCTGGGGAATAAGGGGGTGCAATTCCTCCCTCTTAGACAGCCAGACCAATCGGGGGTCGTCCCCCTCCACACTAGGTTCTACCAGATCCTGATTGTCGTCGCCCGTATCTATGTCTGGAGGAACCTCACCCTGATCTGCAGTGTGTCCTTCGGGGGCGGAGTGGAGTCGTTCCCCTGCTGGTTGACTGTACCCGCTAGGTCCTCCCGAGCCAAAGTTGCCCGGGATAGATGACCATCAGTTCGCAGATGGGGACGCTTGGGAACTCCCACGCTCCCATCCTGGGCTCTGCGCTTCGCAAGCTTCCGAGCCAGAAATGCTTCATGCATGAGCAGCACAAATTCCGGTGAAAATCCCCCCAGTCCCGTCTCGGCACTGCTAGAATCAGAGAAGTGTCTGTGTCTCCGGTCTCAGAGTCTGCACAGTGGGGGACAGCAGGGGAGGGTCATCCTGGGAGACCTTTTCCACAGGGTGCGCACTGGGGGTTGGGCTCCTTCCGTTAGACCCAGCCGCCGAGTCTGACCTGCGTGCAAATTTTTTAGGTTTGGTCCTCTTGTCTGAGGCCCCTTCCCCACCCAGTGCACAGTCCATGCACAGTGACAGGGGGTCTAAATAAGCTGACCATACCCCGCAAGCCTTACAGGGTTCCACCAGAGAAGTTTCTGCCATGTTCCTCCTGCAAAAAGGGGCATATAACTCCCCCCCAGTAGAAAACAGATGCTGCCACCCAGCCCTGGTGACTCCCACCAAAAACACCGTGAAAATTGGCCCCAGGAATGCTGGGGAGCCGCATGGGAGGTTGAAAAAGAAAAAAATAAAATGGCCACCGCGGTAAAAATAGCTCCGGAGCTGGCGGGGAACCTAAAAATGTTCTCGGAGGTTCTTACCAGGGCTGAAGCACTCCCCCCTCCTCTTCAGGGGTCTGTCTGGCTCTGCACTACCGGGCAGACTGATTTACCCCGGGAGTCGCGGAGAACAGGGGACTTGGAGCTGGGGGTTATTTTTATTGTTTGTTTTTTTTACACAAAAACGTTAACTTCTAGTAACAGAAAAAATAAAGCTTAAGCTAAGAATAATAGAAAAAATCCCCAAAGGGGCTACTTCCCTGTACCACAGACACTGAGGGGGAGCCTTTGAGTCACTGAGGGAGCCAGTCCCCTGGCTATCAGGGGACCCGGAACCACACAGGCTAGCACTGCCCGGCTCTACCTGAGGGATGGCCCAGACACTGAGCCTAGCACCTTAGGGAGCAAGAAAAGTCCGTCTCACACAGAGCTGCAGGTATACACGACATCATCTGCTGGAGTCAGAGAAATACTGATGAGCTGCAGATTGCACACTTGGGATACCAGTGCCTCGAAGCTTTGCTCTCTGACTCCATCTGCTGGTGGGAGTGCATAACCCACTGGTCTGGACTGATCTAGGTATGTACAGGAAAGGTTTTTTGGCTTTACATCAAGAGACTTTAGCTCTTGGTGCAACCTTTTTTCTGAGGTTCCCCTGCAAGTGTATCATCAAGTACAATAGAGATAATTATGTTTTTTTTCTTCCGGAATAGTTAAAGAGCTTTATAGATTCCAGGAAGGTTATGCTACAAGTTAGCAATATCTAGATTAATTCATCATATTGGGAATAATGCATGTCGTATTGAGTTATGTCATTCTTTATCAAGGATTTCCTATTGTTTTCTCCTTTTATTTTTCCTAGTGCTACCTCCTAGAGATGTGAATCGGAACCGGAATCGGTTCCGATTCACATCGTGATTTTTTTTTTGTCCGGCCCGATCGGGTTTTTTTTTTTATCGGCTGCGCCCGAGCCAATAAACAAAAAACCCACCCAGACCCTTTAAAACTAATCCCTTAGCTTCCCCCACCCTCCTGACCCCCCCAAAAACCTTTTACAGGTACCTGGTGGTCCAGTGGGGGTCCCGGGAGCGATCTCCCGCTCTCGGGCCGTCAGCTGCCACTAATAAAAATGGTGCCGATGGCCTTTGCCCTTACCATGTGACAGGGTAACCGTGCCATTGGCCGGCCCCTGTCACATGGTAGGAGCACTGGATGGCCCGTGCCAATTTTGAAGATGGCGCCGGCCATCCAGTGCTCCCTTCCAGTGGGGGAAGCTAAGGGATTAGTTTTAAAGGGTCAGGGTGGGTTTAGGGGTTATTTTTGTGTGCCGTTTTTCCCGCCCTCCCCCAAAACGATAAGAGAACCCCCACGAACAATTTAGTGGGGTTTTCCTATCAGTTTCGGGAGCCCCTGATTTCTGACGATTTTGAAAATATTGTACAATATTTTCAATCGTCAGAAGCAGGATTCACATCCCTACTACCTCCCCCATTATTGTGGTCTAATGGGTAAAAAAAAAGATAGAAAGGAAAGATTATTTTGATAGTGTAATTTATTTTTCTTTTATTTCTGTAATTTTCTTTGTGAATACCATATTACTGTACAAAGTGGATGCTTTGTTTGAAGTTGTAAAAATTAATAAAGAATAAATTGCAAAAAAAAAATAATAAGGATTTTAAAAAATGCTCTGCTCGCCATACCTGGAAACGGTCAATTTCCAGGTGCCCTGAGAGTGTTGTGAATTAGGAAGGGGGCGTGGGGGTTGCTTGCAACTTTCTCCTCTCTCTCAGTCACACATAAGCTCTCTCTCTCACACAGGCTCTCAATCACACACAGACACACAAGCTCTCTCTCTCTTTTGCACACAGGCTCTTAATCATACATACACACTCATTCGCTCTCTCAAATGCACAATCACATGTTAATTCGCTCTGTCTCACATGCACAATCACAGCTCATTTGTTCTCTCTCACATGCACAACCATACACAAACGCTCATTCACTCTCTTGTGTCACACACAGTCACACACATACACTTGTTTGCTGTCTCTCACATGCACAATCCTACACACCCACACTCATTTGCTTTCTCTCACAGGCCAACACTGCTCCATGTGCTGCGCTTCTAACTCTCACATGCACACTCACACACTCAGGCTCATTCACTCTCTCTCTCACACGCTCAGGCTCGTTCACACTCTCTCTCCCTCTTAAATGCTCAATCATACACCCACACGCACACACGTTTTTGTTCTCTCTCTTACACATATGCTCAAACACACATAGATACATGCTCGTTCATGCTTTCTCTCTGTGGCCTGCGCTTCTCCTGACTGCCAATGGAGGAAGGGAGGGTTCGTGGAAATAGGATGCTTAAGAGACCTGCACATTTCTATGGAGACGGTAACTTGCGCCTCTCTGTGCCCGAAAGCAGCACTTCGCACTGTACATCAGAGTTGCTACCATCTCCCCCTCCTGTCACTGCTCGTGGAGTTACAGAGCCCATGGTGCGCTCTCACCATCACTTAACAAAGTTTACTTTTCTCTCACGTGCGCCTGGGACATGCAGATAGTCGGGAACCCAGCCAGCGCTTCTCCTGACTGCCGATGGAGGGAGGCGGGGGTTCATGGCAGATCGATGTTTCTTCTTTAGGCATTCACTATCCCTAAATGCTAAAAGGTGGAGGAGGAGGCCAACGCTGCTCCACGTGCCATGCTCCTGACTTCCTGGGGTGGGAGGCAGATGCTGCTGCTTGCAGCTCCATAGCCCCGTTTCTGACTGCTGGGACAGAGTGGGAAGCCGATGCTTCTGTTTTCAGCCCCACAGGTCACTCTCTGCTCTCGACTGCAGATAGAGGGGGAGGGTGGCAGCATTGGTGGTGACTTTGCCCGATTTGGCCCGCTATCCCCCAAGGACAGCCCCGAGGGTAGGTGGGACACCAGGAGCAGGTGCAGTAGCTTTTATCCTAGCACACAGATGAGCTTGAGGCCCCAAAGCTGTATTGGACGGTGTGGAAGTGAGGCGGATCTTCCAGTAATTTATGAGAGAAATGGTGCCTCTGGTGGATGATGCCTATGGCCTTGGCCATAGGCTAACTACGGCTCTGGGCAGCTCACAACAGTCTTGTCAGTTCATTTCTTTTCTGGGGTTTGCATTAGTGTGACTTTCTGTGACTGCAAGCATTTCTACAAGCAGGATTGGAGGGGGAGGGAGTGCAGGGGAGGCAATACAAATGCATTGGCCCCTGGAGATCCTCAGTATTAACCCCAATATTTAAAAAGGGCTCCAGGGGCGATCCGGGAAACTACAGACCGGTTAGCCTGACTTCAGTGCCAGGAAAAATAGTGGAAAGTGTTCTAAACATCAAAATCACAGAACATATAGAAAGGCATGGTTTAATGGAACAAAGTCAGCATGGCTTTACCCAGGGCAAGTCTTGCCTCACAAATCTGCTTCACTTTTTTGAAGGAGTTAATAAACATGTGGATAAAGGTGAACCGGTAGATATAGTATACTTGGATTTTCAGAAGGCGTTTGACAAAGTTCCTCATGAGAGGCTTCTAGGAAAACTAAAAAGTCATGGGATAGGTGGCGATGTCCTTTCGTGGATTGCAAACTGGCTAAAAGACAGGAAACAGAGAGTAGGATTAAATGGGCAATTTTCTCAGTGGAAGGGAGTGGACAGTGGAGTGCCTCAGGGATCTGTATTGGGACCCTTACTGTTCAATATATTTATAAATGATCTGGAAAGAAATACGACGAGTGAGATAATCAAATTTGCAGATGACACAAAATTGTTCAGAGTAGTTAAATCACAAGCAGATTATGATAAATTGCAGGAAGAACTTGTGAGACTGGAAAATTGGGCATCCAAATGGCAGATGAAATTTAATGTGGATAAGTGCAAGGTGATGCATAGAGGGAAAAATAACCCATGCTATAATTACACAATGTTGGGTTCCATATTAGGTGCTACAACCCAAGAAAGAGATCTAGGTGTCATAGTGGATAACACACTGAAATTGTCGGTGCAGTGTGCTGCGGCAGTCAAAAAAGCAAACAGAATGTTGGGAATTATTAGAAAAGGAATGGTGAATAAAACGGAAAATGTCATAATGCCTCTGTATCGCTCCATGGTGAGACCGCAACTTGAATACTGTGTACAATTCTGGTCGCCGCATCTCAAAAAAGATATAATTGCGATGGAGAAGGTACAGAGAAGGGCTACCAAAATGATAAGGGGAATGGAACAACTCCCCTATGAGGAAAGACTAAAGAGGTTAGGACTTTTCAGCTTGGAGAAGAGACGACTGAGGGGGGATATGATAGAGGTGTTTAAAATCATGAGAGGTCTAGAACGGGTAGATGTGAATCGGTTATTTACTCTTTCGGATAGTAGAAAGACTAGGGGGCACTCCATGAAGTTAGCATGGGGCACATTTAAAACTAATCGGAGAAAGTTCTTTTTTACTCAACGCACAATTAAACTCTGGAATTTGTTGCCAGAGAATGTGGTTAGTGCAGTTAGTATAGCTGTGTTTAAAAAAGGATTGGATAAGTTCTTGGAAGAGAAGTCCATTACCTGCTATTAAGTTCACTTAGAGAATAGCCACTGCCATTAGCAATGGTTACATGGAATAGACTTAGTTTTTGGGTACTTGCCAGGTTCTTATGGCCTGGATTGGCCACTGTTGGAAACAGGATGCTGGGCTTGATGGACCCTTGGTCTGACCCAGTATGGCATTTTCTTATGTTCTTATGTTCTTAAGTATGCCTCTGGAGAGGATGCAAGGGAAGGAGGGGAGGGGAAGAGAGAGGGTTTGCTGGGCATGGGATGGGGAAGAGAAAGAGAGAGGGATGCTGACTGAGTAGGAGGGGGGGGGAGAGAGAGAGAGGAGTGCTTTGCTGAAGCCGTCACCACTATAAGGACAACTGTGCCTTTGCTACTAATGGAGATAGTATTGTATCAGAGCAGACACGGTGGAGGGGGGAGGGGGTCGTAATTCTCTATATCGGTCCCGAATGCAGAAAATGCAGAAAATGCTGATGCCGGCTCTGCATGTGGAAGGAGAAAATTATCTTCAAGTACAATACACACCAAGAAAATAAAAAAACCACTTCCAGGCACACCTTGATATGTTGCCTGTACACATTACATCCTATAAACTCCAGAAGGAAGCTGGTTGTCACAATACAAGTATTAAGAAGAACTATAGCACTATATTTGAAAGATTGAGATCATCCCCATCATACTCTGATTAAGGAATGAGGTTCATTCCTACAAAAAATGCCCCATACAATTCCATCTGGAGACACTGCCCCTGAGAGAAGCAATTGTTTTGTCATATAGCATTTGAAATGGTAAAATGGGTTGCCAGTTTGATTACAAATTGTGCCAACAAGGTCATAACAGTTACAAGGGTCCTGACCGCAGCGTTTCATATATTTAACTATATCTGAGCGCTTTACAGGTTGAGATTAAGCAAGAGAGAACGCTGGGGCGAGGGAAGAAGGGATTGAAAATCCAGGATTGTGGATTTTGATAAACGTTTAGCAGCTCCTGGCCTGGCAGGTAAAAAGTCTGAATGGCGATGCGAACAAGGAGTAGGGCTGTCGTAGGATGCGGGTGGGGGAAGCTTTGACGTTTTGTAACTGAAGTGTGTTAATGAATTAGCGCCAGTCTCTGGCGGGTAAATCAACCGCGAAAGGAGGTAAAAGACTTGAGGCAGCACCTGTGAGGGGGAGGCAGTAAGGCTACAGCGAGCGAGAGGCGAGGGATGGGGCTCGGGCCAGAGTCCGGAATGGGCTGGGACGGTCAGGAGCGCTGCCACGACCTCTGCGAGAAGCCGTGCAGCCGCAGGTACCGGGGACCCCCCCCCCCGGAGCACGCTCGGCGCTTGCGTAGAAAAGGGGGCAATCGAGGAGACGATCAAGGGGCGGGGCGCGGTATTTCAGATCGGGAGGACTGCCAGACACCGTGCTGCGCACGAAGTACTTTAGGGTTTTTCCCCCCTCATTTTTAGGCGTGTGAAATTAAGTGCGAACAGGTAGGGGGTTTTGTTTTTTACAGCCGAGCTGTGAAATAACGATTGATGGTTCATCCTCTAAAGCTGGGGGCAAGGATGTTAAGAAAGGAACTGTTTTGGGAGAGAGAATATACACGCACGCACCCAAAACCGATTTTTGCCTCCTCCTATCTCTCCGTACGTAATTTAACGGAGCAGGCGGCTGATAAAATGCAGCATCTGACTGGCAGCAGATCAGAAGAATAAACCTCTAGCCCCCATTTTGTCTTGATAACTGCAGGGAAAAAAAAAAAAAAGAAAGGAAGCGCGGCTTTTGCCGAAGGAGGGTTGGGGGCAATTTCCTTTTGCGTGCTTCCCCCCCCCCGATTGCTTTGCTTATTTTTTTGTAGCTGTGGTAGTGTCGCCATCTGTTTCCTCGGGAAGAGGACTTGCTTTCCCGTGCCGCTGAGCGTCGTCCGCAGGGTTTGAAATCTGCAGCTGCTAGAGGTGGGGGTGGGGGGACCGTGCACACGCCCCCCTCGAGTAACTCGCAGTTTACTTTCCTGCCCGCAGGGGGGCGCTGATGGGGCCGAGGTCGCCCAAGCCACCGCCGGCGCGCAGGAACCTCTTCGGCCCGGTGGACCACGGGCGGCTGCAGCGGGACTTGCAGCGGCTGCTGCGGAGCAGCCTGGAGGCGGCCCGGCGCAAGTGGAGCTTCGACTTCGCCCGGGACTCGCCCTCGGAGGGCGCGCTGGAGTGGGAGCCGCTGCGGTACCAGGAGGTGCCCGCTTTTTACTGGAGCCCGGCGCCGGCACAGAGCCCCCCGGCGGGGGAAGAGAGCGGCCTCTGGTAGAGGTGCGTGGGAGTCTGTAGGAAGCGTTTGAAAGATTAACACCCAACCTCATTTTCCTCGATCTGTTCGGTACAAGAGTGAATCTGTTTTTTTGGTTTTTTTTTTAAACAGCAGTCCCTGCCAGACTACAGAGCACCTGCTTGCCTGTGGCTTAATCCGCTACTTTCACGTTTCATATAATTCCTCGGTCTATATATTTTTATTTATTTATTTTTAACTTTTTTATATACCGACATTCCTGTATAAAATACAAATCACACCGGTTTACAATAAAAACATAACTTCGCCTCTGAGCGTTACATAGAAATATATTTTGAATATATTTTACATTTTTTTTTAATTTTCTGCGCATATTTGGACAAAAGGCCAGTTTTGAACTGACTGTACTAGATTCCTGCTTTACATGTGTGAATTTGAACAAAGTCACCTTAACCACTTAAGGAGCCATGGGCAAACTTTTGTAGATGCACCTTCTCTTTTTTTTTTTTTTTTTAATAATACTGCCACATTCCTCCTCCCTGACCCAACATATTTTTCCTTTTCTCCCTCTTGGTGAACCTTCTGTTTGTCTGCACTCTTCCTTTCAGGCCTAGAGGGCCCTTCCCCAGAGATTTTGATAATTAAACTCAGCAATCATTGTCCGCCTAGAAAAATCCTGTGGGGAAACCCCCCCCCCCCCTATATAACTGAATATCATACTTACATTTATCTGTATAAAACACAAATTTAATATTTAAATAATTTATATACGAGGGGCTGTGCCCCTGCTTACTTGGCTCTCCAGCCCCATCAGTGGACTCTGCTCTAGACTTCCCTCTCCCTTTTTCTGATTAACTGTATTTAAAGTTCAAGGTTCTTATTGAAAATATTGTTTTTTACGTTACGTTATGCTTTACACTCCTTGTTATTTGTAAACCGGGTTGATGTGATGCCTATCATGAAACTCGGTATAACAAAAACAATAAATAAATAAATAAATAACTTCATGTTCGTGCCTAGGTGGGAAATGCAAGAAATGGTTGGCTGGTAGGGATGTGCAGAGGGACGCCATACGTTGCATTCGTGATTCAGATTCATCGGGGAGCAGATACGTTGCATTCGGCTGTATGGTGCCCCAATGCGCTAATACGGCGATTTCTATTCGTGTGCCAGCTAAAATTCAAATTAACTAAACCCCCCACCCGACTTACCAAAACTCCCTGGTGGTCCAGCAGGGGGTCCGGGAGCCATCCCCTGCACTCACACCCGTCGGTGCCGGTTTCATCATGGCGCCGATAGCCTTTGTCACAGGGGCTACCGGTGCCATTGGTCAGCCCCTGTCACATGGCCATCGGCGCCATCTTGTGATCCTACCATGTGACAGGGGCTGACCAATGGCACCTGTAGCCCCTGTGACATAGTATGGGCAAAGGCTATCGGCGCCATTTTGAGTAGTGGCATCGGACGGCTGGAGTGCAGGAGGTCGCTCCCGGACCCCCGCTGGACTTTTGGCAAGTCTTGTGGGTGTCAGGAGGCCCCCCCAAGCTGGCCAAAAGTCCCTGGGGGTCCAACGGGGGTCCCGGAGCGACCTCCTGCACTCCGGCCGTCCGATGCCACTACTCAAAATGGCGTCGATAGCCTTTGCCCATACTATGTCACAGGGGCTACCGGTGCCATTGTTCAGCTCCTGTCACATGGTAGGAGCACAAGATGGCGCCGATGGCCATGTGACAGGGGCTGACCAATGGCACCGGTAGCCCCTGTGACAAAGGCTATTGGCGCCATGATGAAACCAGCACCGAGGGTGTGAGTGCAGGGGTTGGTTCCCGGACCCCCCGCTGGACCACCAGGGAGTTTTGGTAAGTCTTGGGGGGGTTCAGGAGGGTGGGGGGTTTGTTTAAATTTTTATTTAGGTGGCCGTATAATTCGGGGAAGATTCGTGTATTTGTGGGGAATCGCGATACGTTTCGCTTCCCCACGAATACTACGAATAGTGCAATATATGTTGCGGATCGCTAATACGGCAAAAACGAATGCACACCCCTATTGGCTGGGGAGCGTGACTTTAAGGAAAGGAAGGGCAGGGAGAAAGCTAGAGAACTTTCAACCCCGCCCCTTCTTTTTTGACTCCTTGACTGCATGTGCTTGGCATGCAGTGCGACACCGCGAAAGGGGAAACATAAATGCATTTCCTCTGATTGATTAATTGAGAAAAAATGCAGAGAAGAAAGGCACTGACTGTGCTTGGATGTTAAGGGAACCCCCCCCCCTTTAAAAATAAAAGTGATAATTGCATTGAATTTCAAACAGCATGTGCTATGAACTAAATGTGTACACTATCAGTCTCTTGTACCTGCTCTTGTTGGGGGTTGAGGAATGAGGGTAGGTGTTCAGTGGGAAAGACCCAGATAAGGGTGTGGGTCAAAAGGCTTGCAGTGAGTGTATGAAGGTGGGGTGGTATGTGTTGTTGAGTTGGTGTGGGGCTATGTGTGTGTGCACTTTCATTCCTCCTTGCACGCTCCATGTTCTCCTACCCCTACACCCTCTCCTCCCTATTTGTGGGAATGGTGTGTGAGTGGGGGATGTGTAAATGGTATCGGGTGGTGAGTGGAATGTGTATGTTGGGTGGAACCCATCCCCAATTTCCATATCCCCCCAACTGCTCTCCTCCCCTATGTGTGTGTGTACTGTTTCCCCTCCCCTCCCCCACTTCACTGTCCTCTGTACCCCTTTATCCTCTATTTGTGTGGCATGGGGGGCGTGGCTAGGTGTGTGTGTGTGTGTACATGGAGGGGAGCGATTAGAGGTGTGTCTGTGCATAGAGGGGAGCGGCTAGGGTTGTGTGTAGGGGCGAGATCCTCTGTTTGGGGTAGTGCTGTTAAAACAAGGTGGAGCAATAGTGCCTGCCTGGTTGGACAGTATCTTAAAGACGAGAAGTCCTCAAACCTGTTCTGGGGGACCCCCAGCCACTCAGGTTTTCAGGATATCCACAATGAATATGGCTGGGGGGGTCCCTTAGGACAGGTTTGGGAACCTTTGTTCTACACCCAAATGACTTGCGAGTGCTTAAGACAACTCTTTCCTGCTGCTGCTGGGGCACCTACATTGTTTCAGCTACAGAAAGGTGAGGGCAGAATACCCTTCCCACTTTGAGAATAAGCATGCCTCAGTAACAACCTCTTTGTACCATACCCTTCTGTATAGAAGATGTGCAGTCTGTGTGGCCATCCACCCAGGAAATGACTGTGTGCATACTACTGTAATCACTTTATAAGTAACATACATTATGAACCTAATAGGATGAACAGTGCTGCATATCTTCAGATTCTCATTTTATAAGTGGCCTATTGGAGGATTTTATCATAGGAATAAGTCAAAAGAACTGCTACCAGCTCATTTCGTTACATTACGTAATGTACCAAAGAATGTAGAAAGTGTTTTAATTACTTTTATTGGGTTGGAATACATTGGGCATGGCTTCTTTCTTATGAAAACATCATGCCATAAGGTAAAGATGTTGCACATCATGTCATTCTCTTGTTTGTTTGTTTGTTTTTTTATTTACAGAGGACTGCTCCTTTTAAGAAGAAATTAGTGACTGATGTGTGCTGCTGGAACTAAGCAGGATTTGTTAAGGAGAGACTACATCAGTGACTTGTGGAAAAAAAGAGTGCATTAAGACATTTTAAGAGCTGTTGGGGGTTTTTTGAACAGTCTTTGAAACCCTTAGGGCCACGTCATAAAGAATCCTGGGTCAAGATGTCAACCAGTGCGATCCAGATGCATGTTTGGAAGTTAAAAGGTCAAATAACCCTAAATGCCCCTTTCCCACTAGCTATGTTAAGACGATAAAGAAACATGTCTAAGTTTGGTGCATCACAGGAGTGGGAACCCCCCCCCCTTTTTTTTTTTTTTTTGTTAAGAAGAAAATGTGTGTTTCAAAAAAGGAGAAAAATAAATTTTATTGGGAAAAGAACCTAAAACTCTGGCATGCTTGTGTTAACTCCCATGGACTATATTTACACAGTGAGGGGCAGATTTTCAAAGGGTTATGCGCGTAACCCTGAAAACCTGTCCCTGCGTGCGCCGAGCCCATGTCCCGGGGCTTGAAAAAATGGGCAGGGCAGGACCGAGGCCTCCGGCACAGAGGTTGTGCGGGGGGGTTCGCGCGCTGGCCCTCGGCCGGCACGCGCAACCTACGCCTGCCCAGAGGCAGGCACAACTTCGCGAACAAAGGTGAGGGGGTTGTTTAGAAAGGGCTGGGGGTGGGGAAGGGAGGGGAAGGAAAGTTCCCTCTGAGGCCGCTCCAATTTCGGAGCGGCTTCAGAGGGAACAGGGAAAGCCATTGGGGCTCCCCTAGGGCTCGGCGTGCACAAGTGTGCACCCCCTTGCGCGCGCCAACCCCGGATTTTATAACATGCGCATGTTATAAAATCAGGCATAGATTTGTGCGCGCCGGGTTGCGCGCACAAATCTACGCTCGTGAATAAGTTTTAAAATCTGGCCCTGAGTTTCATTTTAGGAAGCCTTGAGAGTAGCGCATGATGAATGCTCAGTTGGGCACTGTTGCTTTAAGGGTAGCGGGCTTAAGGATAAGGGTGAAATTTCCTCAGTTCTGCAAGGACCCCCAGAGGATGTGGCAAACCTGTGCTACCAACAGGCTTTAATGTCACTTTCATGGCTGATGAAGAAACAGCGTTTCAAGTGCAAATTTTTATATAAATATTTAGTTGTCGTCACCAAACATATAACTGTTTCTTCCTCTTTCTGGCTTTTCTCTAAAGAATCTGGTAAGTGGTTACCAAAGGGAAAACGAAAACATTGCAGACCCTGAACTGAACTCTGACTACATGCTACACGTGCATATCTGGGAAGGAGGTGTTAGATTTATTTATTTATTTTACTTTTTGGCCTCGGCTTACAACACCAAAACTTCTCATGGGTGCCTGAAGAGTCCCTTTTGGTAGCCTACTGAAGTTTTGGCTGTGCCGGTGGTGGTGGTGGTCCAGAGTAGGAAGCTCCCAGACATGTGTACTGCTCCTTGCAAGTCTATTGGTAAATCTTCAGATGTGCATCTAACATATTTTACTTATATAACCACCATATAGAATTCAGCAAATATTTCAAGGGACTTCAGTAATAAATGGGATTAAAGTTGACCTTGCTGTAGTATTACAGAGCTGTGTCGGATTTGTACATTTTCAGTTTGTGTGTGGCTTGGACTGCCAGGATTCTTTGCAGACTGACATTTTGTTGGCCCAACATATATGTCATATCTTTTTATTGTACTAGCATAATTTGGTATGTTTCCTTCAAAGAATCCACTGCTACTTTTTGTAGGATAGACCTGGCATGGATACCCAGCTGCTGCTTCTTAAATTAAGGGCCTTTTTAGCCAAACTCTTTCAGGCTATGGGAGTTCTTGCAAAGGAGTCAGGGAGAAATAAAGCTGCAGGTGAAAATGAGAATCACCACTCCGTGTGGAACTCTTACGTACCGTTCACTGCTGATGTCAGAAAGGATGTACCAAAAAGAAAAGCAGGAAGTGCGTGGATGCTATTGTATAACACACCCCAGGCCTGCACAGGCACACTAGAGTGGTGCCAGGGTGGTACATAGCAACCTAGTAATGACTGCTGAAAACGACTAGCGGGCACATCCAGTCTTTACTTCACCATAGAAGCCGCCCTGTGCTTTTTCCCTGTTGTCTTGATAATTCATGAGTGTGAAGACCTGCCTTCTTCTGAGCTGCTTCTGGCTACCCAGAGGCCTTCAGGGCTGCAGAAATTCCCCCTGTGGGACTGAAGGACCTCTCTTGTCCAGGGTTGGCTTCCTAGTAGCTCATGAGTCAACGATCTGCCTGAGCCATTCAGGGAGTCACCTTTTGTGAACTGAGGTGTGGGGGAAAATGGGCTAGCACCAAATGGATTAGGACCAAGGCATGGCACCTATAAATGACAGCTAATGGGCACTGTCTGTGCATCTTGTACACTGCAGTTTGTATCCCATCCCATGCCATTACCGGAGTGGGCCAGTGAGGATTGAAGCAGGATCAGAGGGCTGGCAGGGTTTCCTACCTCTGCCAGCCAAAGATAACATGCTGCATGGGAGGAGCATGCCGGCAGGGAGGCCAAGCACTATTGGCTGAAGGAGGAGCAGACTGACAGGGAGCCCAAACCCTGATGGCTACAGGTAGGAGGGGAAGTGAAGTGGATAGAGGAGGGGAGTGAAAGGGGAACTGGAATGGGAGGAGAGCACCAGCCCTGAAGCCCCACGTGTGCACACCCTGCCACCAGCCCTGAAGCTGCACACACACCTTGCCACCGGTCCTGAAGCTGTACACAGCCCCAGCCACAAACAGACATCCTCTAGCCCTCCATCTCCAGCCAACACACCCTGCCATTCCCTCTAGCCACTCCCATACCCTTGCCCCCAAGACCTACATGTTTCTATGCATAAACTATGATTTATGTACTGAAAACATATTTTGTGCATTTAATTCATATTTTCCATGCAGAAACCATATTTTCCATGCATAAAATGATTTATTTGGAAACAGAAATGACGGCAGGAAAAGACCAAATAGTCCATCCAGTCTGTGGAGGTTACTCCCATGTTTCTCTTAAGGGTAGTAACTGCCCCTCCATGCAGTTGTCCCCAAGCCTTATGGTAGCCTATAAACATTGCAGCTAGCAGCATTTTTTACTGGGCTTCCTTATTTTGTGCCCATAAATAATATTTTATACTCAGAAAACATGATTTATGTGCATAAACCATGTTTTCTGCACATAAAATATGATTTAAGCCTTTCTGTTGTGCACAATTTTAACCCTCAGCTTTCTGCATCCCACCCCTGATCTTCAAGAGTTGCAATCTGATCTGGTTTTTCAGGGAGCAAAACTAACCTGATTCTTAGATCAAGCATATACATATCCTCTCGATGACTATTCATGAACCAAATATGGTACAACAATCGGGAATCTATAATTCCCTCTGTATACAGGTAAACACTATAATCAACTAACGGAGGTGATTATAGTGGAAAATCACTATAAAAGTAATACGTTTGGATCAATATATAATATTGTATCATATCAATACAGCTCAAAATGGCAAAACACCCCAAACCCCAACAATATATTAATTGTTACCCTCTCAAACCACCATAATGACTTTCCTACACTAAAATGACACACTACCACTCATACATATCACATCCATACCCACATGCTCTCATCATAAAAAAACTATCGTTAAGATAGCTCAAAAAGTCATGTAAATAAATACAATCAACACTTAACCCTGACAAGGTCCCTCATTTCGCCCGCAAGGGCTTCCTCGGGATATTCTTCATCTTTTCTTCATCACTATCAACACCAGCAAGGGTAACATTAAACTTCATCAATTGAACTCCCAGTAAATTCACACTGCAAATATTAAAACATACAGACAAAATATCAATATAGTCATACAATATACAAATCAATAATCCCAACTAACCAACCAATTACATTCAATATTGTTAAAAACTGTACTTACAATAACCCCAAGGTGCTGCCACGTCTAACTACAAAATCTCCTCCACTATTTAAATCGATCTTCTGAGCATCTTTCCGCATACAGTGTTTCTAAAAATGTGTTTTGCCATTTTGAGCTGTATTGATATGATACATTTGAATCAATATTGTATTACTTTTATAGTGATTTTTTGGTTAATATGTGTGAATACATATTTGTTTTATATATTTGGTGTAATTATTTAACACCTCTGTTAATTGATTATAGTATTCATGAACCAAGCCAGTTTGTTGTCCCTCATAGACCAGATTTGCATACCCCTGTTGTATAATAAGTGGTGAATGATATTTTCTTTTTAAACTCCTATGCCGTGGAAGTCTAGAAAATAAAGTTTTAAATATTAGCAAGGCAGTGAGGTACACAGGTCTCACCTTACAATGGCTGACTTACTGTTGTGTTAAGGACATCTATTTGATGTGTGCAGCATGAACAGAGACCACCATAGGAAATGTGCATGTGAGTAGCATCCGTGTCCAGAGCAAGATGGAGAGTATAGAAGATATGGAGCCCCAGCTTAGTGGCAACAGTGACCAAAAGGTTCAAGCTGCAGTTTCAAGCCTGAAATTAAAAATGTGCATGTGTTTAAGATGACCTTTCCAATATTTCAAATATTTTTTTCCACACTTCAGTAGAACACTAGCCTTTAAAAGAAAATATTGCTTACTGTGTTCTGTGCAATACTTAGATGTATGTAATTATATCTTACCCTGCAGCAGTCTGAAACTATGTCAAAAATGTTTCATAATGGATAGCCATAAACAATGTCTGGTCCAACTCATTTTTCTGTGTGTGTGAAAGAGATGTTATTTCCGATACTCTTGCCAGCAGGACTTTGTAGACTAATTTAGAAGTATGTTAGACACAGAGCAGGAACTGCTGCGCACTATGTGAAAGCTCAAAGTGTTGTCCTGTGCCTACTCTACAGAATTTTCTATTAAAAATGGGTGGAACGAAGTGCAAACACCATTGGCACAAGCTTCTAACAATTTCAAAATTGTGTGTCATCAGGTTCAAGGGAATGATCACCATGCATATGCAGAACAGTAAAATGGTGACTCTTATGAATAATTACACCAGCCTGTGCCCTGATAAATATGAGCAAGGTATTTCTTTATTCAGAAGGCCAAGAGTGATAGAGGGAGAAGAAAGCTTACTTAATTCCTGCATACAAAAGGGGTTAAGGTATTATCTTCTTTTGCTCTTGGACTCTTAACAGGCCGATTCAGTAAAGATCATGGGAGAATGGGCGCTCCTTGTTGAGCACCCGCTCTCCTGACGCACTCCCAGCCACCTCTCCTGGGCACATGATCCTATATTTAAATGAGGTTTCGCACTAAAAGGAGATGCTAGGGACGATTACACATCCCTAGCATCTCCTTGGCCCAGGTGAGGTGGCTCTGTCAGCGGGTTCAGGAAACAGACGCTCAATTTTACGAGCGGTTTTCCGAACCCGCTGACAGCAATCGGTTAGGGAAATGGATGCCGGTAAAATTGAGCATCCATTCGCCTAATTGGACTGGCCGCCACATTTTTTTTTTTTTAATATTTTTTGTTTCTCCGACTTAATATTGCGAGGATATTAAGTCGGAGGGTGTACAGAAAAGCTGTATTTTCTGCTTTTCTGTACATTTTACTGGGCTGCTCATAAATTAACGCCTGCCCTTGGGCAGGCGTTAATTTATGAGTGTAACATGTGTGGATTGGCCACACATTTTACTTTCAGAATCCCGAGTGAATGGTAATAGGCTCATCAACATGCATTTGCATGTGATGAGCGCTATTAGGGCCGGATTTTCAAAAGATTACGCGCGTAACCGGGTTTACACGCTCCGGGCCTATTTTCAAAAGGCCCGGCGACGCACATAAAGCCCCGGGACGCGTATAAGTCCCAGGGCTTTACTAGAGGGGTGGGGGCAGGGTCAGAGGCTCCAGGCAAAGCGGCCATTTGCCGCTGTGCTTGGGATTGCGCACCGGCAGTCGGCCAGCGCGTGCAACTTACTTCAGCCCCAGGGCTGAAGTAAGTTTGGAAATAGAATCAGGAAAAAGGAAAAGGTAGGAGGGAAAGGGTGGGGGAGGGAAGGGAAGGTGGGGGGGTAAGGGAACGGGGGAAGGCAGCGTGGCTTGGCGCGCGCAAGGTGCACAATTGTGCACCCCCTTGCGTGCGCTGAACCTTGATTTTATAACTTGCGCGCGCAAGTTATAAAATCGGGTGTACATGTGCGTGCGCCGGGTAGCACGCACACATGTACACCCGCACATAACTTTCTAAAATCTACCCCTTATTTTTTTCGGGGGTTTGGCCATGCATTTTCGAGGTGCTAAACCCCTTAAGGGGTAATAGATGCCCATCGAAAACACGCGGGCAAACGCGTATTGAACAGTGCGCACGGCCGCGTGCACTTTACAGAATCGGCTCGAGATTTGCAACATTTATCTAGTGCTTGTCATCCAAAGGGACACTGAATAGCTAATAGAACTGAAATAACAGGTGCTTTTGGACTGTTTATTTTTGTGTAAAATTGACTTCAAGCACTTTTGGTTGCAGTAATTTTTTTGTTGAACATCCAGCTAGGGAGCCCAGCATCTTTCATCTGAGTCAAAGCAAGGACATTGGCATAGTAAGCACACCTATGAGTGCAACCAGAGAGAGACTGAGTGTTGGTGCCCATCCCTTGAGGCCAAGGCCTTGGAGATTTATCCTCCTCTCACTGAAATGAGCCCTGGCATTCCAGGGCCTGCTGTGTTGATGTGAACCGTGAGGAGATAGAGGGTTTGGGGAGCAGAAGCGGCCCCTGAGGACGACAGTGAACCCTTGCACTCCAGGAGGTTTCTGAAGAGGGGGTTATATTTGTAAATGAATGCTTATCGTAAATTGGTAGTAAGGTCTGTCAATACAATACAATTGTCCTTACCTCCTCAATTGGCTCAATTTAGGGCACCTAATAACTGGTGCAGGTGACTGGTGGTAGGGTCTGCTGCTATAGGGACCATCGCTTAGCAACTACTCATAAAACTTCATATGAGAAGAACTACAAATAATGGACTACAGCAATATTCCATCACCTTCTGTGTTTCAATGAAGGATAAAATAATGATATTTGAGCAAAGTGATCAACAAGTAGCAAACAAATCACTATATATGGATTCTTTGCCTCTGCCTTCTTCCATTCTGTGGCTGTGGCAAAACCCTTCTGAAAAGAGGATCTCAATTAACAGTTTATGTGACTGGTTTTTTAGCACTCAAGTAAAAAAAAAAAAAGTACTTAGGAGGTGGTTCAACCACTTCGTCTGTCCGAAGACACGATGGCTTCCACAAAGATTCACTGATCAGGTCCAACTTGGGGGAGGAGAGGAAATGTGGATCATGGGCTTGAAAACCCACTTTATTGAAAATGGCCTCACTGTGAAAAGGGTGAGGTCATTTTCAGTAGGGTCAAAAGTTGAGCAGTGCTAGAAATCCAATGCATAAACATGGTTTCCACGTCCTTCATTTTTAAATCCTGTAATGCAGAGGCATGAATGCAAAATTTCTGTTAACCACCAACCTTTCCCCTCCCATCACGCTTTTCTTTTGTTGATGCCCATTTGCCGTCTGTTATTATCAACATTAGTAACAACAAACATCCTCTCCTATGACTGCCAAGGGGATAATGCAGAGAAGTCGTGCACGCGAGCCAACTTGCTGGACAGCAGAAAAGCTAAAGAATCAAACTTCCATTCTTTGCTGTTAATTGAAGTTACTGAATACAAAACACGTGCACCTAGTGGAGACACGGCAGAGTTTCAGCTGAGCTGTAAGGAGATGCCATACTGTGCATGGTTTGTGGGACTGAAACCCTAGTGATTTTTCTGTATGAAAATAAATATGTTCTTATGAAGAGTCAAAACACAAAGCCCACCAGGTAGTCAGTGTGTGTGTGTGTGTGTGTGTGTGTGTGTGTTTGGCAGGTGTTTGTGTTATTAAAATGTTTTTCTTTATCAGGGCCTCTTGGTATCATGTATTTTATGACCCAGACTAGTTTGTGGTTTTTCAGAAAGCTAAGCAGTTGATGAAAAAGAGAGCTGACTTGCGCAATGTGCAGGCAACGTATTACCATCCTCTTTGATTGCCTTGTATTCTTAGATCTAGATTGGTATTTGGTCTAGTAGGTCCCTCTAAATTCAGTATTCACAATAATGACAGATGTTAATATGCCTACTCAGTAAATCTTTTGAGTTGTATTGCTGATAAAGTGTTCTTTAAGGTGATGAAAAGGCTCCATACTCACTATGCACTCTGCAGTGTCTCAGCCTGATTTTTGCAGATGGAGATTTGGGGAAATGAACCTCTAACCTTTTGGCTCTGCACTAGGGATCCTACCACTGAGCTACAGAAACAGCTCTCCAAGTGTGAGCTGGTAGGAGAATGCTATCTACTTTAGCCAAGTTTCACGTATCCATCTCCTTTTTATTCTACCCTACCACACCTGTGGCAGGTTTAGTGCTGCTTGCTTATTTATTTATTTATTTATTTATTTATGTATGTATGTATGTATGTATGTATGTATTTAAAATCTTTTCTATACCGTCATTAAGTTATTTACCATCACAACGGTTTACAGGCTGGCACAAATAGGCGGAACAAATGTTAGTACTTTAACAGAGGCGCCAATAGATAACCGGTAACATATAATTCCATACAATATCTATTTGAATCATGTCATATATTATCCATTGAATACATGTCTCATGGTTAGCTTACATGTAATTCGTTCTTGTAATTTCAGGTTTAATCTACTTTTATCAGTGAGAGTTTAAAAATAGTTGCCAGTGGCAAGTGTAACTAGTCGTTTGGTGCTGATTTGTAACGCCAGCTTTTATTACATTGTTAAAAGTGAGGTGGTTATTATATTATGATTTTGCTGATCCTCTTTTCTTTTTCTACTTTTGTGGGCTTGCACTTAGGCTCTGTGTATTATAAGATCTTCAGTTATTAATCTGTTAATTGTATAATAACAATGTAAAGGAAGTGTACATCTTCTTTGAATATATTTTTTTATTTGAATCTGTTTATTAGGAGTTTCAAATAAAGGTCACAAGCATAACCTGGAAGCTTTGGCTCTGAGCTCACCAGGTTTATATAAAAGAGTAGTCAATAAAGATTCAACAGTTAACAACAAAAAACAGTCCCATCAGTCACCCCACCTCTCTTTGTATGTATTTTAAAACTGATTTCAAAAGATTTTCTTTAGATATGTGCACTGTCTTAAACAGTTTTGAACTCAAGAGAAAAGGGAGTGATGGATTTTATTTTTAGTAAATCAAAATATTCTATGGAAAAGGCACACTGAAGACTATTTCTATGATCTGGCATGAGCAAACAAATCTTCTTTCCCGTAACACACTATGTACTTCTGAGCAGTACAAGGGCAAGGTGGGTGGGAGGGAGGCAGGGGATGTGGGTGGAAAGTCAAGAGCATATTGTAGTAATTATTTGTATATATTTTCTTTTTTTATTCACCCTTGAAGCATCATTCTTTCCACTGCTTAATTTCTTTCACTGCACCATGAACCTTTCTATGGCATCCTACAGAAAGAACATTTTGGTAAGTAGTAGACATGGAACTGTGCATCATCCAGTTTGTGCTGCAGTTTCTTATATTTTGCCACGTACTGAGATTCAGTTGTTCTTCCTATTAAAAGTAACAGACTGGGTTTTGCTAGGTTTTCAGAGCAGTGCTCCGGATGTAGTGACAGGTGCTCCTTAGTTGTAACATGGAATAGACGTAGTTTTTGGGTACTTGCCAGGTTCTTATGGCCTGGATTGGCCACTGTTGGAGACAGGATGCTGGGCTTGATGGACCCTTGGTATGACCCAGTATGGCATGTTCTTATGTTCTTAACTGCATACTGGAAAACTACCAATTATCTAGGTGACAATACAGGCCGGGGTACACCCCTTTTTTTTTTTCTGGTGCAGGTGTCTATTAGTAAAAATACAATTTTGCATCTAGATGTATAGGAGTCATACCAACTGAGCCATAAGCTGTAATATTCAACTTTGATTTCTCATCAATGAATATATGGTAGAAACAGAACAGTAACTCCTGCCTATATTGGTTTCCCTCATTGCCATTTAAAATAAGGAAAGTCAGATACACAATTTCACAGTTGTATACCCTCATATAGCACCGCTGGCTGCTTACGGCTTTTGTGGAATAAGCCCTGTTTAGTGCTAGGGCTTTATAATCATTGGTCATTTATATATGTAGGTAGAGTTCATAGATTCTTCATATCGAAGCTATCTAGGTGCACTTATCTGAAAACAGTCCACGATGCAATAAAGTCTCTTCTTTATAATCATTGGTCATTTATATGTGTAGGTAGAGTTCATAGATTCTTCATATCGAAGCTATCTAGGTGCACTTCTCTGAAAACAGTCCACGATGCAATAAAGTCTCTTATAATGCGTGGTCCGACAGTGCAATGTTTCGGAGTCACCGCTCCTTCTTCAGGGTAACTCGGCTTCTATATATGTAGACTGTAGTGGACTAATCTGTGCAGCAAAGTATAGATTGCCCTTTAAACGAACTGTTGCACAATAATTAAAGGTGGCTGAAAAGGTGAAAAGAGCACTTATTTAATCTTGGCAGTGCGGTCAGCTAACTATTATGCAACAGTTCATTTAAAGGGCAATCTTTACTTTGTTGCACAGATTAGTCCACTACAGTCTACATATATAGACGCCTGAAGAAGGAGCGGCGACTCTGAAACATTGCAGTGTCGGACCACGCATTATAAGAGATGTTATTGCATCGTGAACTGTTTTCAGAGAAGTGCACCTAGATAGCTTCGATATGAAGAATCTATGAACTCTACCTACATATATAAGTGACCAATGATTATAAAGTCCTAGCCCTAAACAGGGCTTATTCCACAAAAGCCATAAGCAGCCAGCGGCGCTATATGATGGTCACTTTATACAACAAGATAAGTCCCTGTTTGATAGCAAGATTTCTATTATTCCTAGTTTGGTCTTTTCATGCTATTTTTGGGTATTGATTTATTAGTTGTATACCCTCAGCATGTATCCATATTCTGGTTTAATGCATACAATTTCAATGTTCCACTTGCTGTATCTCAATGCATTTTGAGCAATATGCTCTATTTATTTCATTTGTATTTTATGATTCTGTATTTACTATTATGTATGTTTACTTGTATTTATACATTGTATTTTGTATTGTAATTGCATATTCTGTGTTTTAAAGACTTGTAAGCTGCCTTCGGTTGTTCTTCAGGAAGATAGGATATAAGTCATAAGATATGATAGTTAAAGGAGAAGGATTATTGTTACAGATTTTATGCATTGTTCTCCAACAGCAAACAATAGGGTATTTTTCTGCCTGGTAGATTTTTGAAAAGGTTAACATTTCTTTCGAAGACTCGGGATTCTCACACTTGCAGCCATCTTGCTTTCTCTCTGCCAGAGACATTTCCCAAGATGCATCTCTGTCTGTGACAGCATGCTGCTGTTTCCTCTGCAGTGTTTAGTAGAAAGCATCGCCAGTGCTAGCAGTTATGTACAGCATTTCATAGTGACTTCGGCAGAAAGGATTGCTTCAGTGACTAATTGTGACAGTGAAAATTTAATTATATTTTTGGAGTGTCAGTAAAGTGTCAGAAAATGGAGTCAGTGCCTGTAAGACGACACTTTTACCCAAGAGCCCTGGCAACAGGAGCTGCAACAAAACTAAAGTGGCAAATTAACAGGGAAAACAGGAAATGATTATAGAATCACTTTAGCTGTACAAATGTTTGAAAATCAGAAATACAAAGTCAACACAGAATCCAATTCCAAGTAAGACAGCAAAAAGATACCCATATCTTTAAAAATTGGTACTTTCCCTGTAATTCCCATGCACTGATCTGCTTTACTGTGTCACAATTATTGCCATATAACAATTGTTAAATAACAAACTTGTCCCTGTGCATCAAAGGCTGTTTTGAATGTGCCATTCTATCTGCCATCTTCAGAAACAATGTACCTGTTTCTTGGTTCTCTCTCTGCCTTTACTAGTCTTATTCCAAATGTGCATTATTTTTGGCCTAGTGCATGTAATATATTTGCAATTTTCTTTGCAATAGCTTCGTGCACTTTCCTTTGAAAAATTAAATGGATCGGTAAACCTAGGGAAAACATCAAGAAACACACATTAGTTCCCCTCCCTCTGCTCCCAGATGTTCAGTAAATAATGATATCCAGCCTTAAGGCAGCTTTTTGATTAGGGATCCTGGTTTGCATCAACTCTCTGATTGATTTGTAAATTAAACTGTAGTGAGAAAGAAGCCAAGATGTTTTCAGTAACTTTTTTGTGGCATGGATCAGTATTTATACTTCCCCCCTCACAGAACAAAGAGCCTGATTTCAAGCATCCTATGTAGCTGCATATCAGAACCTCAGTTGTCAGAAAAGGCTGGACTGGTCAAAATGGAAGAACAAATCAAGCTATTCAGGTGATTAACAACTGCTTTTTGTGTCCATGGAAAATGTTTGGGTCTAACATGCATAGCCAAAAGAGTAATCTTGTGAAGCAAACAAAATCTAAATAAATAAAATACTACATTCCAGCTAAGATATGCCGCCATGTTAAATATGAACTTCTGTATGCAACTTCCAAGGTCCCAGGAATGTGTCCACAGGATGTATCTGTGCTATATTGGTGCTCAGATTTCGGAAGCTTGCTAAATCCCATTCCAGTTCCATGAAACTGGCCTCCGTGTTTCGGATCCCTAATGTTATCTGAAAACCATCTCAGGAAATAATACATAGGTGAATTTCTAGCAACATTTAGCCATTCCTGTGCAAATCCCAAGCAAATAGCATAGAGGGCTCCTTTGCCATCCATAATTTTTCATGGAAGCATTTACTGGAATAAACAGAGAGCCTAGGCAAAAATTAAAAACACAAAGACATCATGTACAGTATACTCTGTGTTTGACTACTTTTCAGTTGGTTGATGTATTTTTACTAGTAAAGCATGGCAATCAAACTGCATGATTTGTATTGACTTCCTAATTTTGGTTGAAGGATAACAATAAGGAGCTTGTTTCCCTAACGGCAACATCCAAGTTCCTACGTGTGCCAAGAAAGTAGATGTAGCTGAGCCAAAGTCCTCTTTAGTGTGTTTATTGTCAGCATCCCATTTTTTATTTGGAAAACAAAATACATTTTCAAATGACAGCTCCTCTTCCAACTCAGACTGGCAACTAAGACCACTGGCAAATTTCCTGTAATTTGTCTTATTTTTTTATTTATTGTGATTTAGTTTTGGTGGGAGGTGGGGGGGGGGGGGAGCGTCACAATTAAGACCCACGAAATAAACTTAAGGGCTTTTTGTGTATGTTAAATTAGCGAGCCATGCAGGTTGTCCTTACTGTGCACATTAAAGGGGGTCTGAAAAGATGTTAGCATGAGCCTGTAAAAATTTGCATGTCTGCACATGCAAGTGAAGGAATGAGGAATATGCAGATGAGGGGGTACAAAGCTCACACTAAATATCATATGCTCATCCTCCATGCTATTTAGAGAGAGCCTGCTAACTGCACACCATGTTGTTATGTTTATGTGAGAATGTGAACCCTGGGCTGAGATGAGAGATGTCTCCGCCCACAGGAAGGAGCCCTGTGAGCCTCACCGTCAGCAGGCGCAGTCTCAGTGGCGTGGGACACAGCTAGAAGCAGAGACTTTGTTATGAAGTAAGGAAAAAGTAATGTCCACAGATTTGGAGATGTAGTAGGACAGTCCTGATCAATGGGAATTACCCAGAGAAACACCACAACTGAGAAGATCCGGTAGTGGCCCGCGGAGCAGGGTATGCCGAGGATGTCTGTACAGTAGAGGATGAAGAACTGGTAGAGAACCCGGAAGTGGCTCCTGTAGCTGGTGTGTAGATATTCTGCAGTGTAGGAAAGCTGAATGGCTTCTACTGAAGAAGGGAGGTAGTGGCCCGAGGGTCGGGGTACACTGCGTGGAATCCGCAATACAGTTTGTATAGTAGAAGTCAGTAGAGGTACTCACAAGAGATGGTTCCTGGAGAGAGAGAGACCTGAGAAGCAGGTCTAGTAGCAGTCAGGCAGGTGGGCCCTCCGAGGAGCGGATAGCCGGGAACGCAGGGGAGCCCCCAAGGAGCGGGTACTCAGAGCGTCCAGATGCCAAGACCAAGTCAGGAACAGGAAGTCCTTGAATGTGGAAAATTCAGCAAGACAGAACTCCTTGCTAACTCAAGGAAGGCAAGGGCTGGTTAGATTAAATACACTAGCGGGTTGACGTCATTGGGTGGGGTCGCCCCCGAGGTTCCCGCCATGACGTGTTCAAAGGTGGCCCTTGCGCGCGCACGCCTAGGTAATTCCAGGTCCAAGATGGCAGTCGGCAGCGCCCACGCTGTCCCGAGGACACTAGAGAGGTCGGCGGGGATTGGCAGAGACCGCCATTCTTCCCAGACTTGATGGCGCGGGGAAAAAAAGAGGTGAGCATGAGAGATCGCAGCCGTCTGTGACCGACAGGCGTAACATATGTAATACCTGCTGGAACATGGTGCTAACTTGATAGTGTAGGCTTATTATTTAGTGAGGGCAAGCTAAAGAGCCTGAACATGCTAAACTGAGCATGCTCTGGAGAGGGCTTCGCTAACTGGAAATAGAAAGTCTGAAAAATGAAGGCCATGGACAAGAGGTGGTGTCATGACATAACTGCTGAGAATGTGGAACGTGTCTCTGTTCCTGGCCTGAAGGGAGTGTGCTTTCTTTTCCTCTTTTGCAGGTGCCGTTCTGTTCAAGATGCTCCAAGGCAGGCAGGTCTTCAGTCTTTGTGAGTTATCAGGCCAGTCTAGTATTGGAAAAGTGGTGCTTCTTTAGAGTGAGAGAAAGGCATGCTATGCACTCTGAGAAACCGACGACACATCTTTATGGGCAGAACATTTATCTTTGGCTCCTCGGACAGAAAAGCATGGCAAGAACCAAGATACTGTCCGCATCCTTATCAGTTATGTCATATCACGTGACACTTCACACATATTCACACCTCCGATAGCACCTTTTGTTTATTGAGTATTGTTGCACTAGTGTATGTCTCTCATGGAAGCAGCAGTTGTAGCAGGCCTTTCTCTATTTCCAGCCGGCTCCTCTGCATCCTTCTCTTCTTTCTCCACCCCCCACCTCCTCTGGCCAGGAAGGAGTGGTGGGCACAGAATTTAAGTAACAGGCAGCACATTAAAAAAAACTTTGCTGACTTTGGCCCAATGGGCGAAGTCAGCTTTTCAACAGCCCCATTGCATACTCAGTAAGGGCTCTGGTGGAGCAGTAGTTCTAATGCACTTCAGAAGCAGAGGAGGGATTATAACCATTAATCATGCAAGGGGCTCTGCCTTTAATATAGGAGCATCATGCTCATCACCAGCAAGCAATTGTCACAGTGATAATGCTCATGGTTCTGGAAGATGGTTTCCTGGACCTTGTAAGAAACAAGCCCCATAACAGTGACGACAATAGCTCATTTCCCTGAATTATCTCTGCCAAGGTCCCCTTTAGGTCATTTCCAATCGAATTATAAAGAGAACTATTTATAAAGAGATCTATTTAAGATCCTCAGTTATTTTCAATAACCTACAAGAGAACTACACAAGAACCAGACAAGTACAACTCTAAAAAATTCTTTTAACCCTCTATGAATACCCTAAGAACAACACAAAGAATTCTCTTAAGAATTATGCAATTCAACTTCAACTCCTTGGCAGTCCAAAACTCTGCCTACTTAGGCAATGTATATTATATCTCTTTGTTATTAACCCCATATATTTATTTCCAAGTTATTTATACCTGTTCTTTGTAAGACATTTTCTTGTCACTGTTATTGTTCAAAATGTAAACCGAATTGATCAGTAATTCTGTTACTGGAAAGTCGGTATAAAAAAGTTCTAAATAAATAAATAAATAAATAAATAAATAAATAAATGTTATTGGGGGCTCTTTCATAGAATCCCCTTTGCACCTCCTTCATCTCTGCCCCAGTAAAGAGATTCTCGATATGTTTTAATTGATTCTGTGTTATAATTTTATTGTACTTCACCTAGTATTTTTGCTATATGCAAATAATAAATAAAGAAAGAAAAGGGCCCCTATTTACTAAAGTACCTTTAAACTTGCATTACTGCCTGTTAGTGTATCCCTGTTAACATGGTATTTACCAAAGAATGTGAAGCCCTTACTGTAGTGACTGTGAGCCCTTAAGATGCAGCCTTGTAGGTGTACCTACTAAATCCCTGCCCACAGCAAGCGAACAGACCCTGGTCTGGGGCAAGCTGGAGCTTTGCCTAAACCAGGCCTGGGCCTCGCAGGTTGAGCCCTTGGGTTCTAGGGGCCAGCAGGAGTTAGGTAGGTCCTGAGAGCAAACCAAGAGAGAGTCCAAGGACAGACCAAGAGTCAGAGCAGGCAGCAGGCAGGACACAGTCAGGATTTGAGGCAAGGTCAGGTCCAGGCAGCAAGCAAGGGAATTGTCAAGACACTGGAGAAGGTCCCCGAAGAGGGATGCAACTGGCACACGATTCACATCTCTGAAGACTAGTGGAATGGTGATGAGTAACATTTCTAGAACAGATTTCTCAGCAAGACATTCATTTTGATACTAACTACTCTACTCAACCATGATATAGATGTTAACAAATCCTGCCTAAGCTTTTACAGAAGAGGAACAAAATTTAGAGAATTTCTCCTATTTACTAGAAATATGTATCTCTAGATATTTGATAAAGGCCTGTGACATTTAAATGGGAAGTACTGTAATATATAATGGAGTGTGAGTGGTTCCCTCAGGGATCTGTACTTGGACCAGTGCTTTTCAATATATATAACTATAACCCACAAGACCATTCATTCCCAAACTTCACTAGATCTAAGCGAGCCACTTCGTCTCCACGCATCACTGAGACCTATCAGAACCAACTACTTAGACATTTGCATATACTGAGTCTCCATGGTATGCAAATGTATCTCATGCATATTCATTGTGGATATCCAGAAAACCCGACTGGCTGTGGGGTCCCCAGGACAGGTTTGAGAAGTCCTGAGTATGAGAAATTAAGGTGTATAAAAACACTGTGTTAATATTTTTTTACTTGTTAACTGAAAAGTGTAAATAAACTTTTCAGACTGACCTCACTGTGAACTTTTGCTACATAAATTGATACACTCTGAGAGTTAATGGGCTGTTGAAGCTCTACAGTGCAAGTACTTAACTCAGATTCTGGTCTGAGAGTAACTGTGTAATTTAAGAGACTATTCAGTGTTTCATATGAAACAGAACTAGATATTTCTGGGTTAGTTTTAAATTCAAACTCTCTGAAAACAGTAATATATCAGCGAAGAGGAACTAAATTCAAAACCTCTGAGAACAGTAATATATCAGAGGAGAGGAACTATAAGTAAGTTTAAGCTGTTTTTCACTTAAGAGCTCTGGGTGTGCCATTGTGTGTGTGAAAAGATTGTTGAACCAACCTGAACCAAATCATTTTCCCTCTTTCAGTGAGTTTAAGGTGGTACTGATTATCCTTTATTTTACACACCAAGTTAGACAAGTTCAATAAGATGTTGAAGACATCACATTTAGAAACATTATTTAAACACATCTTTGGAAGAGGGGGTCACGGATAGTGTCTTCAGGGATCACATGCTTTGATTTATTTAGATAGGTAGGACTTCAAAACATCTGTACCAGGAGACGAAGAGAAGAGAAGAAAAGACAGATCGCCTTCAGCCTTCTGCATCCAGGACCTGGAAAAGAGAAAGGGAGAGCTGCAGTGATGAAAATAGAAACCGGTCTGGAAGGACAGCTAAGTGAAAGCATCGTGCACCACAAAATTGTTGGCCAACACAATATAGTGATAATTTGAGAAAGCTACATATATACACTGCACAGGAGTGAAAATAAGGAAACTGTGCTACTACTGATATTCATTTTCTTAGTGAAGCAAAGAGAACATTAATGAGAAAAATTAAAAACCAACAAAAATATTTACCTTCTTTGTTGCATCTCACCTGAGGATCAGCTTGAACACTGAGGAAAGAAAGTTTTGAAAAGATCGTTTTCTTTTATAACTAACTTTAGAAAGACACATACACACACACACACACATATATTTATATATATTTTACACACCAAATTAGACCAGCCCTTATTCTGTCTCTGGTATATATATTGAGTTTGTTGTGGAGCGTGCTCATCGAGACTGAGCTTATGGCCTTTGGGTACTGTTACGAAGTGCACCCTCAGGCCTGGTCAGGAGCTTGGAAGCGTGATCCATCTAGAGAGGAATGTGAGCCCTTGAACCACGGCCTGACTCAGGGAGGAGCCCCAAGACATACAGCGGGAGGTGAGCTGGTACCAGCACGGATGGAGCAGGAACTGTTGCGTTCGTGCCTGATTTCGTCCTCACTCCACCCTCTCTACCTGTGTGGCGACTCCCTCCGTGCCTGATGGACGGCTTGATGCCGCGGCGTCTCCATGCCGCTTCTCCCCGGTGTCCACAGGCCGGCTCGACGCTGCGGATCCGCCATGTTCCTGATGATGTAGGGTGCGCGCGCTCTGAAGTATGTACCAGCAAGGGCGCGAACATCAGGGGCGTCCCTCTGTATTGACGTCATCCGCTTCCAACATAAAAGGTCTTTACTTTTGCTAACAGATCAAGTTAGCAAGGACTCTGATTGGACTAGCTTCGGCTGTCCAAGACTACTTTGCACCCAAAGGATTGCTTGCGGGATTTCCATCGGCCCCGCTTCACTCTTGCAACATTGCTTCTCCGGACCTACCAGGGGTACCCGCTCTTCGGGAGCCTCATTCTCTTTCTCTATTTCAGTTTACAGAAAGGAACTGGTACTCGCTCCTCGAGGGCCTATGTTCCTAAACCCTCTGAAGACTCTCTACTGCCTGGAAGTGATCGCAAGAGACGGACATTGTGAGTTATTATTTCAGACTACAGATAGGAACCGGTACTCGCTCCTTGAGGGCCTATGTTCCTAAACCCTCTGAAGACTCTATTGCCTGGAAGCGATCGCAAGAGACGGACATTGTGAGTTATTATTTCAGACTACCAATAGGAACCGGTACTCGCTCCTTGAGGGCCTATGTTCCTGAATTCTCTGAAGATTCTCCTTGTCCAGTAGCTATTGCATGTACAGACATTGTGAGTTACTATTTCAGAAGGTATATAGGAATCGGCACTCGCTCCTCAAAGACCTATGTTCCTGAACACTCTGAAGATTCTCTTTTGACTAAAAGCTATTCCAGATACAGATTATTGTGAGTTACCACTGCTCTCTCAGAGCTTTCCCTGGAACCAGGTACTCGCTCCTCGAGGGCCTAACCCTTTCCAGCTACTGAGCCATTTCAAGACCTTATGTGAGTTATCACCTAGTACTGGCTATGTATATCTGCATACCCTGTCTATTCACTATCTACAGTCTCTTTACAGCTCAGCAACCTTGGAATCGCAGTTCCAGTATCTGAGGGACTTCAGCCCTGCCGGGCATACCAGCTCACTACTGCCACCTCTGGTGGTTATACTACCTTTTTTTAATAAAAGAACTATCTGTGTCTGTCTCCATACTCCAGCCTAGCTGGTGGTCTCTCTCGGGACTCCCTCCTGGGGGCGCTGTCATCTGCCATCAGCCCAAGGATTCACCTATCTACTTTCTGTCCAGCTGAGCACCATCTCCTATACTCTGCTGGTATAGATTGCCAACTCTGCAGTCTACATCATAACATATTGCCATTCCTTAGCAGACCCATAGGATGCAGTACACAACAGATTGCTACTCCTCCCCTTTGGGGAGGGGATTTTATCAGACTGCTATTCGCATCTGCTAGCTCCTCCCATCCACATAACAAATCCCATCAGATTGCTAACCTGCTAGCAGATCCCACAACAGGAACAAGGCTGGAGTGAAGGCAAGGCGTGGATTATCCAGAAAAGGAACAAGCTGAAGATACTGACCCTCCACCAGACCTGCACGCTACAAGAAGACCAACAATGCAATGGTGGTCGATGAACAGTCCTCCGACCGTTCCAAGCCCTTTTGAACCTGCCGCTGGGTAACGGCAAGAAGCGGCAGGCTGGACGGAGGCTAGGCAAGACATGGATACTTGGATGAAGACTCAGGCGAAGATGAAGGTACTTGGACAAAGACTCAGGATCA
The DNA here is from genome assembly GCF_901001135.1 of Rhinatrema bivittatum. Lineage (NCBI taxonomy): Eukaryota > Metazoa > Chordata > Amphibia > Gymnophiona > Rhinatrematidae > Rhinatrema > Rhinatrema bivittatum. The sequence goes on along the minus strand of NC_042618.1, from coordinate 241,333,919 downwards.
AGGTTCAAGATCAAGTCAAGTACTAGGTTGAGACTGCGACACAGTGCACCCTACACAGCCCACCCGCGGGACTGGTTGCGGACCATGCTGAATGCGAGGCAGACTCTAGACGAGATAATGGAGCAAGTGAGAAGGACATGTCCCAGAAACTGAGAGACCTGCACCGGGGTGCACCCTACACAGTTGCTTGTGGCTGGTCGTGGACCACGCTTTGTCGATGCAGTTACCAAACAGAGTTCAACACATGGACGGAGCAGACACAAGGAATCCAAGGGCCTGCAAAGTTCAAGACACAGGACCAAGACAGGACTTGGTTTCAAGCAAGGATTCAGGACCAAGACAAGACTTGGTTTCAAGCAAGGATTACCCTCCAGAGGCTTGCGCTGCGAACGAGGAAGGGTGGACATCAAGGAACCAAAGGTACAGGACATCAAGGCTGGATCATGGGACATCACGGACATCCGGACTGGATCACGGAACATCAGGAACATGGACATCAGGAACATCAGGGCTGGATTGCAAACATCAGGAACATCAGGAAACATCCCAAACTACAGACGAAGGAATTCCGACGAGGGGCGAGACCAAGACATCAAAACAAGGAGACCAGAAACATCAGGATCAGGAACATGAAGAACACTGAACATAAAGCCATCTACGCAATGAAGACCACGGAGAACCTGGACCAGCAGACAGAACAGAACGATGTTCAAGCTGATCCGAAGGCCCCAAGTGACTGAAGATGAGTCCTTATATAGGGCTGAACCAGGAAGTGAAGATCTGAAAACTTCCGGTGGGGCCGCAGGCTTTTTCTGCCACTGACCCTTTAAATAGCTTTGAAAAGGTGCGCGCCAGCACCTAGGAAGGGCCAGGAAGAGAACACAGGACCACGGACAGCGGCGCTCTCCCTGCATGCAGACGCAGAAGGAGCAGGCAGGCCCTGATGGCGGCACCAGGCTGCGAAGAGGATGTCGCAGTGGCAGCGGTTTCCCCCTGCCGCTCAGGGAAGATCTTGGCAGCGGCTGCATGCCGCAGGGGCAGAGTTCCGGTGGCGGCATAGGGCTGCAGTGAAGCGGGTCTCGGCAGCGCGGCGATTCGGGCCACTGAGGATCGGCAGTCTCAGCGGCTCCCTACCATGGAAAGGCAGCAGAGATGTCGGCGGCTTCCAGCCACGTTGGAAAACGCAGCATGGCGTTGGGCAGAATGGCAGCGGTGAGTAGGTGGAGAGGCCTGCTCGTGGGATGGGCTATGCGAGCAGGATTCGTAACAGAGTTAACACATAATATCTCACTTATACTTGCCTGATAGAAGTGTTGCGCTGGTAGTGGACCCTTGGCCTGAGGTGGGGTTGATGCTACCCATAGGGCAAGCCCTATTGTTCCCCACCGTCAGGAGGCAGAGCAGGCTAGGAGACGGAGGCCGACTGAAGCTTCGCCAATACCAGCCCATATTCCCTGCAGGTTGAGCCCTTGGGTGCCGGGGCTGGCTGGTCTTAGGCTGGCCTCTGTCAGACAACTCCCAGTGGATGCTGTAGCAGGTAGCCAGGAACCAGCAGAGGTATCGGAGGGACCGAAGCAGGTCCGGATGAGGCAGGGATCCAGAAATCCGGGTTCCAAGGATGGGCCAGGAACAAGAGCAGGTGACGCCTGGGCAGCAGAAGGCCAGAGCCTGAGAGGGCCAAGTCCAGGGAGATAACGAAGGCATAGTCGGGAACAGGCTGGAGTCGGGGCAGGCGGCAGAGCTAGTCAAGGTGCAGAGGAGTGAGAGCCAAGAATAGGAATCAGCCCTGAGAGTAGTTCCAATGAAGCGAGGGTCAAAGCCAGTAATCAGTCCTGAGCGAGGTCCAATGAAGCAAAGGTCAAAGCCGGTAATCAGTCCTGAGCATGGTCCAAACGTAGCAGGGGTCAAAGCCAGTAGTCAGTCCAAACAAGGCTAGGGAGGAACCAGGAACTGGGACCAGGAACGAAGTCAGGAACTAGGATGAGCAACAAGCACACGACAAGCATGGAGACCTGTTGCCAAGGCAAGGAACGAGTGGCAGGCCCTGCCTTAAGTAGCAGGGCCAGATGATGTCATCATCCGGGGCCACGGGTAGGATTCCCGCCGCGGCTCCTTTAAAAGAGGAAGAAGCACGCGCATGCCTAGGAGGAAGCAGGCCGCTGAATGGCGGTCTCCCCCGCGGCACACGTGGGGAGACCTGCAGGGAACTGGAGGAGTCCATGGAAGAACAGGGAGAGCCAGAGGAGTCCACAAATGAACAGAGAGAGAGGCTGAGGAGGCAGCGGGGATGCGGGAGCACAAGCGGCTAGCCAGCGCCGCCAGGGAGGACAGGCCGGGTCTGGGAGACAGGCGCAGGAGGTGAGTAGGCCCGGTCACAGGCCTGCTCCCAGGATAAAAGGTATTCACAATGGCGACCGCTTCTGTGGACATCTAGTACATCATGGGCTCGATAGACTGTATCGGTCTTGGAAATAACCTGAGTAGATTCAGGGGCCTTACGTGATGGCCAGGAGAGTACCAGTGGTTTAAGCAGGGAGACGTGGAATGTGTTGCATATTCCCAAGGTTGGTGGCAGACGGAGCTGGTACGTAACTGGCTCAATATGTCAGGTAACCGGAAATGGTCCAATAAATCTAGGCGCAAATCTCTGCGAAGGAAGCTTAAGTCGGATGTAGCGGGTACTTTTGGCCTGGCTGGAACTCTGGAGCCAGTCGACGCTGAGCGGCCATGGATTTCTTGGCTCATGCTGCAGCCTGGCGCAGACGAGGTTAGTTTGGTCCAAAGTGCCTGGAGGGTGTCTGCTGTGGCCTGGGCCGCAGGTGAAGGTACTGATAGAGGAATTGGTAAAGGGAACTGGGGTTGTCTGCCATATACGAGTGAGAATGGAGAGACTCCGGTAGCTGCTCTAATGTGAGAGCTATGGGACATTCCGCCCAGCTGTCTTGGTCATTGGAATAGGTGTGGAAGAAACGCTTGAGTGAGCAGTTCATCCGCTCAGCCTGGCCATTGGCCTGGGGATGGTACTCTGTAGTCAAACTGATGGTGATCTCAAACTTCTTGAATAGGGAACGCCAATAGCGGGTGATGAATTGAGGGCCCCTATCCGAGGCAATATCCGTGGGCAGGTCACACAGGTGAAAGACGTGTAAAAAGAAGAGACTTGCTAGCTCCGGGGCTGATGATAAGGCAGGCAAAGGAATAAAATGGGCCATTTTGGAGAATCGGTCCACGATGACCCAGATGACCGTATTCACCTTGGATGCTGCAAAGTCTGTGAACAAGTGGTTCCAAGGCTCTTCAGGTGCAGGCAGTGGCTGGAGGAGACCCCAGGGTCGACCTTCTTGTGGCTTCTGTTGGGCACATGTTGGATAAGAGTCCATGTAGGCATGGGTATCGGAAGCCATGGTGGGCCACCAGTAATAGCGTTGGAGGATTGACAGAGTTCGGGCACGTCATAGAAACATAGAAACATAGAAATGACGGCAGAAGAAGACCGAATGGCCCATCCAGTCTGCCCAGCAAGCCTCACACATTTTTTCTCTCATTCTTATCTGTTTCTCTTAGCTCCTTGTTCTATTCCCCTTCCACCCCCACCATTAATGTAGAGAGCAGGTCCCGGATGACCAGCTAATTTAGAGTCGTGCGCTCAGTGCAATACCTTCTCTCGGAGCCAGTGAGGTACCACAGTCTTCCCGGCTGGAACCGCGATGGTGGCAGACAGACAGATGCAAGCAGGATCTATGACGTGACATGGCTTGTCTTGGGTGTCTTCAGGCTCAAAGGAGCAGGATAAGGCATCCGCTCGGAGGTTCTTCTCCGCTGGATGATAGCGGTGCTCAAAGTTAAATCGGGAGAAAAATAATGCCCAGTGGGCCTGGTGAGCATTGAGACGCTGGGCATGTCGGAGATGCTCAAGATTTTTATGATCAGTAAAGATCGTGAATTTGAACTGAGTGCCCTCCAACCAGGGACGCCACTCTTCGAGGGCAAGCTTGATAGCGAGCAGTTCCCTATCCCCATGCTGTAATTTTGCTCAGCGAGTGAGAACTTGTGGGAGTAGAATGAGCATGGATGAAAGACTCCTTGGGTTGAGTGCTGACTCAGAACCGCCCCAGCCCCTGTAGCAGAGGCGTCCACTTCCACAATGAAGGGGCGGTTCGGATCGAGGTGGCGCAGGCAAGAACTTGAAAAGAAGGCATCCTTTAGGCTCTGGAAGGCAGCAAGAGCTTCAGGAGACCAGTTCTTGGTGCCGCTGCCTTTACAAGTCATGGCCGTGAGGGGTGCTGCCAACAGGGAGTAGTTTGCTATGAAGTGGCGATAGTAGCTCGTGAATCCTATGAATCTCTGGAGCGCATGGAGGCCCACAGGATGGGGCCAGTCTTGAATGCCCTTTAACTTGTTAGGATCCATCATGAAACCTCATTGGGAGATGATATAGCCTAGGGAAAGGCAAGCTTGATCTTTCAAAAAGGCATTTTATTGAGCTTGGTGAACAAACGGTTATCCCATAGGCGATGGAGCACCATGCGGATGTTAGCACGGTGAGTTGTCAGATCCTTCGAAAAGATGAGGATGTCGTCTAGATATGCGACGACCTTAGTGTACAGGAGGTCGCGGAAGATTTCATTAATCATGAGTTGGAATACCACAGGGGCATTACAAAGTTCAAATGGCATTACGAGATATTCGTAGTGTCCATCCTTGGTATTGATTGCTGTTTTCCAGACATCTTCAGGATGTATGTGGACCAAGTTATAAGTGCCTCGCAGATCCAGCTTGTTGAAAATGGTGGCGCCCTGGAGGCGATCAAACAGCTCCGGGATTAATGGCAAAGGGTACCTGTCCTTGCGGGTAATGGCATTTAAGCCATGGTAATCAATACACGGTCTTAGAGACCCATCCTTCTTCGAGACGAAGAAAAAGCCCGCCCCGAAGTAGAGGGATGGATGAAACCTTTAGCCAGGTTTTCTCGGATATACTCTGACATTGCTCGGGTTTCAGGCACAGACAGAGGGTAGGTCCTATACCTAGGAGGTGAAGAGGCAATCAAACTTGCGAAGAGGCAGAAGTATATCTGCCTTCTGCTTAGAAAATACATCCTTGAAGTCAGCATATGGAGGAGGAAGACTAGAAGCAGTCACCATGAGGGAAATCACGGGAAAAGGTGCCACCCTCTTGAGGCACGTCCGATGACAGGCTGGGCTCCATTTGGTGAGCTGTGAGGTTTCCCAGTCAAACTGGGGGGAGTGGTGCTGGAGCCACGGTAATTCCAAGACCACTGGATGAATGAATTTCTCTAGAATGAAGAGCTCGACTTCCTCTTTGTGTAGAGCTCCGGTGAGGAGATGAATGTGTTCCGTTACTTGGGAGATCCTTCCAGGTAGCAGTTCACCATGTATGGAGGCAATGCATAGCGGTGTCTCAATAGTATGAGTGGAAATGCCTAGGAGGTGCACCAGGTCCTTGATGATGAAATTCCCACCTGCTCCTGAGTCAATCAGAGCCAACGGTGGGAAAGAGCGAGAGTCCCAGGTCAGGGTGACTGGCAGTGTCAATTGAGGGGCCAGAGTAGTAGCGCCCAAGTTCAGGACCCCAACTGAACTTAGGCCTGGGAGTTTCCCAGACGAATGAGACAAGATAGGAGGTGGTGGCCCAAAGCCCCGCAGTACAGGCACAGACCCGAATGCCTCTGTCTGAGGCATTCCTCCGGGGACAGACGCCTTCGGCCCAGCTACATGGGATCTTCTTGGTAGACGGCGGGGTTCCGCTGGGGGCAGACCCTGCTGCAGGTGGAGAGTGGGAATGCTCCGCAGTGGGACGTCATGACGTCCAAACCTCTTGGTGACGCTCCTGGAGGCAGTGGTCGATGCGGCCTGCAAGGTCGATAAGATCCTCAATGGAGGACGGTAGCTTGCGGGCTGTGAGCTCATCCTTAAGTTGAGATGACAAACTGTCCAGATAAATGGCTCGGAGGCAATCCTCTTGCCAAGCCAATTCTGTGGCAAGAGTTTGGAACTCGATTGTATATTCGTTAAGAGCTCTTTGGCCGTGCCGCAAATGTAGGAGACTGGAAATAGCTACCGCCTGCCTCCCTGGGTTATCAAAGGTCCGATGAAAGACGGTCACGAAATGTGACAGCTCTTGGAGGAGAGAGTCCGAATGCTCCCACAAGGGAGATGCCCATGCCAGTGCCTTGCCTTCCAGATGTGAAAGAATGAAGGTAACCTTCGTGAGTTCATCCTTGAAGCTGGAAGGCTGCAGAGCAAACTGCATATAGCACTGTTTGATAAACCCTTTGCATAGCCTGGGGTCCCCATTGAAACGGGGTGGAGTGGGTAGTGCCAGCAGAGCCCTGGAGGGCAAGTGAAGGCTGAGGGCTGGATGGTGCAGATGTCTGTACTGTAGGACCAGCGTTGGTGTCTAGGCGGACATGGAGGCGTCCGACGGAGGAGGCCAGTGCCTCTATGAACTGCTGCTGTTCCTGGATCTTTAGAGCCAGGCATGGAATGGCCTGGAGGGTGGATGGCTCCGCCAAGTCCATGCCCTTGGCAACCTGTTGCACTGGTGGTGGACCCATGGGTCCCCACTGTTGGGAGGTGGAGCAGGCTAGGAGATGGAAGCCGACTGGAGCTTTGCAAATACCAGCTCACGTTCCCTGCAGGTTGAGCTCTTGGGTGCCGGGGCCGGCTGGTCTTAGGCGGGCCTCTGTCAGATAACTCCCAGTGGATGTTGTAGCAGGTAGCCAGGGACCAGCAGATGAATCCGAGGGACCGAAGGAGGTCAGGACAAGGCAGAGATTCAGAGCCCCGGGTGCCAAGGACGGGCCAGGAACAAGAGCAGGTGACGCCCAGGCAGCAGAAGGTCGGAGCCTGAGAGGGTCAAGTCCAAGGAGATACCAAAGGCATAGTTGGGAACAGGCTGGGGTCGGCACAGGTGGCAGAGCTAGTCGAAGTGCAGAGGAGCCAGAGCCAAGAACAGGAATCAGTCCTGAGCATAGTTCCAACGAAGTGAGGGTCAAAGCCGGTAATCAGCCCTGAGCGAGGTCCAATGAAGCAAGGATCAAAACTGGTAATCAGTCCTGAGCGAGGTCCAATGAAGCAAGGGTCAAAGCTGGTAATCAGTCCTTAGCGTAGTTCCATCAAAACGAGGGTCAAAGCCAGTAATCAGGCCTGAGCGAGGTCCAACGAAGCAAGGGTCAAAGCTGGTAATCAGTCCTTAGTGTAGTTCCAACAAAGCGAGGGTCAAAGCCAGTAATCAGTCCTGAGCGAGGTCCAACGAAGCAAGGGTCAAAGCCAGTAATCAGTCCTGAGCGTGGTTCAAACGTAGCAGGGGTCAAATCCAGTAGTTAGTTCAAGCAAGGCTAGGGAGGAACCAGGAATGAAGTCAGGAACAGGAACCAGAAATTAAGTCAGGAACTAGGACGAGCAATGAGCACACGATAAGCGTGGAGACCTGTTACCAAGGCAAGGAAAGAGTGCCGGGCCCTGCTACTTAAGGCAGGGCCCGGCACTCTTTCCTTGCCTTGGTAACAGGGCTACGGGTAGGATTCCCGCCTCGGATCCTTTAAAAGAAGGAAGAAACGCGTGCCTAGGAGGAAGCAGGCCACTGAAGGGCGGCTTCTCCCCGCGGCACACATGAGGAGACCCGCCGGGAACTGGAAGAGTCCGTGGAAGAACAGGGAGTGCCAGAGGAGCCCATAGATGAACAGAGAGAGGCCGAGGAGGCAGCGGGGGTGCGGGAGCGCAAGTGGCTAGCCACCGCCGCCAGGGAGGACGGGCCGGGTCTGGGGGTTGGGAGCCGGGCGCCGGAGGTGAGTAGGCTTGGTTGTGGGCCTGCTGAGACGGGGACACAAGTTCTCTATTAGCAGGTACCGATACCAGACAGGGAATAAGAAATCCTAAGGGAAAGGTGGAAATAAAAGAGTATTTAATACAATTGTCTATTATAAAATAGTACTTTCTGCCTTAAATGTTTCTTTTGTAAACTCACAAGAACTGGAACTACTGACTCACATTATTTTCTTGGTAAACACATTTAAATAGAAAAATTGAATGTAAACTTAAAGAAAACAGTTTAAGTATTATATTTCAAAGACTCTGCCATGGGAGACTGTTTGGGTGGGTTTCAGTCCCTTGTTTGGAAGACCCAACAGGAAGGAGAGCAAAATTTTCCTCTTGTAGCCCCTCTTTTGTGGACTTAGTGGCTCCCAGAGCAACACCAGAAACCCCATATCCTAATAGCCACCTTGGCCACCATAGCAGGAGAGTCACTACCCAAAAGTAGTGGGATACAAGGGCACTGAGTCAAACAGAATACAAGTTTTGCAGGAAACAAAATGCAATGTTGAATCTTTATGGATAGAAATTTCAGGTGAAAAGGGGAATAAAATAGCAGTGGGGTTGTATTACCATCTACCTGGCCAGAATGAAAAAACAATGAAATGCTAGAAGAAATTAAGGAAGCTAAGAAAATCAGAAGCACAGTAATAATGAGTGATTTCAATTACCCTAGTATTAACTAGGTGAATGTCACATCAGGTCATGCTAGAGAGATAAAGTTCCTAGATGTAATAAATGCTTCATGGAGCAGCTGGTAGAGGAACCAACAAGAGGGGAAACTATTTTAGACATAGTCCTTAGTAGAACACAGGATTTTGTGTGTAAGGTAAGAGTGTTGGAGCCACTTTCCATAGTGATCACAACATGATCAAATTTGACTTAATAACTGGAGGGAGGACAGTAAAGAAATCTACAACAGCATTTAACTTTCAAAAAAATAACTTTGATAAAATAAGAAAAATAGGAAAAAACTGAAAGGAGCAGCTGCAAAGGTTAAAAGTTTACATCAGACATGGATGTTGTTTAAAAATACCATCTCGGAAGCCCAGATCAGATATATTCCTCACATTAGATAAGGTGGAAGGAAGGCTGAACAACTACTGGCATGGTTAAAAGTTGACGTGAGAGAGGCTATAATAGTTAAAAGAACATCTTTCAAGAAATGGAAAAAGGGATCCGAAAGAAGAAAATAGCAAACAGCATAAGCACTGGCAAGTTAGATACAAAGCATTGATAAGGAAGGCAAAGAGATAATTTGAAAAGAAGTTTGCTGTGGAAGTAAAAACTCATAATAAATCTTTTTCAGGTACATTCGAAGTAGAGAGCTTGTGAGGGAGTTAGACCATTAGATGATGAAGGGATAAAATGAGTTCTTAGGGATGACAAAAGCCATAACAGAGAGACTAAATTAATTCTTTGCTTTGGTCTTCACTGAGGAAGATGTTAGAGAGATACCCATCAAAAAACAACAAGTGTCCTGGTACTAAATTTTAAATAGCACCTAATACGCCAAACTACTTATGTATGACCCTCTATTCACGGGCAGAAATTATCAGTACTGCTCGTTTCGCATAGGGGTCACTAATCCTTTAATCGAATATAATTTTTTTGTTGATTTTCAAAAATTTTAAGCAATTGCAATCAAGAGTAAAAAACAGATACTTATCCGCACTCGGAACCCAAACCCGACATGGCCATGTTTCGGACTTCTGTCCTGCTTCAGGGGAAAATATTCAGAAAGCCAATTCAGGTGGTAGAGAACGTCTTCTTCTTTCGGCGAATTTACTCCGTGCCGGTCCTGTTTGTCAACGCGGGCTGCATTTCACCCCGCTGAGTTTAAACAATGGCGACAACCGGAAACTATTTATACAATGTCAGCGCTTAATACCTCCTTTTCCGGTAAGTGAATGGTAGTTCTCCAACACGTCCTCTCAATATTGCCAACGCTAAGGTACCTCCCCTTGCCAGGGATGGACGGTAGTTCCCTGTCACGTCCTCTCAACACTCTCAGCGTTTGGCCCTCCTCTTCCGGTATTAGATGTTTCCTGTTCCATCTTTGAAAAAAAGCGCTTGCAATCTTGCATAATATAGTGGAACACAATTAGTTTCTCTGCACTCACAATGAGGCATATGTACAACCGGGACTCGTAATGGATCACAAAATAAATCTGTAAACACTGGTTTTATATCACGTCCTCGCTGGATGAAGGAACCATTCGCGGCCTCCCACATCATTAATTAGACACAGAACTTAAAGACTTATTCAACAATCACAGTAGAGTACGATATCCATCCGGATAGAAAAATTTTTGTCCAGATAACAAATGTTTGATAATATTGGAAAATAATCAAATGAGAGAATACCAATTGATTCTCTCATTTAAACCATTTGGGTCCACAGTATTCAAGTAAAAAATCCAAAACTGTTCCCGTCGATTTAATGAAAACTGTATGTCTCCTCCTCTTGGATTTGGATCCACTTGTTCCAAAATGGACCATTGCAAGTCCGTAAACTGGTGATGATGATTGATGCAGTGTTGTACTAGGGGGGCTGCAAGTTTGGATGTCTTAATGCAACTCCTATGTTCGATCAGACGGGTGCGGATCTTTCTCTTCGTCCGACCGACATAAACAAGACTGCAAGGACATTGTATCACATAAACAACTCCCATCGTATCACACGAGGTCCATCTATCATGTCGAATCACCATCCCCGAATGGGGCGCCTGCCATTGTTCACCCGCGATAGTTTGACCACACATGTCACAAGTGCCACAGGCTTGATGTCCTCCAGAAGGAAACGAAATCTTATTTGATGAGAATCGGGAGTGGACAACCCGATCCCTAATATTCTGTCCCCTGAAATAGGCAAATCTTGGGCTCGTTTGAAACACAGTATGCAACGTTAGAACTTTCCAATGTTCTCGCACGATGTTAACCACTTCAGTCGCATAGCGTGAAAATTTCAAAGTACAGGTAAGTTCTTGATTGTAAGGACGTTGCTGATACTGTAACAACAGATCTCTATTCGCAAACTGGGCCCTCTTGTACGCCTTTCTAATCACTCCACGGGGATAGCCTTTTTGTGCAAATCTTGCAGAGAGAACTGAAGCATGTGGATGGAACAAAGATGGAACAAAGATGGATGGATGGAACAAAGATGGAACAGGAAACATCTAATACCGGAAGAGGAGGGCCAAACGCTGAGAGTGTTGAGAGGACGTGACAGGGAACTACCGTCCATCCCTGGCCAGGGGAGGTACCTTAGCGTTGGCAATATTGAGAGGACGTGTTGGAGAACTACCATTCACTTACCGGAAAAGGAGGTATTAAGCGCTGACATTGTATAAATAGTTTCCGGTTGTCGCCATTGTTTAAACTCAGCGGGGTGAAATGCAGCCCGCGTTGACAAACAGGACCGGCACGGAGTAAATTCGCCGAAAGAAGAAGACGTTCTCTACCACCTGAATTGGCTTTCTGAATATTTTCCCCTGAAGCAGGACAGAAGTCCGAAACATGGCCATGTCGGGTTTGGGTTCCGAGTGCGGATAAGTATCCGTTTTTTACTCTTGATTGCAATTGCTTAAAATTTTTGAAAATCAACAAAAAAATTATATTCGATTAAAGGATTAGTGACCCCTATGCGAAACGAGCAGTACTGATAATTTCTGCCCGTGAATAGAGGGTCATACATAAGTAGTTTGGCGTATTAGGTGCTATTTAAAATTTAGTACCAGGACACTTGTTGTTTTTTGATTGTTTACATTGGTGTGTACTGGAATACACCGTTGGTGTATGTGGGTTTTTTTGGTGTGAGAGAGATACCCATGCCAGAAATGACATTCAAAGGTAATGATTCAGCAGAACTGAAATAAATCTCAGTGTACCTGGAAGATATAATAGAGCATTGATAAACTAAAGAGTAGCAAATCACCTGGACCAGATGGTATACATCCCAGAGTACTGAAAGAACTGAAAAATGAAATTGCAGATAGTAATCTGTAAACTATCATTAAAATCATCTTTGGTACCTGAAGACTGAAGGGTTACCAATGTAATGCCAATTTTTAAAAAGGGATCAAGGGGTGATCCAGAAAACTACAGACGAGTTTAATGTCTGTGCCAGGCAAAATGGTGGCAACTATCATAAAGAACAAAAATTCTGAATATATAGATAGGCATAGTTTAATGGGACAAAGCCAACATGGATTTAGCCAAGGCAAGTCTTGCCTTAGCAATCTGCTACATTTTTTGAGAACGTAAATATTTATGTATTTATTTATTTATTTAAAGCTTTTCTATACCGGCATTCAATATGGATAAAGGTGAGCCAATTGATATAGTGTATTTGGATTTCCAGAACACATTTGACAAAGTCCTTCATGAGGGCTTCTTAGGAAATTAAAAAGTCATGGGATGGGGGCAGTGTCCTAGGGAATTAACTGAAAGATAGAAAATAGAGAGTAGGGCTAAATGGTAAATTTTCTCAGTGGAGAAAGGTGAATGGTGGAGTGCCCCAGGGATCTGTTCTGGGACGATTGCTTTTTAATATATTTATAAATGATCTGGAAAATCGGAACAACAAGTGAGGTGATCAAATTTGCCAATGACACAAAAATATTCATAGTTGTTAAATCACAAGAGGATTGTGAGAAATTGCAAGATCTTGCAAAACTGGGAGACTGGGCATGCAATTGGTAAATGAAATTTAATGTGGAGAAATGCAAAATGATGCACTTAGGGAAGAGTAACCCAAAATATAACTACACAATGCAAGGTGCCACATTAGGAGTCTCCATTCAGGAAAAGGATCTAGGCATCATTGTTAATACGTTTAAATCTTTTGCTAGTGTGCAGTAGCAGCCAAGAAAGCATATAGGGGCAGATTTTAAAACATACGCACGTGGTGTACATATGTGCGCGCAACCCGGCAGGCACAAATGTATGCCTGATTTTATAACATGCGCGCGCAGCCGCATGCATGCTATAAAATCAGGGTCCGCACGTGCAAGGGGGTGCACACTTGTGCATCTTGCACGTGCTGAGCCGCGCTGCCTTCCCCTGTTCCCTTCCCCCTAGCCTGACCTTCCCACCCCTTCCCCTAACCTTTCCCCCCCAGCCCTACTCTAACCCCCTCCCCCGACCTTTGTCTTACCTTTTGCGCCTGCCAGCATCCTGCTGGCAGGCGATCCTCCAACACGGCGGCAAATGGCCACCATGTTGGAGGCCTCTTGCCCCGCCCCCGCCCGACCCCCAGACCACCCCACCCCACCCACACCCCACTCCCGGACCGCCCCTTATTGCAAGCCCCGGGACTTATGCGTGTCGCTGGGCCTTTTTAAAATAGGCCCGGAGTGCGTAACCCCCCCTACACGCATAAATCCTCTGGATTTATGCGCGTAGGGTTTTTTTAATCTGGCCCTTAGTGTAGCTGCATTTTAAAAAGGTTTGGATGATTTCCTAGAAGAAAAGTCCATAAACCATTATTAAGGTGGAGTTGCAGAAATCCACTGCTTATCTCTGGGATAAGCAGCTTGGAATCTTTCCACCCCTTGGGATCCTGCCAGGTACTTGTGACCTGGATTGGCCACTGTTGTAAACAGGATACTGGGCTTAATGGACCTTTGGTGTGACCCAGTATGACAAGTATTGTGTTCTTATGTTCAGTTTATCTTTTTAGAGCTCATGCTATAGTATTGTAAGGCTAACTCCATATACAATATTTGGCTCCAAAAGAGCACTGTCAAAGTGCAAAATCTATTTTTAAAACCATGGTGTCACACAGCTTGTCTCCTTTAGGGAACCACGTATTTAGGCAGCCCTTACCACCTTTTTGCCATTGTGGTGGTTTGGTCAAAAGCATCTTTGATTTTTTTCAAAAAACTGGGCTAAAGATTCTCCAACACTATCTTGTGATGCGCACCTTCCATCAGGCCGTCTCAGAGCACAATGTGAGAGTAACTACACCTGTTGCAGGTCGTCAATAACACTGACCCAGTAATGCCAAAATCCAGTGCCTCTAGAAATCCATGGTTGTTTTTACTAAGCTTCTTAAGAAACTTGTTACCTTCATTTTCAGTCAGCTTTGGAGTAAGGTAGATTTGTGATTTGAGGCATCTCAGCATCAGCTTTCACTAAAAGAGCCTTGGTCCCATGTGACAGATTCACCTGCTGAGGAGGGTTTTGGGGACATAAGCTGTCCCATTTCACCCAGGGAAGGAAGGAGCAAAGAAATTAAGCAGCCATTTTATATCTGCCTTACTAGCTCCCCTGCCTAGACTTTTTTAAGTCTCTCCATCACAATTGCTATGAAACAATCAGAGTCTGCCTAGGGCCAGGTCTACAGGTACAATTGTTTTCTAAGTTAACTTTGGTAGGGTGCAACATTGTATTATTGCTTTATATTTTATTTATTGTAATTAATGTATTGAGTTTTACATTGTATAATGGTGTTTTATGTTGCTGTATTTATGACTGTTACTTTGCAGTGTAATGCTGTGTTTTGAATAGCTTATGATCCACCTTGCACAGTTGTTTCCTTGAGAAAGGGGAATATACATTTGTAAATTAAATTAAATCTCTTCCCACCCCACCCCCAGCACATCCCCCTCACTCCTGGCATGGTCTCCTCCTGCCAGTAGGAGGAGTCAGACAACAGTACATCCCTTAACCTGCAGCTGCTTGCTCCTCTGTCAGCTTTCATCTGAAGTTTGAACCATGTGGAGCTGGTGGGTTCTGCACGACTACAGGTCCCCGTGTGGTTTATATGTCAGATGGAGGCCATCAGAGGTAGCCACGGATAAAAGCGGCTTATCTGTTGTGGAAGGAGCTTGCACTGGGATGAGGGTAGTGGATAAATGGAAGAGGTTGTCAGCGGGCCCCCAGCCAGGAGTTGCTGATGTGCAGTGGCGCAGAGCCCAAGGCAGCTGCCATTGTTTCATCTTCCCCAAAAGGAGTCTGCTCCTGCTTCTTCTAGCTCACGAAATTGGTTCTTCACATTGCTGCTCTTGTGTGAGCTGGCTCTTCCTGCACAGCAGCTCCTCCTCTTCTTCCTGGCTGGCTCCCTATAAAGTGGCTACAAGTGACTCCTGTACTGGCGCTCAAATTCTGCATAGAAAAATGTTAATTCTGCACAAGAGGGGAAGGGGGAAAAATTCTGCATTGCACAGCTGTGCAGAATTCCCACAGGAATAATAAAATCCATGTTAGGTAGGACAGGTGGAAAGGAAAGCATAATTCTCTTCCTGCTCCTTTAATAAGGGCTGCTGGTGGTAATCAGAAGCAATGAGCACAGAGTGTCTTTCAGCTGTTCCAAGCTAGCACAAACAGATGCGGTCCTTTTAAACAGATCTGCTGCGCCTCCTTGTGGTGACATTGCACGCTATAAAATTGCAGGGATCGTGCCCACAGCCCTAAACAAGGTAAACACAAATATGTCAAAATACTGCAGAGTATAGGACCGAGTCAAGTCAATACAGACACAATAAGTAAGTGTTCCCTGCTCTAAAGACCCTTCCATCCAAGTGGGAAGAAAGTAAAGAACGCAGCAGACATGAAAGTGGGGTGGGTTATGAGTGGTGCAATGTTAGACCAAAACAGATGGACCAAGCATCAGGAGAGATGGAAATATTATTGGGGCTCTACTATAGACAACAGTATTTATGCTAGCTTTTTTTTTTTTTTTAACAAGTGTCCCAGAGAGGCTATCCTAAAAGGGAGTTCTCCTATTCTCCCTTTGCAAATTACTCAGTTCAAATAGTCTTATCAAGAAGTGTTGGCACGGAAAGTGTACTTGGCCAGAAATTGCTGCACATGACTGCATGTACAGATAGATGGTGCCATCAGTTTATGCAGAATTGTGAAAGAAAATTTATTTGGAGTCTCATTCATACCTCAGATGCCAGCAAGCATTTCTCGCACATATGCTTGTTTATATTGAACCCAGGGTAACAGGCATAGAAAGAGGTTGAATTAGCACAAGTTTGAAACTTACCCAACACAACAGTAGTGCCAATCATCGAGGCTTCAACCTTGGCTACTCTTCAGTCTTCATTACATATAAAGGGGTAGATTTTTGAACCTGCGCGGGCTTCCCGGCGCACACACATGGGCCCGTCGATTTTCTAACATGAGCATGTTAGAAAATCCGTGGGGCGTGCGCGCACATGCGCACCGGATGTTACAATCCACGCGCATGTGTGCAGGCGGCACGCGCAAGGGGTGGGACTTTTGCAATTTCCGTGCTGCAACGCTGGCTTTGGGACAGCGATTAATGGCGCTGTCCCGTCCCGCCCCCTCCCCACCCAGAATACGCCACCCGGCACACCCCTTCAAAGATGCCCGGCACTTATGCGCATACCGGGATTTACGGGCGCGGCCAGGCCCCTTCGAAAATTCACTCGGCGCACGCAGGACCCCGGCCGTGTGCATAAACCCCATGATTTACGCGGGCGGGCCTTTGAAAATTTATCCAAAAATTCATAATTCCATTTTCTTAAAAGCATACCCAAAAATGTATCTAAAATAGAAGTACATCTTACATTCACTCACCTCAAATTTGGATCCGAAGAAGCTGGATATTCTGGCTGCAGTTCTTAAAGTTTATCCTTAGGAAATGTAGGTATCAATGGGGAAACAAGGTATTCAGGGGGATTTTATAGTCTAGGGAGGGGAGAGGAGGGCTAGGAGACCAGAACATCAAAAAACAAAAATAAATTTAAAAAAAGGTAGCTTTGATGCTGACCTTGGGATTGAAGTTAAAAATAAAAAATTCATTAAAAACAGAGTTAGAATCATACATGGTCACTAATTGATTCCTGCCATTGTTTTGAGCCTCTTCCTATATATATTTCAAAGCTTGTTAAATTATGTTTAAGATTTTGGATGGTCCAAATTGACATTCAGAAGCCAACAGTGGTGTGCATCCGTTTTCTGCTGAAATGAAAACAAATCAGCAAAAAATGAATGTTAGAAAATGAAACAAAAAAGAAAAACCCAAATGAGATTTGTTGGGTTTTTCTCTCTTGTTTCATGATACCAAAGCCATCATCTCCAATCCCCCCCAAGCACCCAGAAATGTAATTCATCCCCATTTCCCCAATGTATGCCAAATGGGGCTGGAGTCACTGCAGCTCCACTGGGTTCCATATTTAAAATGCCACTGGCCAGCCCTGGGGACAGTGTCATTTTTTTCTATGGGCCGTACGCTGGACTGGGTACAACAAAATGGCACCTCACACCCCGACATGGCAGAAGGGACTGGGGGGATTGTGCCCATTCCATTTAGACTGCAGAACCTCATAGATGGGGGGTTGGGTGGGGCGGGGTAAACCACCTTGAGGGGCAGGGTGATTTCATTTTTTTTTCAATTTCAGGGCACTGGACGAGGTGGAGGTTATTCCGGCATGGCAGCAGTTTCATTTCTGCGCTGGGGGAGAAGGGTTTGGCAGAGGGAGGGGAAATCCAGCCACTTTTTCCTTCTGTTTTTTGTTTGTTTTCTTTTCTGGGTTTTCTGGTTTTTTGATCTTTATTTCATTGTGTGTGTGTGGGGGGGGGGGGGGGGGGGGAAGCAAAGCAAAGCAAAATAGACATAAAAGGAAATGAAAATTGAATTAAATAAAACAAAACGAAGAACCGAAACAAAATGTTATTCTGTGCACACCCCCTAATAGCAAAGTGATGATCTGTAGCCATCCGGCTACAGATCCATTTTTACAGCCATCCATTTTCTTGGATCTTAGAGTATCCTTGTCACATGTGCAAAACCTGCTTAACTGTAATTCCACAGAAAAATCTATGCTCCTATATGGGACACACGGTAACAGACATAAAAAAGGGCTGAATCAGCAGACGTTTGACATTTGAAATTTGTGAGCCGTGCAATAGAGCGCCAATTGTCAAGCCTTTAACTGTAGAGATTCTCATCTTATCATCGTATTGGTTAATCCATTATTTCTTGGGTATAAGTTCCTTTCTAATAGGAGATATAGGCTGTGTCAAGGTGAATGAACCAGGCCCATCATTAAAATGTCCATGCCACATACTGACTGATTTTTAGTTTTGATATAAACCCTAACAAAAAATGATCATAAGATCAAAACAAGCAAATGTCGTCTAATAATCTGCCTCTTAGTAATTATCGTACCAAGCGTTTGTCAAACAGACCTGCAGACTAGGTTTGGCTATTAAAATTGACTCTCTGTTCTGAAATTGTACTCTTTGTTCTTTCTTCCTAGAAAATGAATTTCTTTACTTCAAGCTGAACCTTTTTTTTTTTTTAATGCAAGGTACAAATAGGACCTTCTTTTACAGAAAGCTACAAGCTAATATTGAATCAGTAGCATGTTCCTTCTGAAAAAATAAATATTACACAACACCCTGTTTTTGTTCTTCCAAACAAAACCTTCCCCTAGACATACTGTACTCTTGTCTTTGTGCCTGACTCAGTGTCTCCCCATTCCACACTTGCAATGGTGCTTTACCTTGCTTATTTATATACAGTTTCAGCCCAGTGAGCAATGACTATTATGCCAGCCGAAAATCAGCACATAGAAGACTTAGGACATTCATTAAACAAGTTGGCTCTAACAAATAGCTATAACCCCACATGACCTTCTGGCTCCTCCCAGGTCCTTGGCCTGTAGTCAATGTCCTGGCAAGAGTTGCAGACATCCACAATGCAATGCCAAGACACTGTTTTGTCTGTAGATATGAAACAGAGATTAGAAGGGGGATGGGAGGGACACAGTCAGTGCAAAAAAAAGCCTCACCTCTGCATGGAAAACGTCAGGGGGAGGCAACTCTCCATCTCTTCCTCCTCGTAGGGCCCAGCCAAATTGTCAGGCCATCGGTAAAAAAAAAAAAAAAAGCAAAGCTTTCGACACTCTCGCCTTATGGGCTGCAGGCTCTGTTTGGGACACCATGTTGAAACCTCCTACCAGGTCATTGATTAACAGAGCAGGTCCCGGCCTACTCTGCAGCAGCCATTACATCAGGCTTTTGTCCATCCCAGACGTGCTCGTTTACGGCTCGCTGCCTGGTCTCCAGTTGCCAAACAGTGCATTGCCACTTGAATGGGCAGGAGAATGTAGAGCCTGCCCAGGTCTTGTTAACACCCTACTGGCCAACTACGTTTCAGAGGAAGGCCTGCAAACTGCAGCCGTAATGATGAAGACATCCTTGGAGGGAGGGTGGGGAGAAGGTTCCTGTTCTAATTCCGAAAAGGAAACTCTGCGTGCAACTTGAAAGGCTTTTTTCATTTACAGCCAGGAAACTTGTTTCTACTGTCTACAGAAGGGAACAAAAAAAAACGATAGCGTCCAGAATGCAAGAAATAGTAGGACGGAACACGCCGTCTGTTTTTGGAAAATAGTTCCTGATAGGAAAATAGAAAAGCAAAAATAATGATGGTAGAATTCTCAGCAGAATAAAAACATCTTCATGGAATATCACTCTGCTGGCTAGAGGTTATCCAGCAGCTAGGCAGCCTGTACTATTGCTAGTTTTTCAACTTGCAGAGGCCCATAAGGAATAATTATGTTCAGTCTGATGATCAGTGAGGCCATAGCCTGTTCTACTGTTTTAATTCCTATCTAATGTATTTTGCTGACTAGCAAGGGGTCCTGGGGATGGGAGGCGAACAGCCAGCCCTGGTCTAAAGCCATACTCATTAAACCGGGCAAGTTGCGAGCTGGTGCCAACACGCAACCAGCACAGACAACCACCTAGAGCAGCAGATTGCCTAGGGTGGCTACGTCTGGCCAATCCCACATGCTTCCACTCTGCTTTGTCTTCTTCCCTTGCTAGCTGCTAAAGAACGGTCTCTCTCAGCAGACTTGCACCTGACACGCTGGGCCTGGCTGCTGTAGGAAGCAGTAACAGTTGCAGCTTGACATTGGACAACAGGAAGCTCACAGAAGAAGAAGGAGCCACCAGGGGGCGGGGGTACTGTGAGCTGCTGTACCTGATGACAGGCTGCTGTAGTTTTACAGATACCAGGCTCAGGGGTCCCAGCACAGCTATGTCAAGAAACAGATACGGTGAGCAGGTAGAAAGTAGGAAGGAAGGAAAGGATGCAGCATGGATGAGAGGAAAGTGGAAGAAGAGGGGTTGATGGCATGCTGGATGGAGTGGATGTATGCATTGCAACAAAGTATATATATTTATATCTGCCTAGCATGTGAAAAACACTTCACATCCTGGGCCTGATTGTGAGCAGTATATTATGAGCCCTCTTCTAGAATCCATTCCTTAGAATTCCTACTTTGCTCCAGCTTGCCCAATAAGAAGCATTACAAAATGTGGCAACTGGATCCCTTACCCTAAAAATACTGCTGCAAGCTCACTCCTATCACTCACATCTCTGATTCTTGTTTGCAATGGAGTTGCTAAAAATCCTATCCTGTTCCAGCCATGCCCTGAGAAATGCACTTTCCACTGCGGATGGCCTCTACCTTGCAAAAACTGTACCTGCACCTGTCCACACAAGAAAACACACAGAACAAATAAGACCCTTGGTCCAGCATTCTGCAGCCTTTTATTCTGCAATGCTTTCAGTGAAAAAGCTATGTTTAAAAATGGCCACCACGTGCATTCATTGAAGTGGTTGGATGCATGCCTAGTAGCCATTACTCAGGACTTGATGGCACAGAGAAAAGACACAGCAACATTAATGGGGATATCACTGTTTAAACTGTAACCTAAAAGCTGGGAAACTTATCCTGAAAGCAGCTAATTTTATAAGGATGAAGACGACAGTGGCACTGAGAGTGGATTTCAGACATTCTGGGGCGGCAGGGTATGTATTTGCTTTGAAGCAGTGGCATAGCCAGAAGTGATTTTCTGGGGGGGTTGCAATGTTAATATGGGTGAGCGGTAGGCATACAAGTCTAGGTCCTATTAGTTGTACTCTTGTCGATAAATAATGCCTTAGGGTGCACCTGATAATGGATTTCTAAATAATCTGCAACAACCATCATGCATCATGAGTGACACTTTAAAATATTTTCATTCAATTATTTAAAGCACTTACCAACATTAAAAATGCCTTATTAATCTGGATTATTTAATATTTATTGCAGTTTATAAATATACAACAATATCACATAAAAAGTAAACACAAGAGAAAATCAGATCCAATCAAGTAATAAATATCAATGAATTCTATTATGAATCCTCTTTCCAAAAACAAGAGAATATGATATCTACAATAAAACAGCTATAATCATAATAATCAAATGAACTTAATATTTGCAACGGGTGCAGAACAGAACTAGGAGGGTTATATTACAACCCAACATGCAAAAAAATATATTCAAATTCCGGTGTCACTTCAATAACAGCAAAACAACTGCCAAACACTTTGTAAAGTAACAAACCCCTGAAAAAAAAAACCAAACTACAACACCTAGACCCTTGCCATACTATATAGCATAACAGCATTAATTCTTAGGACTCGAACAGCAACAACCTTATCTATGAAAAGACAGCAATGCAAATATTCTAATTGGTTGGTCCCAGTCTCTTTTTTCCCACTTTCCCCTTGTCTGTCTTTTCCTAATTTCTTTTTCAGGATCCCTTTATTCTTTCTGTTTCTTCTCTTTCCTTCCTCCCTTAAACACACATGCAAGGATCTGTCTCACACACACACAGGCTCCCACTCCCACATGCTCTCTCTCTCGCACAGGCTCGCACTCACACACAGGCTACCACTCTCACATGCTCTCTCCCTCACATAGACTTCCACTCCCACACACACATATGCTCTCTCACATACACACAGGCTCTCATTCCCACATGCTCTTTCTCACACATACTCAGAAATACACACAGGTTCTCACTCCTACATGCTCTCTCACACACACACAGACATACACACAGAGGCTCTCCACTTCCATGTGCTCGCTCGTGCTCTCTCACACACACACACACACACACACAAGCTGTCCGCTCCCACATGCTTTGAAACACATGAAAGGCTCTTCACTCCTACATGCTCTCTCTCTCACATACATACATAGGTCTCCACTCCCATATGTTCTCTCTCTCGCTCACATATACACACACACACACACTTCCCACTCCCATATGCTCTCATTCTTACATACATACACACAGGCTCTCCACATCCACTTGTTCTTCCTCTCACATATATACACACATACACACACACATCCATACACACATATCTCCTCTCTCACATGCTGTCTCTCACACAGGCACATAGGGTCCTCATTCCTATGCTCTCTCACATGTACACACACATAATCTATCAGGGCAATCCCTTCTCTGCTGGACCTCTGTGCTGGAAGGCTTCTTCTTCTCAGGTCACCACAGGATAAGCTCCGTTGTGGCCCTCTTCTTGGACTGCCATGGGATGAACTCTACGGAAGGGCCTCTCTTCTTGGATCACCTGACAGCATTGATTGGGAGGGCCTGAGTCCAAAGTGGGTGGGCCATAGCCCACTCAGGCTCACCCGTGGCTAGACCACTGTTTCAGAGATAAAGTAGAGCCTTATACTCTATGCTGTGCTTTAGTCGAAAGGCAAGTTTAGGAGTTTTGGAAGGTCAGCTGGGCCCCGTGCACAGCTGGCCAGGATAATGTAGGCTCAGGCGCGCGTCGGGAGCAGGGTAAAGCGGGGGGGGGGGGGGGGGGGGGAGCACATAAGGGAGGCAGTTAGGTCAGGCAGGGGTCAGGGGAAGTAGCAGAGGGCGTGGAGTAAGGAGGAGGGGTAGGCAAGGCACGGCTGCGGTGTTGGCAGGCCGTAATTGGTGGGAAGCCCAGAGGGGGATCTTGAGGGGGCGGAGTCTCGGGGCAGGGCGGCGTTGGTTTCACTTCGCCGCGACTGCCCTGAGAGCCGGTCGACTGTTTTTCTTTTCTGGCTGCGCTTTAAAAAAAAAATAAAAAAATTATAAAATAAAAATAAAACAAGGCAAGTGATAATTTTGTGGGCAGCTGGAAGGATTGGAGCGGTGGGCTCTGCTGACTTTGGACGGCTCTCCGGGCCTTCGTGTTGAAGGCATTCGCGCCGGGTCTGATGGAGTCGGAGGAAGCTGCCTCTGTGCCCGGGGAGCTGGAGGAGGGCGGTGACTTGCCGCGACGGGAGCTCGTGTCCGTCCCCTTTGCGGCAGATTGGGTGAGTCCTGTGCCGCTTGGGGTGGCCGGAGTTGGGGGGCTGATGGCGGTGGAGGGTGGGGGCGTCGGCGACGGGGTGCGGCTGAGTCCGCGGCGGGACGGCGGTCCTGGTCGTGGGAGGGCAGGGCGTGGCGCCGGTAGTGTGCGGGCTTCGCGGGCTTCCAGGTCGCGATCGCGGGCGCCGGGCAGGGGGAGAGGACGGGGGGCGCGGTTTCCCGAGCTGGCGTGGAGCGTAGCTGGCGGTGTGGGGTGTGAAGGTCCTGGGCAGGGAATGGGGACGGCTGGTGGTGCTGCGGGGGGTGTAGCCGGGGGTAGCGGCTTGGCGGGGCCGGTAAGGGCACTGAGGCGGAGCGGGGTAGGTCGGCGTGCAGCTTCTGGGCCGCCTTCGCGTGCCGTTTCCCTTGGCGGGGATGTCCCTGAGGGGTGGCAGGCGGGGTGGCCTCGGGCAGATGCGAGGGGGGGCTTCGGGGAGCTGGGTTGGCAGGAGGGGCGGGAGGACTTGATGGCCTGGGGGGGGGCGTCGGGCCAGCCATCTGTTGCATGGCTGGAGGAGCAGGGTCCGATGGCCCGGGAGGGGTCTGTTGCAGGCCGGGGGGTGCAGCGTGGAGCGTGAATGGCGGGGAGTTGGGGATGCGGGATTCCCTTGTTTTCCCGCCCGGCACAGCGGGTTCCCTTTCCCCTCGAGGCTCCAGTGGGGGTAGGGGTCGGTCTGGGGACTTTGTTCCTCGGTCTGGGCCTGGTTCGGGGCGCGGGGAGTCGGGGGCGGGAGCCGCGGCTCCTGTTCTTGGTCCTGGACGGGCGGCGGGTGTGGTCGGGGAGCTTGGGCTGGTCTCTCCTGTCCCTGTTTGTGTTCCTCAGCAGGACTTGACGGGTGCGGAGTGGGAAGAGCCTGGGTCGTCGAGGCAGGAGGCTTGGCGGAATGCGCCACCCGGTGAGGAGGGACGGGCGCCTAGGCCTTTGGCTGCAGCGCCAGGCTTGCTTGCAGTGGATCGGAGGACGCCGGGTGAGTTGGTCTTCTTTCCCACCGCAGGTGTTCGCGAGGGATCTGAGGGGGGACACCCCGGGGGGGATGGGGTTGAAGCGGACGTCGGTGAGGGGGTTCGGCAGCCCATGGATGGCGAGGTTGACCCGAAGGATGGGGGGGGTCGGGCGAGGAAGGTTCGTGCGAAGAAGTCCAAGTCAAAACGGCGGCGCGCACAGGATAGTTCGTCGGGGTCTTCGTCTTCTTCTTCGTCGTCCTCGACCTCCTCGTCTGACTCTGCGGGGTCGGTGAAGGCGGCTTCTAGGTCCGGGGGGGCGGTGCGGGGTACCCCGGCCTTGGTCGCGCTTACGGAATTATGGGAAGAGGTGCCCCGGGCGGTCCGGAAGAAGATACGGCGCCGTAGGTTCGTTGATATTTTTAAGCTGCTGGAGGGGCGTCGGGGGAGGAGGAAGGACAAGAAGAAACGGGACAAAAGTGGGCGCTTTCCCGGGTCGCGGGTGCCGATTGCGCGGAATATCCATAACTGGATGCGTTCGTTTTTGAGGCTGGCGAGCGTGATTGGTCACTATGACCCATCGCAGTATGGGCCTCTGTTGGCATACGGGGATGCGATTTTGGCTGCTAGTAAGACCTATGAAGGCTGGTCGTGGCTAAACTATGACGAGCGCTTCCGGGACCGGATGGAAGAAAACCGGTTTATGTCCTGGGGTACGCAGGATGTCGGCTTGTGGTTGACGCAAATGGCCTCCAAAGTCCCCGGGGGGGGTTTGGGGGTGGGTGCGTCGCAGGGGGTAGCTTCTTTTCGGCCATTTCGTCCGGGGTTCCCCGCGGCTAGTGCGGGGAAGGCTGGTGCGGGGGGCAGTGACGTCTGTTGGCGGTTCAACAGATCCCAATGCATGTTTACGGACTGCAAATTCCGGCACGCGTGCGCGTCTTGTGGTGGGGGGCACCCCGCGTTCAAATGTGTTAGGAAGCCGGGAGATGGCTCGGGGCCCGCTCCTGGGCCGAAAGGGGCAGGTAAGTAACCGTTTCGGTAGGGCGGCCACTCCTGTCCGCATAGAAGCGATGCGTCCGTGGTTGCAGGGGTACCCGATGGCAGGGATGGCGGAAGTGTTGTTGCGGGGTTTTACACGGGGGGTTTCGGATCCCGTGTTCGGGGGGGGGGGACCAGTGGGTGGGGGGTTGCGTTGTCCTTCGGTGACCCGTTTGTCTCACGTAGTGCGGGCTAAATTGCAGGCAGAGATTGATTTGGGTCGTATCGCGGGTCCTTTTGCGGAGCCCCCGTTTCCGGACTTGGTGCTTTCACCATTGGCGGTGGTGCCTAAACGGGAGCCGGGTAAGTATCGTTTGATTCATAACTTGTCCTTTCCTGAAGGGGGCTCTGTGAACGACGCTATTCCCAAGGAATTGTGCGGGGTGCGTTATGCTTCATTCGATTCGGCCGTCCGGGTGATTTTCCGTTGTGGCCAGGGTGCGCTGCTGGCAAAGGTTGACATCGAGGCGGCTTTCCGATTGTTGCCCGTAGATCCTGAGAATTTTCGTTTGTTGGGTTTTCGTTTCCAGCGGGGCTTTTATTTTGATATGTGCATGCCAAAGGGTTGCTCCATAGCGTGCGCTTATTTTGAGGCGTTTAGCTCCTTTTTGCATTGGGTGGTGGAGTGCCGCTCGGGGTCTTCAAACATCGTTCATTATTTAGATGATTTTCTGCTGGTGGGTGCTGCGGACACGGACGCATGTGCGGAGTTGTTGCACTGTTTCCAGGCGGTCGCTCTGGAATTTGGGATTCCTCTTGCGGGGGACAAGACGGAAGGGCCTTGCACTACTTTGGTGTTTTTGGGGATTGAGGTGGACTCGGTCGCGATGGAGTCGCGTTTGCCCCTGGAGAAGGTTGAGCGTTTGCGGGGTCTGGTGAGCTCCGCGTTGCGTCGGCCCAAGTTAATGCTTGTCGAGCTGCAATCGCTGGTGGGGAGTCTCAATTTTGCGTGTCGGGTGATTCCGATGGGTCGGGTTTTTCTGAGACGGTTGACTAGGGCCACGGCGGGGGTGGGGAAGAAGCATTACAGGGTTCGTGTGACCAGCTCGATGAAGGAAGATTTGCTGGTGTGGGATCGGTTTTTGGTTGGGTTTAACGGGATTGCGTTCTGGCAGGAGGATCCGCTGTCCAACCACGACCTGGAGTTGTTTACGGACGCGGCGGGCTCTTTCGGTTTTGGTGCCTACTTTCATGGGGCGTGGTGCGCGGCGGCGTGGCCGGAGGATTGGGTGGTGTCTGGTACTACAAGGAATATTACGTTCCTTGAGCTTTTCCCGATTGTGGTTGCCTTGCACATTTGGGGGGATAGTTTGAGAGACAAGAGGGTTGTGTTTTGGTGTGATAACATGGGAGTGGTGGAGGTTATCAATCGGCGGGCTGCTAGGTGCCTCCGGGTGTCTGACTTGTTGAGGGAGTTGGTGCTGCGTTGTATGTCGTGCAATGTGACAGTTTGGGCCCGTCATGTGCCGGGGGTTGCTAACGGTGTGGCTGACTCTCTTTCTCGTTTCCAGTGGGAGCGATTTCGAGAGTTGGCCCCGGATGCGGATCCTTCCGGAGCAGTGGTACCGTCTTTCCTCTGGAGCTTGGGTTCCCCGAAGCCTGGAGAATGCTGCGGGCTTCACTAGCCCCTTCAACGTGGGCAAGTTACGTGGGAGGTGCTCGGAAGGTTTCGGTTGTGTTGTCTGCGGCGGGATGGGGTGGGGGGCCCTGTTTCGGATGTTGCCCTTCTTCGCTTCCTGGAGCACAGTAAGGCGGCCGGCTTCTCTAGAGCGGCGGTGGCTCGGCAGTTGTCTGGTTTTTCCTTCTTTATGAGGGCGCATGGCTGGGGTTTTCCTTCGGGAAGGTTTGTGGTTCGGCGTGTGTTGGCCGGTTGGGCTAAGGCGGTGGGCAGGAGAGTAGACAAACGTCTCCCGATCACGCATGATATTTTGTTGCGATTGCTGGCTGCGTTGCCGAGTATATGTTTTTCTTGTTACGAAACGGGTCTTTTCCGAGTGGCGTTTGTTTTTGCCTTTTTCGGGGCTTTTCGGATTAGCGAGTTGGTGGCTCGGTCCGCAACCAGTGCGGATTTTCCGGGTTTATTGGCCAGGCATGTGACGGTTACTAATCGTTCGGTGTCCATTTGTATCCCGCGGTCCAAGACGGATCAGCAGGGTAAGGGGTTGTCTGTGGTGTTGTGTGCTGTGCCGGGATTGCCATCGTGCCCGGTGAACAACGCGGTGCATTATTGCCGGGGGCGGGCGTCGGGGCCGGCGCAGTTTTTGATTCATGAGAACCTGCGCCCGCTGACTAAGTATCAGTTTGAGGTGGTTCTGCGTTCGGCGTTGTCGTCATTGGGCTTGGATGTTGGTCGTTTTGGGACCCATTCGTTTCGGATTGGGGCAGCGACTGCCGCGGACTCCGCTGGCTTGTCCGGGGAGGTGATTCGTAGGATTGGGCGGTGGCGTTCGGACTCGTTCCGCAGTTATGTGCGTCCGGGTCAGGGGCAGTTTTGAACGGGTCTAACTCTGTTTTTCCTTCCAGGTGCGGAGTCTGCAGGACATGCTGGGTGGATCCTTGGGCACTCTTTCACCTATTGGGCGCACAGGCATGCCTGCGGACGGCCATACGGGCCGCATCTGGACTTACAGACGCGGGGGGTTGCTTTGCACTGGTTGGGGCGTCGGGGTATGGTGTGGGCCGAGCTGCTTCCTTGCGTGCGGGAGGGTTTGGAGCGGCTCGGTGCCCCTAGGGCGTTGGTAATTCATTTGGGAGGGAATGACTGGGGCAAAATGACGGGACGGCAGTTCATCAGTATGGTCCGTCAGGATTTGATGTTGGTATCTCTGCTGTTGCCGTCCACTGTTTTGCTTTGGTCGGATATTATCGCCAGGCCGGCTGAATTGGATAAGGTAATTTGGCGCAGGAGCAGATCCAAGGCGAACCAGCAAATTGGCTCGTGGCTGGTTTTCCGGGGCGGGCGGCATATTAAGTATGATTGGTCTTGGGGGACGGCCACGGGACTTTTTGGCAAGGATGGAGTACATCTGTCCTTTATCGGAATGGACTTATTCCTTAATTCAATTCAGGAGGCCTTGGAGACGGTATTTCCCTTGTAGTTGGGCCGCATCTTTGGGGGGCATGGGACATGTATGCCCGTGTCTGTGGCGGATGGCCCGAGCCGGTACAGCTTGTATAGCATAATGAGTAAGATGGAATTATGTGGTAATTAATGAACGGTGGACAACTGGGATAGTTGTCGGATGTGGATTCCTTGCTCGTCAGTGGCGGGAGTCCCCTGGTCTGGCTCCTTGCTCGTCAGTGGCGGGAGTCCCCTGGCCTGGCCCCTTGCTCGTCAGCGGCGGGGGCCGCCGGGTTGGCTCCTTGCTGGCAGATGGCGGGGGCCGGAACCCGGGAAGGGTCGAGGAACGAGCCGTATGGCTGGCGGGGGATCGTCCTGCTAGAGGAGTGGCGGACGATGGTCGGAGATGTTGTTAAAATGTTATGTTAATTCAATGGCTCGGACCTCCAAGTTATTAAAGCTGCGGCCCAGTTAACCCAAAGTTTGTTGTCAGTTGCATTTATTCAAGGTGTGAACGGGGGTGGATGCGAACGAGCGATGTCCTGGATGCCTGCATTATGATTGATATCTGAGTGATTACTAGTTAAAAAATGAAGTGGAATTAAGATCCTTTCCTTCAATAATATCAAAGGGTATTAAGGGCCCAATTCACTTTTCTCCCATTCTGAGAGACTCAGACTCCCAGTGTCCTCTCAATTTGCTACATTTTTTTCCTGAGGAAGGATTGACACACCTCCTCCCCTTTCATTCTTTGACACATTGCCCAGTATGTTATTACTTTTTTTTTCTTATGTCATCTAGTTCTGCCCTTCAGCCCAGGTCATATAATTGTTTTTCTATAATCATCCATAACAGATTACATCATGAAGATCAGCAGCCAGGACTGTGCCTACAGCACTGTTGGAGAAACGAAAACCATTTTCCCTCTGTGCTTTTATGGCATGGCTTCAGCTCTCTCTAGCCAATTTCCTCATTGATATAAGCAGCTATAAATCAAGCCACCAGGTACCGACAGATATAAAAGATGCCCATGCAAAGAAGTGTTTTCGCAAATATCATCATCAGTCATAATCCTCTGGCCAGCCCATTAGATTGTGCCATTTCCCAGAATTCCACATGCCTTTTCCAAAAGGAGTTGACTTGGGGGCACTGAACATAAAACTGTGCAGAAGGGAATGTGTTAACTACAAAAATTAATTCTAAATCACTTCTGAGAGAATGAAGAGGCATTTGCCTAAGACAAATACATAACATATGACTATAACATATGCATGCATTTCTATTCTTGTAAAGCCAAAACTGACACTCATAAACATGGCAGGACCATGACATGTGCAAGCCTTCCCAGAAAGAATACATTTCTTTTTTTTGCTGTTGTTTTTACTACACCTAAGCGCCCTCAAAAATGAACTTCTTTCTGTTAAATTTAATATCTCGTAATGCTAAATGTAAACCAGCAAATGTCCATATACTTTGCAGAGCTTGAACAGACTAGCAGTGTTTTGAGAGAAGTCTCTCTGCATCAGCGAATAGAAAGACAACCATGGGAACTTCACTTCAGCATCCCCAGGTAGCAAATATTTCAGCAAACTGTACCAAACTTTCACAGTCAGCAGTGATTTAAACACTTCACGTTAGCCTGACAACCAATCACAACCCAAGCTGTACTATAAACGCACCGATCACAGTCTAGAAAACCAACTACCCACCTAACCAATCAAAGAGCCCTCTTCCAGTAAGGGCACAGTGATTGGTGCGCGGTCTACAGCGGCAAGTTTGAACATGGCTGCAATCCGACCATGTGTTTCTAAGTGCCCCTTTTATAATTATATGAATTTCTAGTTTTTGCTTTTTTCCCCCCCTCCCCCCTTGGTGGTACCTGGGACCTTTCTTGTTGTAATAATAATACTACTGACCCTTCACTCTTAGAGTGCACGCCTGACGTTTCAGGTTCTATTATTAAAACCTCATCCAGCCCTCTGGCACATACCGGTACCTCTTCTCCAGCCGCAGCCTAGCTTTCTCGCACCTAGGAAGTGCCTCTCTCCCGACATCCACCTACATCTGCAATAATTCACTGCAGCACTACTCTGCCTGATCTCCATGAACCACCATTGACCTCGCTAGGAATCTGTGAATTTTTTTTTTTCCCTGCTGGGCTCCAAAATTATTACAACAGTAATCCCGAGATTTTCTAAAGCAGTGACATTTTTTGGAATCAGCTGTGGCTAATCATTCTAGAAAGACATACAAAAAAAAAAGTTACCCTGCCAGTGGGATAAAAACAAAGAAACAATCTAAGTAAACTGATTTTACTACACTGGCGATAATTACATCATTTCTATAGACTGAAAAAAAAATGCTAAGGAATCCCACCCATTTTTCTCAATTATTTTCTCTTTTAGTAAGCCTGGAGCCTAGGTCCTACTGTTCTGTCAATAAACGTGTTTACACTGAATCCACACTGCCCTCTCACCAGTTAAATTACTAGAGCCCTGACTGCACCACCAGCAGGAACGGCAGGATTGCACATCCCATAGATGCAGTGGGGGAAGGAGGTAAACCAAGACAGACTCAGCCTGTCTAATCGACACGAGCCAGTTGGTAACCCTACCAGAAATACATTATGGGAACTGCACGAAATTGAAACGGCCACCCTTCTGTCAATATTTAATTGGGCTTTTTAACACTTTTTTTTAAAAATATTGTTTGTCAAGCATAGGATTGGAAAAACGAAGTAAATGAGCAACCTAACATGAAGGGTAAGGCGTTTTATTTTATGCATATTAGTTTATGAACTTCCCTTTCGAGCTCTAGAAAAAATTCCCCTTCATCCTCCCCCCCTCCCCCACAGTTTTCCATCCAAATTATCTCTCTGGACGTTTAAAACGGTTAAACTAAGTATGTGTACCAAAATAACCACAGAGTACGATGACATAGAGAACAGTTTCCTAGTTATTTAATGAGTGAACTGTATGTTGAGGCTTCTGTTAAAAGGTAGCACAGACTGTTTCACACAGCTTATCTTTCCTGGTTGGCTGTGTACTCTTCAGCAGTGAGCTCATTCCTTAAATAATCACCTTGGTACAAACATTTTGTTCCCTTCCCTAAACCCTTCCCCTCTATGATGACTAACATCTTAAATAAACTGTGCTTGATAAATCTATAAATTATTGCTCCTTTGACCGAGGCTAAATAAATGCAGGAACTGAAAACATAAGATCATTGCGAGACTGCCGGGCTGGCCAGTGCTTCATAGCGAAGACTTTGCCACGGACATTTTGTTATCCTACTGTATTCCCTATAAAATATGATAGGGTGGGGGGTTTGTTTTTTTTCGGATCATTGGAAGTACATCCAAAGATATTACAACACATGAGCTTATGAGCCCACACAGGTCCTGCTTCCAATATGAATCGCTATTAAAGGAAAAGGATAGTGGCCTATCCTGAATCCAGCAGATAGCGGGAACCAAAGCACCATGGCTTTTCCTACAGCGAGAGCGTGCTAAACAAATCTGATTAATGTCTTTGATTGAATGACCAGGGAATTAAATCAAGAGCGAGTGTGGGAAGTGTGCTTAGATTTCAGTAATCCCTTTTACTGTTATCCTTAGCAGGCTAAGCATCCAGGGATGGATTTGAAGCTGTGGTAAACTGAATCCAAAACTAAGAACGGTAAGTTTTAAACAGGCGCACTGGCGCACATGTGCGCGCATTTGTTGGCCCACAGCCATTTTATAGCATACACATGTATATACGCGCATGTTATAAAATAAGACTGAAAGCGTGCACATGTCCACTCCACATGGAGTGGAGGAGTAGCCTAGTGGTTAAAGCAGTGGTGCCTTGAACCAGGAGACTGTCGCTCCTTGTGACCTTGGGCAAGACACTTAACCCTCCATTGCTTCAGGTACAAACCTAGGCCTGGATTCACCGTTCTGCGAAAACAGGGGGGGCGGGCCAGCTTTCTCACCGAATAGCAACACCATAAAAGGTGTAGTTATTCGGCGCGTTACTGTTAGTAGCATTATCGCCGGCAGTGAAAACACCACCGACCCCTCCCCTCCCCCTAATTTGCATCATATTGCACGCGATATGGCCTTACTGCATGCGTTAGGGCCCTAACGCACGTGATAAGGGCTTAGAAAATAACCCCCTTAGATTGTAAGCCCTCTGGGGATAGGGAAATACCTATAGTGCCTGAATGTAATCCACTTTGAAGCACTGGAAAAGTGCAAAAAGCAGAATACAAATCTAAATAAATAAACATGTGCAGACATTTTAAGTGGGCACACTCCTATGCACGCAAATGCCACTTCTACCGTGTAAATGGGGGTACTGTCTGATGCGCACTGTGTCTGATGCCATTTCCAAGGTTCCCAGTTTGCCCAGGTAAGGGATAAAACTTTCAAACCCTCTTAGTTTAATAGCCTTCCATTTCCCCTGTTAGCCCTGACATTTAAAACCCCACCGATCTATTTTTCTTTATTTTATTACTTACACGTCCTCCACTGCAGAAGTAACGTTACGTGGCAGGGGACCCCGGTGCACGCCCGTTGAAATCCAGGAACGCTCATGCTCTGCCCAGACCATGCCCAGATGCCGACCCTTTTTCGGAACTTTTCATTTGTGCGCTTAGCGAGCGATACACGAGTACGCGGTCACCTTTTAAAATCCACTTGGCATGCACCAGCCCGACATATTCCCACATCTCCCAGTTTTGACATGCACCAAGCTTTTAAAATTCACCTTTAGATGAGTGACAGCCGGCAGTAGCGGATGATGATACAGGAAGTTCACCCCAATGGCATGCCGCAGGAATATTCCCTGTTCCAGTTCTAGCCAATATTTTCACAAGTCATATTGCAGAGCTAATAGGAAAGATTACTTGGATTTCAGCAAAGCTTTTGATACTGTCCTAAATAAGCGGCTCATTAACTGAATAAGCATCCTGGGAGTAGATCTCAAGGTGATGGACTGGATTAGAAATTGGTTGATTGATAGATGGCAGAGAGTAGTGGTAAATGGAAGTCACTCAGAGGAGAGCAAGGTGATTAGTAGCAGTGGCGGTGAAAGGGCTGTCTAAAAACTGCCCACCCTTACCCTGGCTATAAGTACATGCAGGGTTCTACAATCTGTGCAGTTTTAACCCTAGTAGGAAGTGGCATTCCTGGGTGGGTGTTAGATTGAGGAAGAAAATAATACACATAGATTGCATTTTGAAATCTACAATGATTTATTTTCCATAGAATAAGCACCCAGTGTAAATGTCCACAGGAATTTTGTACCTGCAGCAGTTCTCAAGGTGAAAATAAGTGCATACATTCACTTTGAAAACTGGTGCAAAGAGCAGGGGTTAAATGCACCTGAAAACTTTGCAGCAAAGTCAGCCAGTTTGAAATTTGCCCCTCCTCCCTCTTGGAGTTTTTTGTTAGGGTTTTTTTTTTTAATTTATGCCATTTTACATATTAACTCAAGAACAATCTTGAACAGTAATTTTTCAGAGATTGAACAATACATATTCTTTAAGCAAGAAATGAAATTTAATTTCAGTTCTTCAATTTAGATTAGAGATTTTTCAATCTCTAATCTAAAGTCCACAATATAGAGGATGGTTCAATCTCAACCTAAGGAAAAAAAAATTCTCTCTCAATGAAAATTGCTCTCCCTCTTGGAGTTTAAAGATTTGTTAGATTTGATATCCATGACATGTGAATATTTTTTCACAGCTGCAGGAGGGCAGACAGTAAAGGGAAGGGAGAAGATGAGCCTAGCATCAGGCAGGCAGAAGCTTTTCTGTGATGACAGAGTGAGCAATAAGCCCATGTAGAAGACCAGGGTCTAGAGGCATGAAGAGTCAGCAGCGACAGATGGTGGCAGGTATGGGATCTGGAGGCAATTAGCATGCCTACTTGAGACCAGGAAGTTGCAGCTTTCAACAAAGCCTGATTAATAGGGCTTAAGGTGAGATTCTCCTTGGTTTTACTCTACAGACCTCACTGGGAGAAAGCTGGCCCTAGGTTTTGTTGCTAGTAATATATGGGAGTCATTCTGTTTTAAGATTGGTGTGGGGTTTAATGTTGAGTGAGAAAGGCAATATTTATCTGCTGTGGTATTTTTTAGGGGATAGTTAGATGGTTTGGGCTGGTGGTGGTGATTTTTATGACAAGGTATTTTGAGGCTGCTTGTAAATAGTACTGTGGGGAGGGAGGTGTTGAGTCCATTTCATATTTATTGTTAAATGTGTTTGGTGTTGGTTTTAGCATTGTAAACACTTTTGCGATTGGTTTGGAAGAAGTCACATATTAAGAAAAACAAATAAGTATATCAAATTGGGGGGAAATTCCTGAACCATTGTAAATGAAGGCTTATTTATGGTGTCCGATCTCAGCCCTAGTTTTGAAGTAGTTGGAAATTAAAAGAGGCAGGAGGATACTGAAGGGTAAAAAAAAATAATACAAAAATAACAGTAACAGCTGGCATTTCAGGACCAGAAGAGCCAGTCACAACAGTAGTAGCTGTGGGCAGGGCTTGTGCAAGGGAATTAGGCACCCTAGGCAAACTTTCTGCCTTTGTACCAGCCCTCCCCGGTCGCACCTGTGTGCCCCCACCCGGTTGAACCGGGCCCCTGGTCTCAGCCCCAATTCCTACCTCATTCGCGCCCACTGAGTGTGGGCTTCTCAGGGCCACGAGCAGGATGGGCACTACTCGCAACCCGCCGAAACTCTACTCCTCTTTGCCACGAGTGGGATAGGCTCCACTCGTGGCCCCACATGGCTGCTCTTTGGTGCCTCCTAATGGTCGGCGGCTGAGGCGACCACTTAGTTCACCTAATTGGACGCGTTGGCCCTGCCTGTGGGAAAAGGTTACACAAAGCAAACTGGCGGGACAGTTGTCGGAACTGCAGAACTCAGGTACTGTGAGCGAGGCATCTCAAGCAGGAGTAACTTCAGAAGATACGTCTCCAGTGAATGCCCCAGATGGACTTGTTTCTAACCAGAATGGGACTGGAAGAATGACCCCCAGTGCCTTCTTCATGGCTTCTGAATGCTGATTTGACAGCAAGCATGGGGTAAGCATTCTGATCAGCCCATTCTGGGTTCCCCCTGCTTGCTTTCCTGAGCATCCTGCACCTAATTCCATTTTCTGCAGGCTGGGGATTGTAGGCTTCACCCCCTCCCCCGGCTCACCTCTCCCAATTGATATCATCATCATCCCAGGTTGAAAAGGGATGCCCTGGAGGAAGCAGTGAGGGCTATGCTGATCTGCCATCGAGCAGGTAGGAAGGACTATGATTGGCCCATTATGGGCACTCCCTTACAACTTGCTTTCCTGGGCTTCCTGCAGCTCTTTCTGCTTGCTGCATGCTGGGGTCCAGGGGCAGATTGTAGAAAAATATCAGCCCAGGGGACTTTTTTCAAAACAGGCTCGTGGATTATATGTCTGACTCCCTTGTACACTTTCTGTGCAGCATGTGCTTCAACTGCTTTCGAAAGCATGCCAAGCTGACCCTGGAGTGGTACATTATGTGACCTTGAGCCAAAATATCTCTAACAAAAATGTCACATTTTTTTCCTAAATAACTTACTCTAGATCAGGGATGAGCAAATTGAACTGCAATCCTTCCTTCCATCATTCAATTGGTTGGCCCCCCCTGCCCCCCCCCCAAGTTTGGTTGAACCTCTCATGTGTATATATATTCTGGATTCCTAGCCTGGTGTTAACATCTCTTGCCAATCACCTCTTAAACCAGTTGCCCAGTGTGTCTCAACCAGTGGCTGAGACACACACAAACACGCACTCTCACAGAGACACATATTCTGATGTTGTGCTGCTGCTAATGTGCTCACTCAATAATGGTCCCTGTATCATTATGTAAAGTTCTTGCTTGCTGCCAGCCCTTCCCCAACCTGCAGCAACCCCTCCCTTTCCTTTTCCCACCCCTTCTTAGCTCCCCCATTCCCAGGAGATTCACTGGGTCCACAGCAAGCTGCCCCTCTCAGAACTCACAGCCATTTTATCCTGGCTCACCCCCCTCCTTTTCTGTGACTGTAGCTTGCCCCCCACTTCTCTGGCCCCCCTAATCCCCTGCTCCAGCACATTCCCATTGACTGTGTGCTACACAGAGCCTACCGCTTTTACAGTTATGGTTCTCCAGGCTCTGCTCTGCCTATCTGCTCCTGGGGAAGGGGAATTCACCCATGCTGCTGGCTTCCTCTGGAATTAACAAAAAATAATTTAGCCATGGTAGAGTCTGCCTCCTGGGGAATCCTGCTTTCCTTCATGGAGCCAATGCAGCCAGGGCATTAGGCATGCTAGATGAACCTTAGAGTTTTGCACCCACCACCCTCTCCACACACAATTAAAAATTATGCAATTTAATAACTGAATTTATATAAAAGAGGACATTCAAAGTACAGTCTTCTGAGGTAAAAATATCATTTACAACAACATGTATATTATATTTACATACACCGCTGTTAAATCTTAATAGGCCTTCCTACCTCTGGCACTGGTTTCTAAATTACTTTGGGCAAATGCAAAGGTACTCTGTAAATGTTCCCTCAGATGGGTAACATACTTGTGTGCAGTGGTGGTGGCAGCAGCCAGATTAGTCTCTTGTCTCCTATATAGCAAATGCATTGTTAAAATCATCTCTCTACCTGTCAGCATTTCAAACAATGAGAACCTTGTAGCCCGATGAGTCATGGCCCTATTAGCCATCAGACTAGGGATAATTTGACATCCCAGTTCTTTCCTGATGTGGACACATACTTCTTTGGATGCTGATTATAGTTTTCTGTGCTCGCTCCACCTGACCTGATGATTGTGGGTAATATGATATATGGAGCGTAGCCAACCAGAAACCCCTGCAAAAAAGACAATTGGAGCCCATATGGTATTAGGCTTATTGTTAAGTGTGTTGAGTATGGGCTTGGCCCTTAGAAAGCCTTGAGTAAACTGAATTACAATTTCATAAACCTCCCATAACAAAATATCACTAACTGCCAGCACTCAAACAGTAATAACCCTACCTATGAAAAGGCAACATTACAAATATTACACAAGGCCCTAAAACATCAATATACTTCCTATTATGAAACAGAACTAGTTAATTAGTTAGTTAGTTTATTGAATTTGATTAATTGCATTTCTTTAGCAAATAAAATCAAAACAATGACAAAATATAATAAAACATAATTAAGTAAATTAAACATAGACAATAAACATCAAAATGGACAAAAACTTAAAATATAACAATGTACAAAATATAATAAAAACATTAATTCAGAAATAAAAATGGAACAAACAATAAACATCAAAACTGACAAAAAACATAACATAATAATACCAGGACTGAAAATGTACATAAACAACTAACATTACTATTCATAAGTACATTTAAAAGACAGAAAATACAATATACTAAAACATAATACAAATCAATGATGTTGCAAGCAGGCATGAGGCCCGGTGGCTGTAGATAGCATGAGCCCTTGGACCACAGCGCAACCCCAGGGCGAGGCTCCAAGGTATGAGCCATAGGAGGCAAACATATCTGGGCATGGACTAGACAAGGCTTGGAGACTTGGGACACACGGAGACTTGGAACACTCAGAGACTACACTGAACCTGCATGCACAGGAGTGAAACCCAGCAACATAATGCTGGTCTCTAGGGTAGCCCCCCCCAGCCACTCGATAGTCCTTTTGGACCTGCCACATTGGAACGGCTTTTAAATCAGGACAAAGTGATTCAGAAGGCATGGAAATAACTTGGAACTAGACGAAGACACTGAAGACTTGAATATGATTTGGAATGAGGAACATCACTTAGAACAAGGAACATCACTTGGAACATCACTTGGAATGAGGAACAACACTTGGAACGAAAAATACCACTTGAAACAAAGAACAAGTAGATCCGCTGGCTGGACAAGCTCCACAAGACCGAAACTAGGAATAAGACTAGGAACTTGGAACTCGAAACTTGACTTGAAACTTGGAACTTTAAAACAAGGATGGACTCAGAGGACGTGTCCCAGCGAAGACGGACTTAGAAGCAGGCCTAGTGCTATGAGGTGCCCTACACAGCCCACCATGGGCTGGACCATGGCATTGGCACACCTGTGGGAACCTGGATTCAGGAATTGTGCTGTGACGCACCCTACATAGTCACTGTGGCTGTTCCCGGACCACGCGCTGACACACGAGAAAACTCAGGACTAGACGAAGGTGTGGGAGGCTTGGCCCCAGGACTTGGGCAGCAATGCAATCTACACAGCCCACCGTGGGTTGGTCACTGTCCTTGTGCTTGCAGGACTTAGGTGCAGAGCTACGAGGACTTGGAATACTCAAACTTGGATGAGGTGACAACTCAGAAGACTTGGACGAGGCAAAGACTCAAAAGACTTGGACGAGGTGAAGACTCAAAAGACTTGGACGAGGTGAAGACTCAGAAGACTTGGATGAGGCAAAGACTCAAAAGACTTGGACGAGGTGAAGACTCAGAAGACTTGGATGAGGTGAAGACTCAGAAGACTTGGACGCGGGAACCGATGAGAGACTAGGAACATGAAACAGGATGGACATCCAATGAGAAACATGAAGACAGTGAAGACTGATGCAAAGGCAACCAGGAAGCAGCAGAAGAGCCCTTTTATAGGGCTGGCTGGAGGACGTAGCACAGATATCATCAGAAAGGGCCGTGGGGCGGGGCTACCTGAAAGAGGAGGTGAAAAGACTGCTTTTCTTACCAAGGAGGCTTTCCCCGCTGCAAAAAGAGACTTGAGATCTGACTCGGGACGGTAGGAGGAGGGGCGTGACGTCATTTCCGCCCCCGCCGGGACCCAGCCAATAAAAGCAGGCTTACAGCGGTGTGTAGTGGGGCTACCTGAAAGAGAGGGGGAAAAGACTGCTTTTCTTACCAACTCTGTTTCCTGATTTTTAACCAGTTTGCAATCCACAAAAGAGCATCTCCTATTATCTCATGACTCTAGTTTTCTTAGAAGCTTCTCATGAGGAACTTTGTCAAACATTTTCTGAAAATCCAAATACACCACATCTATCAGTTCACTTTTACCACGTGTTTATTAACCCCTTCAAAAAAATGTATATATGCTGGTTATAATAGATTGTGCCACCTGGCTCCCATGGACCATTTCCCTGTGAAGTTACCCTCCCTCGCCAAAGCCAGGGAGGGTAACTTTCAAAGAACTGTGCACGGCGTCATATATGGGCATATATGTCTGTGCAGAGATTTATGATAATATTTTATAACCCACATGTATTCTAAAATACACATGTTTATACTGCAAAAAATGTGCATCAGAGCCATAGTGTGGCTGTGGACAATATGGCATAAGAATATAAGAACATAAGAAATTGCCATGCTGGGTCAGACCAAGGGTCCATCAAGCCCTGCATCCTGTTTCCAGCAGAGGCCAATCCACGCCATAAGAACCTGGCAATTACCCAAACACCAAGAAGATCCCACGCTACTGAAGCAATTAATAGCAGTGGCTATTCCCTAATGGGCCGATTCAGTAAAGTTCACGGGAGAGCAGATGAACGCCCGCTCTCCCACAGGCCACTCGCCTATGCGCGCGATTCTGTATTTAAATTAGGTGGTGTGGTAGAAACGGGCAAAAGGAGGCGCTAGGGACACTAGCGCATCCCTAGCGCCTCCTTTTGACCCGGAACAGCGGCTGTCAGTGGGTTTGACAGCCGACGCTCAATTTTGCCGGTGTCGGTTCTCGAGCCCGCTGACAGCCACGGGCTCGGAAACCGGACGCTGGCAAAATTGAGCGTCCAGTTTTCGATCCGACGTTTTTTACCCTTTGGGACCTCCGACTTAATATCACCATGATATTAAGTCGGAGGGTGCACAGAAAAGCAATTTTTACTGCTTTTCTGTGCACTTTCCCGGTGCCGGCAGAAACTAGTGCCTACCTTTGGGTAGGCGCTAATTTCTTAAAGTAAAATGTGCGGCTTGGCTGCACATTTTACTTTCTGTATCGCACGGGCATACCTAATAGAGCCATCAACATGCATTTGCATGTTGAGGGCGCTATTAGGTGCCGCGGGTTGGACGCGCGTTTTCCGCCCCTTACTGAATAAGGGGTAAGGGAAAACGTGCGTCCAAGGGCAGGTTAACAGTGCGCTCCGTCGGAGCGAACTGTACTGTATCGGCCTGTAAGTAAATTTGATTAATAGCCGTTAATGGACTTCTCCTCCAAGAACTTATCCAAACCTTTTTTGAACCCAGCTACACTAATTGCACTAACCAAATCCTCTGGCAACAAATTCCAGAGCTTTATTGTGCATTGAGTGAAAAAGTATTTTCTCCAATTAGTCTTAAATGTGCTACTTGCTAACTTCATGGAATGCCCCCTAATCCTTCTATTATTCGAAAGTGTAAATAACCAATTCACATCTACTCGTTCAAGACCTCTCATGATCTTAAAGACCTCTATCATATCCCCCCTCAGCCGTCTCTTCTCCAAGCTGAACAGCACTAACCTCTTCAGCCTTTCCTCATAGGGGAGCTGTTCCATCCCCTTTATCATTTTGGTTGCCCTTCTTTGTACCTTCTCCATCGCAACTATATCTTTTTTGAGATGCAGCGACCAGAATTGTACACAGTATTCAAGGTGCGGTCTCACCATGGAGAGATACAGAGGCATTATGACATTTTCTGTTTTATTAACCATTCCCTTCCTAATAATTCCGAACGTTCTGTTTGCTTTTTTGACTGCTGCAGCACACTGAGCCGATTATTTTAAAATATTATCCATTATAATGCCTAGATCTTTTTCCTGGGTGGTAGCTCCTAATATGGAACCTAACATCGTGTAACTACAGCAAGGGTTATTTTTCCCTATATGCAACACCTTGCACTTGTCCACATTAAATTTCATCTGCCATTTGGATGTCCAATCTTCCATAGCCATAGGCGCTGCTATCGAAAAGAGCCATAGCGCCACCATGTGGGGCCTCAAAAAGTGTAAAAGCAGCGTGGCCTGCTGGCCATGCTGATGATTCTGGCGGTGCGGCATTGCCTTTTTGATTCATAAGTGTCTGAACAGGGGAGGGCTGCATACAGTGGGAGAAGCCTCGTTGGTGGTAGTGGGATGACGCATGATTTTCTTAACATTTCTTACCCTTGCAGTGCTGCCGCAATCCCCTCGCTCACCCTCCCTGCTCCTGAACAATCGAAGGATCTCAGCCTTGCAGCGTGGGCTGCTTCTTCCTTCCCAGCTGTTGGCACCTGATGATGTCATTCAGGCTCCGGCAGCCGGGAGGTAGGAAGCAGCCCACACTGCAAGGCAGCAATCCTTTGATTGTTCAGGAGCAGGGAGGGTGAGTGAGGGGATCACGCCAGCACCGCGGGGGTGAGCAGCATGCACTGAAATCATGCGCTGGCCACCTGTGGTGAAAGTGAGGGGATTGTGGGTGAGAAGGTGTGGGAGGGGAGAACAAGACTGCTGGGGACTAGGAAGAGAGAGGGGACTGAGGAGCAGATTTCTGGGGAGTAGAGGGGCTGGGAGGGAAAAGAAAAGCAAGACTATTGGGAAGTGGAGGTCTGGCAGGGGAAGGGGACTGTTGAGCAAGACTACTGGGGAGATGGGGCTGTGGTGTAAAATTTCTGGGGGTGGGGTTTCAGGGATGGGAGAGGGGTCTGGAGAGCAAGACTGTTCCTTGTTGGTTGTTGTCTGAATATAAATCCTCTTTTCTTTATCCCCCCTGCCATTGAAGCAGTGAGCTGCGCTGGATATGTATTGAAAGTGAAGTATTAGGCTTATTTGGTTCTCATGCAGCATGAAACATTTCCTTCAGCGGAGAAAGGGAGAGATCTCCAGCAGCTTATAAAACTCAGGCCCAAGACCATCCAGCCCAGGTGCCTTTAACAGTTTAAGTCTACGAATAGCGTCACGAATTTCAGCCTCACTAATGGGTTCATCAAGCAAGGCTTGTGCTTGGACACTCAGCTCTGGCATGCCCAACCCTTCATAGAAATTTTGCATTTCCACTTCCCTCCGTGAGTCAGCAGTATATAATGATTTATAATACCTTACAAAAGCATCCATTATGGATGTAGTAGAAGTGAGATTCATTGACTGATCTTGGATATGAGTGATGAATCCTTTAGGACGACCAGCGGAATTCACCAGTCTGGCCAGCAATTTACCAGGTTTGTTATCTCATTGGTAAAGCTTGTGCTTGAGAAAGAAAATATTCTGGCGCACCTTGGCATCCAATATAGAATTCAGTTCTCTCCGGGCTTCCTCTAATTGAACTTGAATGGTCCGGCTCCGATCTTTGATATGAGACCGGTGTAAAACCATAATCTTTTTTGTCAACTCTAGAACAGCTGAGTTATGTTTTCGCTTAAGGCTAGCATGGTAAGCGATAATGTGGCCATGCATGACCGCCTTGGCAGCAGCTCGGAAAAGGTACACACACAAGCTGTCATTCTCATATGCTCTGTCTCTCACTCACATACCCAGGCTCCCATTCTCACATACAAATACCCACACTCAGCCTCCCATTCTAATCCCCCAACACCACCACCACCACCACCATCACCACACAGAGGCTCCCATTCTCACATATAACCAGGCTTCCATTTTCATCACACACACACACCCAGGCTCCCATTCTCTCTCTCATACACACACACACACACACTGAAAACACCTAGGCTCCCATTCTCACACACACAAAACACTGAGGCTCCCATTCTCACATGCACACCCACCCAAACTCTGGCTCCCATTCTCATACACACCCCCCCCCCCCCAGATGCAGGATCCCATTCTCATACTCATACACCTCCAAACTCAGGCTCCCATTCTCACATGCACTGGGCCTCACCCCCAAACCTCTTCTTTTGCTGCCACAGGAAAGGACTCCAGTGGCACCCTTGCATCGCAGGAGTAAAGGGGGTACCCATAGTTACTAAATTAAAAATAAAACTTACCTGAGTTCTGAAGCTTTAAGGGAACAGAGAAGGGTCCCGAGGATGAAGGGGCCTGAAACAGCTGAGCTGGAGGCAGTGACAGCAGAGGCACTGAAGCAAGTGACAGCTCCCTGCCTGGTTATCAAGGACTGCCAGAGGCTAGAGGCCCAGTGGCATGTTTGAGAGCGATCCTAGTGTAACCACAGAGTCTGAAGTGGCCCTTAGGAAAGGGCCTGGTGCCCCTGTGATTATGCAGGAAAATGCCCAGAGGAGAAGGAAGGCCTCTGTACAGTGAGGAGCCTGCATGCCAAAAGAAGAAGGAGTAAGCCGGTGACAGCATCAGGCTGCGTCAGAAGAGCAGCAGAAGCAGTGACAGAGAGCACAATGTGAGGCGGAGCCCCTAAAGAAGCTGAATTTTCCCCAGGGCACGAGACGTCATTGAACTGTGGCCTGACTATGCTCTTCGCATCAGGGCTTTCTCATGGCCTCGATGCCATTTGCTGCTCATTTTCCTATTTGTTAAACCGCCACGGCGCTGATAGAGGGCACTCACCACTGCTGCCTCCCATCAGCTGTTCTGGCCTTGTCGCTGTTCACCTATTTCTGCTCCTCCCTGCGCCGCAGCCGACAGAGTGAAATGCTGGGGTAGCCTGTCAGTGTTTTCCTTGCAGGCCCCTCCTGTCATCTTTGTTCCGACGCCACTGCTCCACCCACCTGGAAATGCTGAGGTAGGCAACAGAAGGGCCGGCTTCCACCTGATTAAGGCCCTTCCCTCTCCACGTCACATCAGACCCAGCATCACAGTTGAGAGCCGCCATTCCGGTCTCCTTCCCCCGCTTTAGTTAAGTGCCATGGGGAAAGTTCGGCTTTCTCAGTGGCTCCTCCTCACATTGTGCGCTCTCTGTCACTGCTCCTGCTGCTCTCCTGACACAGCCTGATGCTGTCACCCGCTTAGACCCCTTTCTCGGCTTACTCCTTGCTTCCACGATGCTCTCTCTTCTCCTTCGAGGCATTCAGGCTCCTCACAGTATTGCGGCCT
This sequence comes from Rhinatrema bivittatum, assembly GCF_901001135.1. Taxonomy (NCBI): domain Eukaryota; kingdom Metazoa; phylum Chordata; class Amphibia; order Gymnophiona; family Rhinatrematidae; genus Rhinatrema; species Rhinatrema bivittatum. Next base: position 241,289,870 of record NC_042618.1, on the reverse strand, counting down.
TCCTCCTCCTCTGGGCATTTTCCTGCACAATCATTTTATTTTTATTAAGGTTGGTATCCCCTTTACACGGGCCCTCCTCACACCCACGGGGATGGGTTCACATTGCAGCCTTGCATCGCGGATCTTCTTTGAGGCTACGGGGATGGCATTTTAGTTAGTGGTGCACGGCACACTCCTTTTGCAAGTTGGTGGTGTCCATGCACCACTGTGCACTATGGACGCTATGGCCATGATTTGGGAAGGGAGGATATCGCAAAAGGGAGCTGTATGGAAAAAAATAATTCACAAAATTTGGGCATTTTTGCATGTTTGGTTTTTTCACGTGAAGCACCCTTTTTGCAAAAATCACTTCCTACTTTAGTACATCAGCCTCCTTGCGATTAAGTTTGTGCTTTGTTTCTCAAAGTTGGCTGCACATTGCCTTTATGCTCTGAAGATTTCTAAGTATCTTTACAAGGAAGAATTAGGGTCCTAGGGGTGACCTGGTCTGAATTATTGTATAAACGATACTTGTTTATAATCTTTGCATTCCTGTAGTACATGGAAAATGTGTTGAATTCTATTCGTTTCTATCAGCACATGTGGAACTTTTACAGTGAAAGATAAAACCTCTTTCCTCGTCTCATTACCCCTTTCTTTTTGCATTGTATGCCAGTGGAAAATTTGAGTAAACCTTGTTTACAAATATTTTTTTCTTTTTGGCTTGATGCCCAGTGCTATGCTAATGAAGCTGTTTTACAGGCAAACAGTATCTGCTCTCTCTAGCTCTCTCTCTAGGGATTGTGGGAGTGGTGGGAGAGTAAGGCTGTTTGTGTACAAAACTGGAGTTTTCTTTCTTTTCCCTTTCCTCTTGGTTTGGGCTTTGCTCTTTGGTTGTTTGGAGGCTGTGGCCATGGCCAGGGTAAAAAGTATGTGGCTGCCCTGGGTGGCATCAATATTTTGGTGCCCTTCTGCTCAAGCCTTGGACATTGCTGATGCTGCCTCCCTGCTGAAAGTGTCTGATGTACTTATCCTGCCCTCCAGCCTACCCCACTCCACTGATCCTCTCAAGCTAACCTTAGAGACATTTTTAACGACAACCAGTAAAAAAGCTGGATTGTTAGTATTAAAACAAAAATCCTCAGACTATCAGTAAAAAAGTTTCTCAGGAGCTGGCAACCTTTGCTTCAGGCTATTGAGGTAACCCAGCAGAGGTGCCTGATGAAGAAAATGTAGAGGCCCATTCAAAAACAGATGATTTCCTAAATTGAGGATGCTAAGTTAACAGCCTTTTTCCAGCCAAACTCAGGAGCCTAAGAGTTTGATATTCAGCAACATGGGGAGTGGACAAGTTATACAACTAAAGACAGAAGAATAACTTGTCTGGGATATTCAGTGGAAGGTTGCCAGTTAGGGCCTTTGCTGAATATAGCGGATAAAGTCCTACGGGCGGATACAGTAAAGCGAGGCCGCGGTTGCGCGGTTTTTAACCTGCTTTGGACGCACGTTTTGAGAGCGTAAGACGGACGCGCGATTCAGTATCGGCTTTTACGCGTCCTTAGCGCTTGCCGAAAAAGACGTGTATCCATTTCTGCCCGCCGCATGTATATGATATGTTAATGATCGGATTAGCTATTCCCCCCGATACAGTAACGTGCGGCCAAATTATCGCATTTTTAACCAGCTTATTTGCCGCATCTTTAACCTCAATATTTACCGCCTACCCTGACCCTGGCATTAGTGTGGTGTTCAGTCATCTTTGGACCGGACAGTGTCATGGACAACATGGAAAAGAAAGGGAAAATCTACCAGACAGAAGCACAGACATCCGTACAGGCAGCGGGGCATTTCAGTCATGGACGTCCAGAAAGAGGCAGGAACGTCCATGAACAGAAGCCGCGACATCCTTCTGGGCGCTCAAGGCAGTGGCCATGGACGTTGGAAGGCAGTGGGGCCTCCGATCATGGACGCCCGGTTAGAGGCGGGAAGGTCCATGAACGGAAGCCCCGACCTTGGACGTCCGGCCAGGCGCCTGGACGTGGATGGTTGGGGGTGGCCTCCGAACAAGAGGACGTCCGGATGCTCAGGGCAGTGGTCTCGGTGTCCATGCGGGGTCTGTAGAAAGAACCATCCACCTTCCTGGTGGAATAACGTTTGAAATGACATTTGAAATGACCAGCGCACCCTGGATACTGAATAGGCGCTGTATACCGCTCTATACAATAAAATGGATTGCGAACACCTACCGCTTCATAGGCACGCTTTGGACGCTCGTTTGCCACCGCTTGGATTTGCGTCCAATTTGAATACTGAATCTAGCGGCCTGTGAACCAAAATGTGCGCGCGTCAAACGCGCGGGCGCCCGGCACTGCTGCACTTTTTCTTACGCGTCCATACTGTATCGGCCCGCTAGTTAGCTAGATAAACTGACTCAGCTAATTCAGGATTGCTCTTTGGCATGACCACAATTAATTGTATAACTAAGAATAGCAGAGTTAGCTGGACAACTTACCTGGCTAACTTACAGTTTGTACGGCTGTTGCTTGCTTTAGATTGTAAATATTGCTACCTTTAACATAAGGCTTGGGGGTAACTTGCATGGAGCGGCAGTTACTACCAAAGGAACCTTCTGGGCAGACTGGATGGACCATATGGTCTTTTTCTGCTGTCATTATTTTGTTACTATGTTCACCCTGACTTGGAGGCAGTCAGAGCATGTGAATTATAAAAGCTCACAGTTTGTCTGGCTAAGTTCCAAACTTAGCTGAACAAACCGTCGAATATTGATCCCTTTAACTTTTCAGTTTAAAATTCACCTAAATTTAGGCCTCTAAAACTTAGGGGTGTGGAGGAAACAGGAAAAGGCCCTGGTTGGGCTTAGCTCAGCCCAGCCAAGGGAGGCTTCATTCCCAGCTTATTGGCAGGGGTGAGAGAAGCAGCGGGGTTCATGGAAGGCATTCAGACTCCTCACAGTATTGCAGCCTTCCTCCTCCTCTGGGCATTTTCCTGCACGATCATTTTATTTTTATTAATGTTGGTACCCCCTTTTACACGGGCCCTCTTCACCACCACTCAGGCAGTAGGGTGAAGGGGGCAAGGATTGCCCTTTAATTTGTTTATTTTCTAAAAGAAAACTTAGGGTTTAAATTTAGTTTTGTAATTCATTTGTCTTCGTTTAGGCTCCTGAGTTAGGTATCTAGTGCTGAAAATCAACACTAAGCACCTAACTATTTTCCCTGCCCTAACTCCTTCCCCATAGCCACCCACTTTTTAGGATCAAATATTTAGGGGCCTAGTCAAACTAGGAATCTAAATTTACGCACTCAGTCCTAGTAAGTTTTCAAAAGGGTCAATTTAGGGGCCTAACAAGGATATGCATTCGTTTGAAACAAATGCTTTTTTTTTTTTTTTTTTAAATATTTTTGGTTTCTATTGGAAAATAAATAAAGGACATTCATTGCCCCCTTCACCCCACCCTGCCTGAGTGCCTGGGCCTTCCATGGACCTCCTCTGTTCCCCCCCGCCAATAAGCTGGGACTGGAGCCTCCCCTGGAACCCAACCAGGGCCCTTCCTGGGTTCCTCCACAACCCTGCCCTCTGCAAATAAGCTGAGACCAAGGACTCACCAGCCTCCATTTACCCTTTTTGAGGAAGTCTTCAGCATAGAAAGGGGCAGTAATGATCCCAGTTGCTCCTGCCTCACTGACTCTAAGGCTGACACCATTTTGTTGTATGGCCATACAAACATACATCCATATTCAAAAATGGTGCCAGCCAGCCCTGAGATCGGCACCATTTTGTTTTACATAAAACATTGGTGCTGGGCTTAGGGCCATCCCTTTCCCTCAGACATCATCTGTGCTCAGGGCCGGATTTACACATTTCTACGTCCTAGGCCAAAGCACAATTCTGTGCCCCCTCCCCCTCAAAAGTTGATTTATGTGCGGCCAGTCCACATATCTGGGTGCACGCCAATGCACATGCACCAAAGTGCACCCGCGTGCCGGTTTGAAAGTTACTTGTGTTCGGAAAGAGTTTAGCGATAGGAATATACTACCATTCACATGGTCAAAATGATAAAAAAAGATGACAAATGGTAAGAGAAATTAAGGAAGCTAACCAATTTGGTTGTGCAGTAATAATTGGAGACTTCAATTACCCCTTGTCTGGGTAAAAGTAACATCAGGACATGCTACAGAGATAAAGTTTCTGAATGGAATAAATGACTGCTTTATGGAGTAATTGGTTTAGGAATTGACGAGAGAGAGCGCTATTTCAGATCTAATTCTTAGTGGAATGTTGGATTTGGTGAGAGAGGAACAATAGTGGGACCACTTGGCAATAGTGATCATAACATGATAAATTTGAATCAATGCATGAAGTGTAGCAGGGGTGTGAGCCCTTTGTGCTGCGGCGTAGTTGATGCAGCCTTTTGGACGAACCCATGAGGCCTACGCTGGCAGCTGGTGGACATACCCTGTAGTGGGACAGACTGGGCTTCACCTATACCAGCCGTCTTCCTGGCAGGTTGAGCCCTGGTGGCTGGCAGGCAGGTCCCTAAGGTAGTCAAAGAAACTAAAGTTCAAAGCACACCAGGGTCAAGGCAGGCAGCAGACTAATAGAGATAGGTCTAGGTTGGGGCAGGTGGTGAACAGGAGTGGACAGGTCCAGGCAAGGAGTCAGGTTGAGGCAGCAGGCAGTTGTAATCATCACCAAAGAAGGGGTCAAATCCAACCAGCAGGCAATCATACCAAGCAAGAGGTCAGGTCCAGGCAGCAGGTAATCAAAGTCAGGTCCAAATATTAGGAGTTACTGCCCATGAAAAAGAGCTAGGCATCATAATAAGTAATAGATTAAAATTATTGGCTCAGTGTGCTGCAGCGGTCAAAAGAGCAGAGAGAATGTTAGGAAGTATTAGGAAAGGAATAGTGAATAAAACAGATAATGTATTAATGCCTCTCTATCATTTCATGGTGAGACCACACCTTGAATTCTGTGTGCAGTTCTTGTCACCGCATATCAAAAAATATATAGCTGTACTGGAGAAAGTACAGAGAAGGGCGACCAAAATGATAAAAGTGTTGGAATAGCTCCCCTATGAGGAAAGGCTAAAGAGGTTAGGGTTGTTCAGCTTGGAGAAGAGACGGCTGAGGTGGGATGTGATAAAAGTCTATAATGAATATAAATCAGTTATTTACTTTTTCAGATAATACAAGGACTAGGGTGCACTCCATGAAATTAGCAAGTAGCACATTTAAAACAAACAGGAAAAAATTATTTTTCACTCAATGCACAGTTAAGCTCTGGAATTTATTGACAGAGGATGTGGTTAAGGAAGTTAGTGTAGCTGGGTTTGTTCTGTCCCCAGCAGTGGGCACATGTCTGTATCTGTATATATACTGTAGTTAACTGTGTTTAGTGCAGTCCTCCCTTCTGAGGATTCTTGATACTGAAACATTTATAACCCATGATAAAAGTCTGTGAGCCTTTGCCTTTAAGAGGAGCCTTTGCCCTTAAGAGAAGCTCCCTCCCCCCTCCACTTTCTCTCACTATCAGAAGAGCTTGGATGCCCCTCAATCTAACTCGAGTCTTCCTAAGTGCCTTATAGGCTCAAGGGACTGCCCTTCATGCTCCCCCTGTGTCACATGGTTCTTAGGCTCGCTGCCATTGGACTTTGCCCCCCTGCCCCCAGCTTGTGGAGGCGTTTCCTTTAGCAGCTCTCGACGAGAGCTCAGTCTTGCCCATGCTTGCTTCTGAGCCAGCAGCGCTCTGTAAACCTGTGAAACAATCGGGGTTTTTTTACCTTTTCTCTTACTGCCTTCGTCTGAAGACTAAATCAGCCTCATATCCCTCAAGCTTCCTACCTCTACCATAAACTAACTCCTGCAACACAAGAGACCTCCTTCTCCCTCCTGCTACCCTGTCTCCAGTTACCAAAGATCTTTGCCCTGGGGCTTATGTTTGAGATGCAACAATTGTAAGTAGAATTTACCTGTACAATAAATAATTTCAAACTTAAAGAATCTTTGTCTTGAGGACTGATTGGAAAGAAAGTTTAGCTGCCTGGATGGCAAACTCGGATGTCTGCCTGACCCAGAACAGGGTTTAAAAAGGTTTTGGATAAGTTCCTGAAGGAGAAGTCCATAAACTGCTATTAATCAAGTTGACTTAGGGAATAATCACTGCTTATTACCCGCTTTACTAGCATAGGATCTATTTAATGTTTGGGTACTTGCCTGGTACTTGGCATATACACACTGACACACACACACTCTCAGATACACAACAGACACTATTAGTGTTTGGGTATCTCTCTCTCTGACACAAAAACACACACTCTCTCTCGCTCTCTGACACAAATACACACCCACACATTGAGAACTAGAGAGTGTGTGTGTAAACCACCTGAGGGTGGAGTCTCTCGCACTTGGGTGGGCATAAGGATAGGGACTCACGATGCTCCTATGAGGGGGCACCTCTGAAAAGCCCTCTTTCCTGCCAGGCTATGTGTGGTCAAATGTGACCCCCACTCAGTCTATCTCCCAGGCGTAGGCAGGGAAAGCAGGGCTAAAAATTAGGAAAGCATCCTGTGAAGGGGGTGGATCAATAAACACCCTACAATAAGCAATTCCTATAGTAACAGTTTTGTTTTACTAAAAAAAAATTAAAAAATATTGTTTAAAACAGTCTGGCAATAAACAATATAACAGATATTTGAACTCTCTCAACAAATATTTTCTCTTTAAACAATAAACCCAGAAAATACTTTTTTATAAGTGCTTACATATTCTTAAACACAATAAGAAATTTCAATCAATTCAAACCTTTGCAAAATACATTAACACACCATTAATGATTGTTTGTTTTTGTTGCGACCGTCGCTGCCTGATATCTCCACTACGCCCACCTTACCTCTTTGGCGACTCCCTCTTTGCCTGTTGGAGGTTTGGCTGCCGCGGTGTCATCATCATGCCTTTCTCCTCTGGTGTCCCCGGATCAGCTAGACACTACACTCCGCCATGTTTCCCAGCAGCCTAAGGGTGCGCGCGTGGCGCAGCCCCAACTCAAGTACCAGCAGTGGCGCGAACCTCAGGGGCGCCCCCCTGAGGTGACATCATCCTCACTGGATATTTAAGGTCTCTGAAATCGCTAACGAATCGAGTTAGCAAGGGCTTTCCTCCAGGTATCGGCGGATGGGATTCACTCTCCACATACCTTGCTACTCTGCCTCCTCGGACTTACCAGGGGTACCCGCTCCTCGGGGGCCTTGCTTTCTCTATGCTTTTCAGATCGCAGTCTGGAACCGGTACTCGCTCCTCGAGGGCCCAAGTTCCCGGACTTGCTACTGAATACTACTTCCGCCAGGAAGTCATCGCTGCCTACAACACCAGTGAGTTACCATCTCTCTCTCAGAGCGTTCCCTGGAACCAGGTACTCGCTCCTCGAGGGCCTACTTCATTCCAGCTCCTGGGCTGCTTCTAAGAGACTATTGTGTGAGTGTTACCATCAAGGCTCTGTTCCTGAACTCTGCATACCCTGCCTACTCACTATATTCAGTTTCTCTACAGCTCAGTTATCCAGGATCGCTATTCCAGTATTCTGAGGGACTACAGCCCAGCCGGGCACTTCCAGCTCACTACTGCCACCTCTGGTGGTTCCATATACTGTTTAATAAAAGAACTAGTGTGTGTCTGTCTCCATACTCTGAGCCTGACCGGTGGTCACTCTCAGGATCTTCCCCTGGGGGCGTGGTCATCTGCTACCGGCCCAAGGATCCACCTACAACTACCACAAACACTTTCTTTTAGAAAGCTTATAACCTGCTCAACCAAGAGTCAGATAAGTATTATCTTTAAATAACTCTTTCTTTACTCTAAAAGCAGTGGAGGAGTAGCCTAGTGGTTAGAGGTTTGAGTCCCGCTGTCGCTCCTTGTGACCCTGGGCAAGTTACTTTATCCTCCATTACCTCAGGTACAAACTTAGATTATAAGCCCACTGGGGATAGGGAAATACCTACAGTACCTGAATGTAATCCACTTTGAAGTGCTGAAAAAAGTGGAATTTAAAATAAATAACCATGTAGATCTTATTTTAGAAAATTATTCTTTATATCATTTTCTCTCTTTACAGGCTCTGCACATACAGAGTCCCTTGTATGTTTGTGTGTTTCTTTTCTTTTTTTTTTGTGCTGCTTAATAGTAAAGGGTGTCAGCCTGGCCATGGCTAAGTATGTGTGTTTCGAATCGATAGGGAGTGTTAACACTTATCTCTGGGCTTGCATTCAGGTAGATGCTGAGATGTGGTGGTCTCTATAGCAGTGGCAATGCAGATGGAGGGTCAGATGGCAGTGGGTGTTGGTTTATCCTTCCACAACGACCTACTCCTTGGCTATCCAAAATCAATAAAACAGGCTAACTCCCTGGCACCGGAAATCTTCCACAAGTTAATTGAACTGGTTAGCTAAAATAAATGCTAATAAAAAATTCCCTGCCTTGAATTTTCTTAATGGAGAACAGCACACATTCATCTCCACAAATCTCCGTTATTCCCTCTAATAAAGACAGGTAAAAATAAAAGTGAGTTCTTGACCCAGATCCTTACAATTTACTGTCCTGTCCCTTTACCTTGACTCAGGGAATCAGGATAAATTTACAGTAAATAAAAATATTTTGTGCCTCTTTAAATCTTTTAAGGCATACTAATGCTGATAATACATTACTTTCCCTAGCTGTCCTCTTTTACTGGTAGCTGAATGCTTTAAGTTTGCTCTCTTTTTTTTTTTTTCTCTCTCTTGAACTATGGCAGAACCAGTATAGCACTTCTACCTTTCTCCAGCCTCACCGGACTTCTTCTCCTGACCCCATGAGCCTATCCCATCTAGATACTGTGACTGATAGGATTAACTCTCCCTTTGTTCAGAGTGCTAGGGGGTGGGGGAGGGGGGCAGGGTAAAAACAGTGGGCTGCAGTTAGAGTAGTGGGCTGCAGGAGAAAATGAAAAACAAAACTTTTTTTTCTTTTTAAAAGAAGTCAGGCTCTCAGTCCTTGCTACTGGCGAGCTTCTCCACCAGGGCTAAGACAGCCCTTCAGCCAGCCTTAACCAACTCAGCAAAGGTGCCAGACAGCCTGCTCGATGCCAGTGGAGTACCTTTCAGGGAGGGCATCTTCAGGAGCAGGGTTGCCTCCCAACCCTGCTCCTGAAGTCAGTTGTACAGTGTCCGGTTACAGGGGTAACGGGATACTAGAAAACCAGGTCAGGCAAGGCCAGCAGCCAATTAGTGGTGACAACTTGGTGGCATTCCAGTCATTTGACTGCTATGTTTTTTTTGGCACAGCTGTAGGAGGGGAGAGATGCATGCTCACTTAGCCTGGACTGTCTGCAAGGAACATTGGTCTGCTTTTCTGCTGCCACCGCCTCAAAGTACAAGTGACCTGCATTTCCCCCTGGTTTGCTCTTCCTTCTCTTTCCTCCCTCTCAAGTCAGGACTCGATTGTCAGACAGCTGCCGCCTGCTTCCCTTTCCTCGGAGCTCGGGCTCCAGTTTGACTCTCCTCCGGCGCTACGATCCTCATGACCACGGTGTGGCCTGCTGTGACCTCATTTAAGTCCCCTGCGGTGTGGCTGTATCTCTATTCTCTCCAAGACAAAAACAAGTAGTCATGCCCCACCTGCTGCCTCCCTCCAAGTCTACCTGTCCTGGCAGTCTAAGGGAGTCCTGCGCGGGCTGCAGTGCCAGTGGCAAGGCCCAAAAGTAACGTTATAGGGCTGCTATCTGCTGCTTGTACACATTGCTGCTTTCCCCCTCAGCAAAATAAAGGTGCACGTGTCATACTGCGGGCTACTGCTCCACTCAGTGCTTGCCTCCCTCCCTTAGCTGTCTGTCCCCCAGAGCCCTGAAAAATAGTGTTTGTGTGATAGGGATGGAGGAATTGTGTGTGTGTGTGTGTATATATATATATATATATATATATAAATATAAAAGAGAGGAAATGGATGACTCACGTGATGGCAGCCTAGAGGAAGGAAGCACATTTGTAGGGCTCCCTGTGTCCAGCGCCAATAATCCGTAATCATCCTGGTTCTGCATCTGAAAACAGTTCGAGCTATAATATTAAAAATTCCAGAAAGTCTCTTCCGGATATTTCGGCCTCGAAAAAGGCAAAAAATCAAAGATCCAAAGAGATAAAAGAGATGCGGGCAATGCAGGATGAAATCTCAGCCTCAAATGAGGAATGGCTGGCGCTTCAGACACCACTGGATGCCATGAAATCTCTGCAAGAAATGTTTGAGAGATTCTTGAACAAAATAACAGCAAGTATACATTCTAAAGTGGGAGTAGTGGTGGAAAAAGTAGCACAATTAGTTTCCTCCATGCAAGAAAATATGGCCCGAATTGAGGAAACGTCGGGAAGGTGGAGGACTTAGAACTTTCTCTGATGACTGCATGTTCGAAAATAGACATGCTGGAAAGGAAACTTACAGACGCAATGGGGAAACTATATGACTTGGAGAACCAGAGGAGAAGAAAAAATATTCGGATTGTTGGTTTTCCAGAAGCGGCAGAAGGAAAAGATCCTGCTGGGTTCCTTGCAAAATGGTTGCCAGAGGTTCTAGGCCTACAAGCCAAGCATGGCCTCATTAAAATTGAGAGAGCGCATAGGACACTGGCACCTTCTTCATCAGCTGGAGCCTGGCCTCATTATTATAAAGCTCGGATTTTGGAGCAAGCGAGATGCCAGAAAGAGATTGTTTTTGGAAACCAGAAAATATATTTTTTCTCTGACTATGGTGGAGAAGAAAAAAGTGGCATTTACTGATGTCAAAAAGTTACAAGGGATAAGGGATATTCATATGCTCTTATGTATGCGGCGTGCATGAAGATAATGGTGAATAGCTGTGCTCGATTTTTTGAGACTGAGGGAGAGGTTCGGAAGGATGGATAACTGAAGGAAACTGATTTGGCGGGGAGCAGGACATTGATATATTCGGTGCGGGGAGTGCAAAAAAAAGTATGAAATTGTGACTCTCAAGCAAAAATCGGGTTGGGTTTGTTCTGGGGAATTTTTTATTTTTTTCATTATTAGCATTTAGGGTTGAGAGAGAAATGGGTTTTTTAAATTGTGGAATCCGCTGTCAAAGAAATGGTGCAGAGAGGGGACCACATGGCAAAAAGATGACAAGAAACGTTAGCGGCGCAGAGGCCAGTGGTGGGAACAGAGATTATCTAGTTAATTGCAGAGAGATGCATACTGGCTTGCAGACTGGGAGAGACAGAAAAGAAAATCAGGATCCAACACAGTTATTATATGATCGTGATGGCAGTGGAGGTATCCAGTGGAGTTGGGTCAAGCGGAAAAGATTCAGAGAGAAAATGGGTACCTATTTCGTGGAATACCAGTTGCTATGGAGTTGGACTACCATATGCACTATACCTTCAGTGGTGATTTTTTATTTATTTATTTATTTTTATTAGCAGTGGGGGGAGGGGAATTAAGATTTGGAGTTGGTGTGTTCTGGCTGGGGGTGTGCATTTCTGGACACCGCTCTTTGCTTTTGCTGAACATGGTCTAGATGCCCCTTGTCATGGGGTTTCCCATCTGGGGAGCAGTGAAAGGAGGATATAAACAGAGAACAGGGGAAGGGGTCTGAGAGAGGGAGGAGGGGATGTCAGGTGGTATTGCTTGGGGGGGGATTTGTGTTATTTGAAACAAGAAGGTAGGAGGGAGGCTTTGGGGGGTGGGACCAATAGGGGATGAATCAAAAATGTTGGGGATCTTATGGGTTTGATGAAGATAGGGTTTGAGAAAGGGTTGGGGGATATGAGGGAGTTTAGGGGGTAAGTTATTATTGTTCTGAGGGTTGGGGAAGAAAGTTTTGAAAAACGCACATGGTTGCAATTTTGGTTTCATGTACAGGGTTCACACAACTGGAAGTACCAGTGACTGATGTCCAGCCAAATAAATGCATACACTATATTGGTTTTGCCCCTACCATGCCGCCGGCGCCATTTTGATCACTGGCAGCCGACGCGCCGGGAGCGGGAGATCGATCCCGGGCCCCCCGCTGGACCTCCAGGGACTTTGGGTGAGTCTTGGTGGGGGGAAGGGGGCTTTATACTTAATTAAATTTGAAGAGTTAGGGTGGGTTTTGGGGCTTTTTTTAAAAACCGAAATTAATGGGAAAAAAATTCAGATCCGGGGGTGGACCAAAATGGCACACCCCCAATCCAAAATCAAACGGGCACAAAAAACCCCCAAAACTATGGCCGCTAGTCCTCACCCGACCCGACTCGAGCCGGTAGTCGGCTGTCTCATCTCTCTTGCTGCTGGCCCTGGAACCCTGGCATCCTAGGCCCCCACCTAGTTTGCCTAGTGCTTCTGCTAGTGCTTCTGCTGGCCCTGGTCACGGGAGATATCATTTCTTATGCAAATCATGTTAACCGTCAAAGGCAGAAGGAACAAACTGCTTTAGAAATCCAGATTAAATCACTGGAAAGGGAACATAAACTGAAATGTTCCAGGAAAGTACTCAAGAAACTGACCTTGGCCAGGGATAAACTAAAACAGTTGCAAGTAACTAAAATAGAGAGAACTGTGCGATATTCCAGGCAAAAATATTATGAACATGGGAGCAAGGCAAAATTGATGAAGACAATACCAGATAATACAAATATTTATAGTATCCGAGATAGGGTAATGTTAAATATCTGCCTAAAGACATAAATAAGAGGTTTGCTGGACAATTTCCGGGCCTATACCGAACCCCATCGAGACCGGAGGTGTCGGATATTGAGGACTTTGTGCAGCCCCTGGGTTCGCTTTGCCTAGGGCTCAGGAGGATGCGGAAATATTAACTGCTCCAGTCGGGCAAGAGGAGACTCTCTGAGCAATGACAATGCTGGCAGGGGGTAAAAGCCCAGGACCCAATGGGTTTCCTATCGAGTTCTATAAGGCATTTGCAGACCTACTTACCCGCCAGCTGAGTAAGCTATTCAGTTATTTGAGAATGCCTGGGGTACAGGTGAGTTGTCTGACAGAGACCCTCATAATTTTGATACATAAAAAAACCCAATGTGGTTTGGGAGGTATTACCTTGATAGTATGTAGAAGTTGCAAAATTATTTTGTATGGTGAACCAAATTTGTTGATATGTGCGGTTTAAAATAAAACATTTTTAAAAAGTAGCATCAAACAATTCTAATAATACAAAACATAAATAAAACAAATTCTAATAGTATAAAACTTAACAGCGATACTCTCTTCAAATAACACAAAACCTCTAGCACATAGCTTCAAATTGAAGTAAAAGCTTCAAGGACATTTCTGGATGAAAGGCCTGTTTGTATATAGGACATTTCTGATTGTAGGACATATAATTACATATAGGCCAGCTTAAAAATGTTTTTAAAAGTCCTCTGAATGTCTTTAAACAAATGTACAATCATAGTTCTAAGGGAAAAGAGTTCCAAAGATCCAGCGCTGCAACAGAGAAAGCATATTCACGGCTCAGTGACGGCGTGCTGTTTTCAATGAAGGATTATCTAAGGTACGTCTCTGTGAGGATCTCAGATGTCTGGAAGGTTGATACATTTTAAAGAGAGCATTGAGCCAGGGGCATGAGTTATTATTAATCAGTTTAAAAGTTATCATGCCAGTTTTATATTTGATACGTTCATTGATGGAAAGCCAATGCAAATCAGTTCAGACTGGGGTAATGTGGTCATGTAGTTTAATACCAGAAATGAGGTGAGACTTTGAATTAAGTAGCGTCTGTATGGGTTGAAATGTTGAACCAGGAAGGCCTAGATAAAGGCTATTGCAGTAATTAATAATCGGCAAGATAGATGCTTTTACTATGGTGCAGAAATCTGAAGTATGAAGCAGTTTCTTTAAACCAGACAAGATAGGCAATTTAGAGAAACCCTGACTGACTACCATTTTAAGGACAAAGTGCTGACTAGCATGACTCCTAGACTTTTCACACAGATATGTATTGGAAAAACTGAATTCTCAAAACAGGTAGATGTAGCTGGGAAAACAAAATAGGGGCTATGAATGGAAAGAAATTCTGTTTTAACCATGTTTAAAGAAAGTTTATTGTATTGCATTCAATATGCAGTCCTCCAAAGTAAAAATATCACTTATAACAACATGTATGTTATGTTTACATGTACTATTGTGATGTCAACGAGAAAAACCAGCAAAAACAAAAAAGATACCGGTTCTTGGAATCCATATAGTATTAGGCCTATTGTAACATGTGTTTCGATACAGTAATGACCCTACCTATGAAAAGGCAGCACTGCAAATATTACACCAGGCCCTAAAATACCAATACATCTCCTATTAGGAAAATAGAACAAGCCAAGCTGCTATAAATCCTTACACAGAACCTACATGCAAACAGAATACCTCACATTGGTCACAAAGCACAGATAGACCCTCACCAAATTCAGACTATTAGAAACTACAAAGTATAAATAGAAATGTACAAACTAAAACTGAACTGGAATCTGCAAAGCCAGACTCTACATGCAATGGAACAATGGAAAAACAGAAACATCGATTCCTCTTAAAACATCAAACAATAAAATTAAGAAATATAAAACATTAGTCATAATAGGAAAATCATACTAATAAAAAGAAAAAATATTTTCAAAACAGCTGATGAATGTAACATCCAATAAATTCATATACAAACTTTAAAAAATGTCTCAAACACCAATAAAATATTTCAAAACAGCAAACATCAAATAACTCTGAATAATTAAAATTAAGAATAAAAAAATTCTCTGCTCTCCATTCTTGGGAACTTTTAAATCCCAGCCACCCTGAGATGGTCTTGAATTAGTTGGGTTGGAAGTATATGGAAATTTTTATATTTTTCCCTCTTATTCACTCCACAACATAGATGAGGACAAATCTGTTCCAGTACAATGCTGTCAAATTTATTTTACTATGTAATATTACAGTATTACAAGAACACTTCGAACAGGCTCTCAGTGGGCATTCCCAAAAGCCATTATATACACTAAGACTTATATAATTTCTCTACATACAAAGTCAGCATGAATCAGCAGAATATGTTGTATCCTAGCATTTTATTTCAGCTTGACTAATCACAGTCTCATCTCTGCATTTTATTCCAGCAACATATGTCTTAGGTCATGATTAATCAATAGGTCAGTATGTCCTAAGTTCTAATCATAATTATCTACAAGCACAGCATATTTTGTTACTGATAAGAAAGGAACATAAGTTTTTGTCTAATTAGGAAACCTTGACTTTTGCTCTTATCAACCACTGTTCTTACAGGCATAGAAAAAAAATCAGTTTTAATGAGTATAACTTTAAAGAATAGAATATCAGTCTACTAGCATAAGCTAAATTGGACAGAGAGGCACAATGAAACTTTTCATTTCATCAGGTGTACACAAACTTTCTCCTCTCTCTTGTATCTACACATTCTGTAACACACATTCATTATCACACACTCGCTCTTATACTATCTCACACACACATGCTGAGACTTACATATACATACACACTCATTGTCTCTCAAGCTACACGTTATTCACTGACACACACACTCTCACTGGCTCATACTCACATGCTCAACCACGCTCACACACATGCTGATGCATTCTCTCATGCTCACTGACACACACGCTCAGCCACGCTTACACACATGCTGATGCATTCTCTCATGCTCACTGACACACATGCTCAGTCACGCTCACACAATGCTGATGCATTCACATTCTCATGCTCACCGACTCACATAAATGCTCACTGATTTACTTGCATGCTCTCTCATGCTTGCACACATGCACTTCTCCCTCTCTGCCTGTGAATAATTAAATCAAACATTTTTACTTAAATTGATCATGGAGAATACAGGCAGGGCCCCAGGAGAGCAGGATATGAGTGGGTTTTTGAGGGGGGTGGTCTTCTGGTGTGGGAAAGCCCTGATGCTGTTTCTTTTAATAATTAACTTCTTTTGCCATGGCAGGAGAGAAGTGAGATTCAGCAGAAGGTCTGCTAGCTGCCTCCCACCAGTAAAAAACAGAGGCAGGGCAGGTCTGAAGGGAGGCTGTGGGAAACTCCCACAGATGCTTTGATGTGAGAGAGAAGGGGAGGGATTGCAGAGAACAGGCCCATGGAGCCATGGCTCTTGGAAAAATACAGAGGCAGCAGTAAGGGGAGGGGGGTCTTTGGGGAGGCTTCGGCTCAACGAGAGATTTTGCTACAAGGTTGGTGTTGGTCACCAGAGTTCCACAGTAAGGGCCATAGCAACCAATACCAACCATGTAATTGGGGTGACCAGCCCACCAAGGCATGCCCGAAGCCCCAGTAGGCCAATCTGCTCCTGCTCTTCAATGTTGTTGCACGGAATTTTTGTTTTAGTTCAATCTCAAAATTTATTGGAATTTTTCAGAAGTTGCCACCATTGGTTGAATCAATGTGTTTTTTTATTTACTAGGCAAGAGCGTTAGTTTAAAACAAATGGGTATTCCAAACCAAATGAGACCATTTTCGTTTCATTTTGTTAAATCAAAAATAAATAAAAAAATGTTTCCAATAATCCAGAAAATGTTGGAATTTTCATTTTGGCAAATAGTGCCCACTATTTGTCAAAATTAATAATTTGAAAAAAAAAAAAAAAAAAGAACCCTCCCCCCCTTTCCTCCCAAAATTAATGGAATGAACTGAACCAAACATATTTTGCCTGCGCATCTCTAGTATTTGTCTGTAGTGGAAGGCAATCAGGGGCTGATTGGCCCTGTGAGCACAGTAGAAGAATTTAGGCTTCAGCCCCTGCAGGCATTATTGTTTTTGGAGACAGATAGCATTTACCTTGCAGTTGAGTAGACAGACTAGCAGATGACAAAGAGTTGTTCTTGACAGATATAGTGAGGACTGATGAGGCTTGACAGATTTGAGTATTATAAATGTCTTTGGAATGCAAGAGACTGCTAAAGGTTGGGAAAGAGGACTCATCTCTAAGATTACTAGAGATATTAGAAGAACCTCTCCTTCACACCCTTGCTCTGGACATTGAAAGTTCAGTTCTAGGGGCTTGGTTTCTTTATTGATTGCTGCAGGCATACCAACAATTCAGCTATACCTATGGGTCTGTCTGTGATCGGTATGTGGTGAGGCCCTGCAACAGCCCTGACTCCTCTTTCTGGGTAGGCTTTCTTGTTACCTATGAAACCAATGCAAGATGCAGGGTCACTGCAGTACTTGAGTGCACACTAGCTTGCAGACAAGCCCCCATGCCTGTTACATTTGCTGACTCGTGGGATGTCCCCATGAGCTCACTTACCTCAGGACCTGCCAAGGCTGCTTGTCTCTTCATGGCGGCAAGGATGCTGCCGCTATGCTGTCTCCTGGATTCCCCATAGGCACGCGCCCACTCTTAAAGGCCCTGAGGTGGGAACTGCTGCTGCCAGTGCTTGGAGATAACATTACATGGCTGGGTATTGAAATCCCAGGTATGCAATGAACAAATGCCTCAGCAATGGATCGGCTATACCCGAGTGTATGTGAGTTGCTGCTTCTTCCTGTCTTCCTGATCCTGAACCTGCCGCATTTCTCCAGCTCAGCCTGCCTCGTCTCTCCAGCCCAGCCTGCCTTATCTTTACCCGGCCTTACCTCCTTCCTGCTCTTCCGTGTCAGTCTTCCTTGTCTCCTCCACCTGCACTCGGACTGTCTTCTGGATCTGACCTTAGCCTGGACTTGACCACTCTTGCCTGTGTCTGCCTCTGATTCTTGCCTGGATATTGTCCATTCCTTCCTGCCATCCATCCTTGCCTGGACACTGACTCACCTAGTTTGCCACTTGCATCTGACCCTAGCCTGATACTAGACCTAAGCTTACGTCTCCTCCATAGAGACTCTTGCCTAAGACCTGCCAACCCCCAGAATCCAAGGGCTCAATCTGAGGGGAAAAGGTTGAAGTGCCTGATCTTTCTTTTCCCAGTGTAGATCCACCAGCTATCAGTGAGGACCTACAGGGCCTTCCCTGTAGGTTGAGCCAACCTCACCACAGCACATGGGTCCACAAATCTTAGAGATTGCCGAGGCCATGAACCCGATGGTTTTGTCCTCTCTCCAGGCAATACCAAGCCTGGCTCAATGGATACAAGAGCAACAAGGGATGTTGAATCAGGTAACTGCAGTTCTAGAGAAACTAATGCACCACATGGACACTTGACCCAGGCACCAGCTCTACCTGCAGTGGCTCTGCCTCCTGTGATTGAGCCTTCCGGTAGCTCCAACTCCTCCTCTAGAACAATGCCTCAGCTCCCAGCACCTCCTCGGTGCATGGGGGATCTTAAGGAATGCCACAGATTCATTAATTTATGCCGCATGCACTTCGAGCTGCAGTCCAGTCTTTTCTCTTCAGACTGGTCTAAGGTGATCTACATTCTTTCCTTGCTCAGTGGCATGGCATTAGCCTGGGCCTTTCCCCTGTGGGAACGTGAGGATCCTCTGCTCCAGAGTCCTCCTGACTTCCTCCGGCAGTTTTGGCTAGTCTTTGAGGAATTCGGTTGGATGTCCTACCTGGCCGCTGACCTGCTTCAGATTCACTAAGGTGTCCGAATTCTTAGAGTATGCCATTTAATTCCACACCCTAGCCTCTGAATTGAATTAGGGAGAAGACAATCTTACGGCCATATTTTGGCAGGGACCTTTGAGCAGAATTAAGGGCAAATTGGCTGGCTGAGATGCCCGAACATCATTGGATGCCTTGACCTCCTTGGCTGCTCGAATTGATTGTTGCTTTCAGGAGAGGACACAAGAAAATAAAGTTACCTGGAGACCATTACCCCTGGCCCCGCAGTTCCAACACCCTCTGACTCTAGCTCCAGTCCTAGAACTGGTCCGTGGAAGAACCTATGCATCTGAGCAGAATCACACTCTACCCAGAGGAAAAGTGTCACAGGAGGTAGTTGGGCCTCTGCTTGTATTGTGCAGGTCATGGGCACTTGGCTTTCCACTGCCGGAGAAGCAAGGAAACTTGCTGCCTAGGATTGACTGGGTCCTATAACTGTGGCATAGATCCCTAGGTTGGACATCTTCCTTCCCCACAGCTACTGTTTCCGGTCTCTATTTCCACTGGGTCCTATAACTGTGGCATAGATCTCCTCCCTGACAGTATGCCTCCATGAGGAAGAGTCTATATGTTATCTCCTTCTGAAATTGTGGCCATGAGCATCAAGAGAACATGGCAAGGGGTTTTATCCAGTCATCCTCCTCCCCTGTTGGTTAGGGCTTCTTCTTCATAGCCAAGTAAGATGGGACTCTCAGACCCTGTATCAATTACAAAGGTCTCAACACAATCACAAGAAAGAACTGCTACCGACTGCCCCCCATCTTGGAGCTCCTTGATTGCCTACAAGTTGCCAGGATATTTACTAAGTTGGATCTAAGGAGAGCTTATAATCTCATTGACATTAAGCAAGGGGATGAGTGGAAAACTATGTTCAGCACTCGAGATGAGCACAATGAATATCTCGTCATGCCCTTCAGACTCTGCAACGCCCCAGCAGTACTTCAAAATATGGTAGACAAAATCTTTTGAGACCTCCTCTATTCCTACATTGTGGTCTACATGGATGACATTCTTATTCATTCGCAATCCTTAGCATCCCACCGAGAATATGTCAAACAATTACTCCGATGACTATGAGACCATTACCTCTACACTAAATTCGAGAAATGTCTCTTTGAAGAAGAACAACTCCCCTTCCTGGCCTGCATCATTTCTCAGACCTGTTTCCTTATGGACCCCACAAAGCAACAGGCCATTCTTGACTGGTCCCAGATAGTCAGCCTCTGCACCTTGCAAGATTTCTTAGGATTCATCAACTATCACCACTAGTTTATTCCCGAGTACTCCACCCTCTGCTGCACCTCTCACCACTCTGACCAGAAAAGGCACTGACACTCAGAATGGACCATGGAAGCCATCAATGCCTTCCAGGCTTAAGCATGCTTTCTCACAAAGACTCTGCCTTCGGCATCCAGATCCTGATTGTTCCTTTGTCTTGGAGGTAGATGCTTCTACCCTTGAGGTTAGGGCTATCCTCAGTCAACCTGAAAACGAAGGGACCCTCCTGCCTTGTTTCTTTTTTCTAGGAAGTTTTCCCCGGCCGAAAAGAACTACATGATTGGGGATCAGGAACTCCTGGCAGTAAAATTGGCATTGTAAGAATGGCAACACCTCCTGGAGGAAGCCAATCATAGGATTACAATCTATATTGATCATAAAAATTTGGAGTACCTTTAGCAAACTCAATAACTTAATCCCAGACAGACTTGTTGGTCCCTCTTCTTTAACTGGTTCAACTTTAACTTCACTATCAATCAGCAGCTAAGAATCAAAGGATGGATGCACTTTCCCACTTCTTTCTCACAGAGGACATATTGGAGGCTCCTCAACACATCATTTATCCTGCAAGAATCATTGTCACTGCAGCTACACGAGTTCCCCCTAGAAAACGATAGTCCCTAAGAGGCTTCAGGAAAAAGTGTTAAAATGGGCTCATGACTCCCGCCTGCCAGGTCATCTTGGAACAGCCCGTACGCTCGATCTCCTTCAGTGCCACTATTGGTGGCCACAGGTAAAGATGGCCACAGGTAAAGCCACGTGGAGTCTTGCCCTGTGTATGCATAGCATAGATCTGCTCTTGGGGGATTTTACAATCATTGCCAACCCCCAGAGAGCCTTGGATCCTCCTGTCCACTGACTTTGTTATGGATCTCCCCCTCTCACATGGCTCCACTGCAATATGGGTCATAGTGGATAGGTTTTCCAAGATGGCTCATTTTGTACCTCTACCCAATCTACCTTCTGCTCCTGAGTTAGCTCACTTGTTTGTCCAGCATGTTTTCAAACAGCACGGATTAGCCTCTCACATCCTGTCACTGAGGCATTCAATTCATGGCCTGCTATTGGAAAAACCTTTGTCATAAATTTGGCATTACATTAGACTTTTCCATTGCATACCATCCACAAGGCAATGGGCAAACAGAGAGGATTAACCAAGTCTTTAAAACCTTCCTCCATCTATATGTCAATGAGAAGCAAGATGACTGAGCCAACCTGCTACCATGGGCCGAGTTCTCACACAACAACCATGTCAGTAATGCCACTGGCTCTTCCCTCTTTCAGGTTTTTTTTTATGGCAAACATCTACAAGTTCCCCTACTGCTATCTCTCTCAGTGTCTTGCCCAACAGCCAGGCTTACAGCACAATAACTCCAGGAACTATGGATACAAATTAACCAGTTAATCACCAAGACTGCTGCACATGCCAAGAAATACATGGATAGCAAACACAGACCACCTCCACAATTCCAGAGGGGAGTACACAGTATCTATGCCTTTGCATCCCTTCTTTCCAACTGGCACCAGGCTTTATAGGTCCTTTCCCGGTCTTATGGCAATTTAGACTAGTAGCATATTAACTTAAACTTCCTGCCACCTTGAAGATGCACAGTGTATTCCACATATCGTTATTGAAGCCACTGGTTCTTTCCTAGCCATCCCGATGGCCACTGAAACTCACAGAGATTTCTTCAGAAGAAGACATTCACTTTGCGACTCAAGAAATTTTAGATTCTCACAGAAGACGCAATAGACTGAAATACCTCATTGCGTGGAAACATTATGGACCAGAAGAAAATTCCTGGAGCAAGCAGCCAATCTCAACGCACCCCTTTCTGATGAAGGAGTTCCATTGTCAATTTCTGTCAAAGCTGAAGCACCGGACCTTGAGGAGGGGTCTTAAGGGGGGTGGGTACTATTACATTTGCCAGCTTGCAGGATGTCCCAGCAAGCCAGCGCACCCATCCCGGTACCCAATGCTGCTTGTCTCTTCGCGGCAGCAGGGATGCTGCCGCCATGCTGTCTCCTGGAGACAGCTGCCTCAGCACAGATCAGCTACACCTGAATGTAGTGAGAGTTACTGCTTCTTCCTGCATTCCTGATCCTGAACCTGCCTCGTCTCTCTAGCCCAGCCTGCCTCCTCCCTCTAGCCCAGCCTGTCTTGTCTTTACCCAGTCTTGCCTCCTTCTTGCTTCCGTGTCAGTCCTTCTTCCTTGTCTCCTCCATCTGCTCTCGGACTGACTTTTGGACATGACCTTAGCTGAACCACTCTTGCCTGCAGCCTGCCAACGCCCTTACCTGGATACTGACTCTCCTAGTTTGCCACTTGCCTCTGACCCTAGCCTGATACTGGACTTATGCCTCCTCCAAGGAGACTCTCGCCTAAGACCTGTTGGCCCCTGGGGAAAGCAGTTGGTATAGGTGAAGCTCTTGATTCATCTCTTCCCAAGCATAGATCCACAGCTGTTGGTGAGGACCTATGGGGGGGGGGGGCCTTCCCTGTAGTTTGAGCCAACCTCACCACAGGCACAAGGGTCCACAATCTTACAAACGCTTAGTTTCTCTTTTCTTACTATATCTTCCGCCACAAATATGGCCTTGTATAAGCACACTATTCACTCCATCTAGTCCTACTATTGCTGTGGGGAAGAAGGAGAAGGAAAGAGAGTGGCAAAAGGATCTCAAGTCATCCTCCCCCTTGTGTATCAAGCGGTGACAACACTGCAGAAAAAGTGTTGGCTGCGTGAAATCCCCCCCGAGCAGGTGCAAGAAACTAAAACAGTAGTGGACTTTAAGAGGGCATGGGATAAGCACGGGGGATCATTAGTTGCAAAAATTGAAGTGATAGCAGAAGCATGACCTAGCAGCATGTGTTTAATTGTTTAAAGTGCCCTACGCAAACAATTCAGAAATGAGTGTCTGGGATTCCAGACTGAAGAGCAAAGTGCTTAAATGAATTGTTAGAAGTCATAGTAGAAGAGAAGGCCAACTCCAAAGCCTGGTGGTCTGTCCGGCATGCTGAAAATTAACAGCTGGATCTGTTTGGCAGGCTGAAAGTACAGTCATAACTAGAGGTCTTATCAGAAATGCAGGTGCTCTCTTAGCTGGGCCCGTATGGACTATGCAGGGGATGAAGGAGGCCAGATGTTCAGGCTTCCTACATCCTCTACATATTTTGATTGTTACAAAGCTTTTTTTTTTTTTGTTAAAACACGGGAAAGGAGAAGTGCTGGGTGTGAATTAAGCAGGGATCTTGTACACTCATCTGCCCAAGATGGTGGAATGGAAAGGAGAAAGATGACAAAAACTTTTCTGGATAAAGAGAGATATTTTAGAAGTGGCCATGCTCTATGGCTGACAGCTGGAATATATCCTTGTAAAGTAAACAGCAATAACTGGGCAAACTGGATGGGCTGATAGATCTTTTTCTGCCATCATCTACTATAGTGCTATGTAACGAGTAAATCTGAGAAGATTTGATCCTTTGTCCAGCATATCTAATAATTCCACTTCATTTAAGAATTTAAATGAAAATGCAGCATGCTTGGTTTTAATTTAATGTGCCTGTTGGTTGCGTTAGTTTTATTCTTGTTGTTTGATGGGATTATTCCTGACTCCTCTTCTAAAACTGTGGGCTTAAGTAAAGAAGAGGATGTTCATTTTGTGTGCATCTTTGTTTTATTTTGCTAACTGTAATACAATGGAAAACAGTTCTGCAGTATGTCAATTAACAAATTAAAAGAGATACACACAAAGGGGTAGATTTTCAAAGGGTTGCGGCGCGTAAGATTGTGCGCAACCCCGAAAACCTCCCCCTGCCTCCCCCTGCGTGCGCGGAGCCTATCTTGCATAGGCTTGGCGGCACGCGCAAGCCCCGGGACGCGCGTAAGTCCCGGGACTTGAAAAAATTGGCGTTCCGGGAGCAGGGCTGTGGGCGGGGCGCCAGCCCAGTGGCGTTCCGGGGGTGGGACCGAGGTCTCTGGAACAGCCACCGGGCCGGGGGATGGAGAGCCGGGTTAGATAGGGGAAGGGAGGGGAAGGTGCGGGTGGGCGGAAGGAAAGTTCCCTCCAGGGGAACAGAGGAAGGCTGCTTGGCTCGGCGCGCGCAAGTTGCACAATTGTGCACCCCCTTGCGTGCACTGACCCCTGTATTTTATAACAAGCGCACGGCTGCGCGCGCTTGTTATAAAATCGGGCGTAGATTTGTTTGCGCCGGGTTGCGCGAACAAATCTACGCCCGTGCGCATGTTATAAAATCTGGCCCAAAATGAACATCCTGCCTCTAGCATATCTCCCTTGTAACTGTTTTGTTTAATTCAGTGACATTTTTGTATTCTCAGAGCAATGTGAAAATAATTATAAAATAATAATAAATGAATGAATGAATAAGTGACAGAACTGAGATGCTATAAAGAATCTCTCATCACAACGTTAAGCTCAAGAGAGGGTTAAGTTGTTAAGTGAGCCCGACAGGCCCAGACAGCCCTGGACTTTCAGATGCTATCCTCTTCCACTCCTGGGACTTCTTGTACTTTTTTTCTTTTAGAAAATACAGTTATGAGCTGCAAAAGGCAGAGAAATGTCAGGTCAAAAGACCAGGACAAGCTCGAATTGTTCATAAAACTGCAGTCCTAGGGCACTCACTGTACCTTTCAGGACTTAAAAGATCTTAAAAAATCTGTTTAAAAAGCCCAGACTCTCTAAGTATTAGTTAAATATCCTTATATTAAATGATGCCTTCTTCTTTTCATCTCCATGTTACCCTTCCTCCACTTCCTAATTCAAGCAAGCTCATTTCATGTCTACATACAAAATATGCAAACTAAAATATGGCATATCCTGGATGAATAATATAGCTGTAGTTTGAATGTATTATTCATTTACTGATTCTCCATTTAATGCCCCAGTACTAGATAGATTCTTCACAATATCAACATGTATTTCTTGACTTTATTGCTTACTGCATAGGCATCCTTTCTTCATTTTGTAAATATATCTCTGGAATAACAGATCTGTATGTTTTATTATGGTCACAACCAGGCCTGGATTTAGGCATAGGCCTTCTCCTATTTATACCACTGCCACGTCAGAGGCACCACTGTGGCACTCTAGCCAAACAGCCTTTCCCTGTTTTGCAATCTCTGGTGGTGAAATCCCCACTTTCCAAGCTCCTAGGTGGGTACCTAGTCCTTGCCCTACAGTGCTATCTATGATCGCCAAAATCTTAAATCCGGCCCTGACCAGAAGGTTTGCCTTGTTTTAAATGTATTTTTCTATTAATACATTCTTCAGCTCTTCATAACATACTTTATCAGCTACTTTGACCCAGAATACCTCACCGAATTGCAAGACCCCCCCTGTATTGGAAGGGCCTGAATCCTATTATTTGCATGACTGGTATGTGATATCTTCTCCAGTGGGCCTTTTCCCATAGGTAGAGAATGAGAGAAAAGCCTTAGTGAATCAGGCGCTAAGGAAAATAATGAGGGTTGCATCTGTTAGTGTCTCATTCAAGACTGCAGGAAACAGAGGTAGAGACTTGGAGAGCATCAATTCAACATAGAAAGTGCCTTCAGAGCAGCTTTAATGCAACACTTTCCAGCTTGCAGAGCAAACTGAAGTTACTTCCTTGTATTTAAAATCTGTGAGAGAACCTCTCACCCATAGTTTAGTTCCTAAAATGCCAGGTCTTCCGAAAAAATGCGACAAGGCATGATCAAATATTCTAAGTGAAGCAGACTGGGATTTGTTCCTTTCAAAAAGGACAAAACGTTCTGCATAACACAAGATCCAGGCACCATCTAGTGTTCTTGGCTGGAAGTGAGAACTGCAAAAGAGAAGCGAAACAGATTACCATCTGCTGAGTGAAATATTTCAAACAACACAACAGACCCTGGCATGCAAAATATATAAGCAAGACTGTAATAGATAAGTAATGCAAGGAGGGCTGGAGCAACAGAGTTTCCTTCAGGATAAAGGAAGGCGGTCTCTGTTTTCCCAGCTGATTTTTTTTAATAAAATGGAAAAAAAACCCCACATTCTTATGGCTATGCAGTGTATTTTTAAGATGAACGTACAGCCCCAGGTCATAAAGGGCAGGCTGAGCCAATCTTGGCTTTACCTCATGATATTCAATTTCTTTCAGAAGAGCAGGATGTGAATTTCATGGAAGCGATAGGCTAATTGCAGGACTGGCTCAGCCTGTCCCTTGTGAAATGGAGCTGTCAGGTCACATTTGATAGTCCATGCTCTTTATTTTGTGCTGAATTTTAGAGGGTACAGCATAGTTTTCTTTTCTTGTTCTTTCTAGATGGCAATGAAAGAGTATCTTGTGTTGGCTAAAATATATTCTTGCTGTTTATCCATGAGGTAAAGTTTCCCCTTTAGGGGCTTTTTTTGGCACTCAGTGGTTTTATAGCATCCTCTCCTCTCCTCTTCTCCATTAAAATCTTTCTTTGACTGGCAACCATGACCTATTTTCTCTTCATTTCATTGGTTTATACTCTGACATTGGGTATATATTGTAATAGCAGAGATTTGTACTCAGGCAGTAAATAACTTTCATGTTCAACCAAGTACCATCCGTTTCCAATAGCAGAACCGTTGCTAAAGACGAATCAGCAGAAGCAGTCACATCATGTGTATTCTGCATGTTAGTATTCACATTGCCAGGGCCATTGTCAATACTCAATCCTAAAGGCCGATATAATAAGGTGCGATAATATGGGCTGTCATTGCACCTTAATTATCTTGTATTAATGGCTCATGTTAATAATATGATAATCATGTCACACTACTTTTAATGCAAAATAATCTTTACCTCCCAGAGGTGTAGTTAAGTTTCTTTCATTACTGAGTCTGTTCTGGTATTGGCACATTTTTGTGCACTTTATTTAACTAGGCATTTGTAGTCACTGAGATGATTTGCATAATTATTTAGCTCATTATCCATTTTGAATAGGTTTTGTGTGGATGTTCAAGATAGCAAAATAATATACGTTAAATATGCCAATAATGCATGTAATTACTGCAATATGTGGTAATCGTGCTTTTAACACAAGTCAACGCAATTGCAATCTCCAGCACAGCTTAGTACATCACCTTCTAAGAATAAGGTAGCAAAATCATATTAGTAAGGCAAGAAAAATATCTTCATAATATTAATGGAATTAAAATCACAGACATTTAAAATCAGTGGCTTGATGACCAATTATATAGCCTGTCTCTCCTTCAAGAGCAATTCATTCTTTAAGATGTTGACAGCCCAATTGCAGTCAGCCTGAGGTAGTTATATCTAAGAATATGACAGGAATAAAGGAGTAATATAGTCTTTCAACCAAACTAACTCCAGCAGGTAACAGATATGAAATTTATTTGAAGCTGCATACAAAAGGGACCTTAACAATGCCATCTTTGCAGTAATTATATTCTGTTCCTCCATGATCCTGTGAGACTTTATTGCGTGGCTGATTACTGGAAGGCAGTTACCCTACCTGTTCTGACACGTGTACCATACAAGTTCTTAATATTAGTCACTAGGGTTGGAAAGATGTGTGGGCCACATCTTCACTCACTCATCTCCCACTCCCACTCCCAGGGTGCTGGTAGTGTGAGTGGGAGATATGATATGCAGCTAGGGAGTATTAGCAGTGAGGTGTGAGATGGGGGCTGAAGGATGGGAAAGGGGTAAGAGATGGTGAGAAGGACCTAGAGGACTGGAGAGGGGGGGGTGAGAAGCAGTGGAAAGGTTGGGGCAACAGAGGGTGGAAATGGGGGGGCAGGGGAGATGGTAAAAGAGGAAGAATGGGGTATTAGGGAATGGGTAAAAGACAGGGGAATAAGAGACTGAGAAAGACAGAGTCAGGGGAATGGGAGAGTTGGGAAAGGAACTTGAGGACTGGAGGAGGGAGTGAAATCTGAGTGAACACAGAAACGAGAAACGAAAGAAAATAGTTGAAAGGGAAAGGTCAATGTCAGAGATGGATATAGGGGAGGACGGGAAGAAAACAGGAGAGAGAAGAAATGGCAAATGGGCAGGAGACCTTGGTAAAAGCGTTAGTAGAAGGCAACAAAGGAAAACAGAAAAGAGACTCTGGGACCATCATAATTTGAAAAATAAAATGCCCTGCAACAAAGGTAGGAAAAAGCATTTTCAGTTTATTGACTGGACTATGAGAATAAGCATCTACGTATATGTGTATTTTGCTTAGTAGAAGAGGAAATGTGTTTGTTTCTGTTTCTCCAGTATTGCACTGCATGCTGAGTGTGGCTTCTTGGGGGTTTCCTGTTAATTTTGGCTGCATTTTTCTATTTCTAATTTATGGCACCTTATTCTGTATTTAGTGAGGATCTGTCTGTGTTCTGAGTGTGTAATAGAGGTGAAGGATTTTGTTTAGTTTCTATATGGGGATCTGTACCAGTCTAGCTTGCTCTGTTTTTCCCATTAGGATGTGACTTGGTGTTTTAGGGCCTGTTACTATCTTGCATGATGCGCTGGAGGTGGACCCTTGGCCTGGCGCAGGGATTGGTACGGCCCTCTGGTCGGACCCGGAGAGCGCCTGCCACCAGGAGGCGGAGCACAGGAGGAGACAGAGGCTAGCTGGAGCTTTGCCAATAGCAACCCGGGGTTTCCGCAGGTTGAGCCCTTGGGTACCCGGGCCGCCCGGTCTTAGGTGTGCCTCGCCAGGTCTCCTAGAGAGGAAGCGCAGGGGAGTGCCCACCACGAACGAGAGTCCAAGCAAGAATGTCCATAGGTCGTAGGAGGCCAGAATAGAGTGTCCGAGTGGATAGCAAGGATCAAGGCCAGAGTATCAGTCCAGAATGGTCAGCCGAAGCAGGGATCAGTACCTGTAGTCAGTCCGGGCGGTCAGGCCAGGCAAAGGTCAAGTTCCAGGCAGCAGTCAGATGTGGTCAGTGGACAGGCAGAGGTTGGTTCCAGGCAGCGGTCAAACGTGGTCAGGAGCAAGCAAAGGTCAGTACCGTGAAATCAGTCCGAAGGGTACTCCCAGGAGAGACGCTGGGACAGGAGACGCTGGAACAGGAGACGCTGGAACAGGCAAACTTACACCGGAGTGTATGACCCGATTGCCAAGGCAATGAGCTAGTGGCTGAGCCCTGCTATTTATACAGGGCTCAGGTGACGTCTGAATCGGGCGCTGCCCATGAGTTTCCCGCACTTGGCCCTTTAAAGTCGGGAGAGCTCCGTGCGCGCATACACGCTAGGAGGCGGGGCCAATGCCGAGGAGGACGCCGAGCCCCTGCGCAAGGAGCGCTGCGAGGTGGAGGGCCACGATGGGCTTGTGGACACTCGTGGAAGCCGCGAACGAACAGCGCTGGGATTGAGAGAGGAGCTGGTAGACGAGCGCGCCAGTTGAGAAGGCCCGGTCGCGACACCAACGCGGCCGGGAAGCGCAACATTGCAGTGCTATCTTTTCATAGAAAAATTTGTTGCTGAGTGAATCCTGAATGCTAGTGCTGTTATAGTGCTTGCTACAAAAATTCTGAGTGTATTTTTGGCGAGGTTTTGTGAGGCGTTACAATGTGCCTGGTAGTGGAGAAAATTTGTTTTGCTGTTAAAGAGGTCTAGAATTTGACTCCCTTGCTATAATAAAAAAATCACAGACTCCTTTTTCAATCCCCAATTGCTTATCAAGGTAAAGATTACTAATCAGTTGGTGGAGTTTAAGGTTCAGTTCTGGTAGAGGTTAAGGATCACATTCATACAGACCTAATAGTCACTTTTGGGAACAAGGTCACATTTGTTAAATAATAATAGTATTTTGTTTTAAATTAAAAAAAAAAATTTACAGAGTCTCCCATGTGTTGTATACATGGTAGTAAAGCATTTTGTCATTTGGTCATAGATACCAAATTGCCTGGTTACAGCTCTGGTAAAATGGCACGTGACTGAAAATTGCCTTCCTCTTATAGGGTTGACCACTTTATGGATTTTTTTCCGGACAGTACATGAATTTTTGCTTCATGTCTGGAAGTCAGTTGGAAAGCTAAAATATCAGGAAACTGTCTAGATTTTAGGTCTGCAACTTCAAGTTGCAGTTACCTGATCCTCTTCTTTTTCCCCCTCCCCCCTGCTGTGAGTGAATGAGTCAGCCCACCCAGCCCAACTCAGCATGAATCCATCTCCCTCCACCAGTCAGCCAGCCAATACCTGTTGCCCCTGCAGCAGCGCAGCAGCTTGCATGTGGATAGGCTAGCTGACTGTATCTGCTGCAGAGCATGTGCACGTGTGAGCCTCACAGCTGCTGTGAAATGTGGCTGGTTTAAATCACTGAGTTGCTGCCTCTATGCTCCTCCCAGCACTTCCCCTGATTGCCTCATGAGGGTCTGTTCTGGCTCTTTCTTCTCCCTGGCACTGATTTCCTGTCCAAGGTAGGGTGGCCAACTTTTCTATGGACCACAACTGGGCACCCCACTAAACTTCATGCTTTGGAAGGGGAGGCGGGAGGTGGGGGAGGGGAGTGGAAAAGATTACAGACTACTGTCAGTTGTCAATCCACTCATTACTTGGCTTTCAAGCACCCCCCTCAATATACTTTGTTTTATAAAATGTTATTTCAACTATCCTCATAAACACATCAACCACAGCCTCTCTCATGCAGTTTTGCCCTCTATCACAACTAAAGCCTTTCTTATACACACTCATCTCTATACTTCCCCAAAAACACACAGCTTCCTCTCTCATACACACACACACACATTCCCAAACATACATCCTCTCACACATGCACAGATTCCCAAACTCACAACTTCCTCTCTCACACACACACACTCCCAAACACACATCCTCCTATTTCAGACACAGGTATTTCACTCTCCCTTTCCTTAAAATCTTCCCAGGCTTTTATCTGTGTCTCCCTTGTGCCACCTCTTAATATATCCTTCCCCTCCTCTGTACACTCCTCTCTTGTGCTGCCCTCCTGCCTCTAGTCCCCCCCTCCCTCCCCATTCTTGTCTTTCTCTTCCTCCTTCTTCCCTCCTGTCTCCTTATCCTCCCCAGTGCCTTCCTCTTTCTCTATCTCCTTTCTTCCTGTGTCCCCATCTCCTTTGCCTCTTCCTTCCTTCCCTCCTGTCTCCCACCTTCCCTCATTCTCCCGTTGGGCCTCTCCCCTTCCCTGTGACATTCCTCCCTTGCTTCCCATGTGTCTTTCTTTCTCTCCCCTTTTCTCTGTGTCCCCTCTGTCTCGCCCCTTTCCCCATCATGTGACTGTCTCTTTCTCCTCTTTCCCCTCCTCTATTCCTGTATCTCTTGGCTTGCTTGCCGCAAGCCAAGGGATACAGGTCTTGGCACAGCACTCACAGGCAGATACAGTAAAAATCTCGGGCGAGCACCTGCTCTCCCAGCGCGTGCACAGGCCACTCTCCCGTGCACGCGATTCAGTAAAAAAATATATTCAAATTAGGGCCCGCAGTAAAAAGAGGGGCTAGGGACAATAGCGCGTCCCTAGTGCCTCTTTTTTGACAGGAGCGGCGGCTGTCAGCGAGTTTGACAGCCGACGCTCAATTTTGCCGGCGTCGGTTCTCAAACCCGCTGACACCCATGGGTTCGTAAACCGGATGCCGGCAAAATTGAGCATCCAATTTTCAACCTGCGAGCCGATTAAAAAAATTTTTTTTTTAATTATCTTTAACTTTTGGGACCTCCGACTTAATATCACCATGATATTAAGTCAGAGCGTGCACAGAAAAGCAGTAAAAACTGCTTTTCTGTGCACCCTCCCGGTGCTGAGAGAAATTAACGCCTACCTTTGGGTAGGCGCTAATTTCTGAAAGTAAAATGTGCGGCTTGGCTGCACATTTTACTTACTGTATTGCACGGGAATGACTAATAGGGCCATCAACATGCATTTGCATGTTGCGGGCGCTATTAGGTTCAGGGGGGGGTGGATGCGTGTTTTCGACGGGCTATTACCCCTTACTGAATAAGGGGTAAAGCTAGCGCGTCGAAAACGCGTGTCTAAACGCGGGTTAACAGTGTGCTCCCCGCCAGAGTGCACTGTACTGTATCTGCCTGTCAGGGATGGAGGGCGGGGGACCCAGAGAGCCATTGTTGAAGAGATCTGTGGAGCCACTGGGAACTGAGGGCTGTGCTGTGCCCCGCCTCCTCTCCCCATCCCATCCCAACACAGGAAAGGAGGCAAGCGAGCAGGAACACAGCTCAACTCTCCGCTCTGTCTTCCCCTGTAACCAAGAAGCTGTGAGAAAGAGAAGCCACTTGCAAAAATCGGATTTTCAGTGTCCGGTCAGTACTTCTGACCAGACACTGTACAGCCCAGCTGAAAACTTGGCTGTCCAGTCCAAAACTGGGCAGTTGGTAACTGTAGTCAAAGGTGCTCTCTGTTGAGTGCTGACCCGATGAGCATGTGCCTGTCTTGACAAACTCCTCTCCTCTGTCCTGTTCCCTGCCCTCTCCTAGGGCCATACAGCGTGTGGGCAGGTGCAATGCCAGTCCAAAGCAGCGGTGACAGCAGCCTGCTGGCAGTTGGGGTTTGGGAGACTTTGCAATGCAACACTGAAGAAATAGAAACAGAAATGTGTTTTTTTCCGTGTGCCGTGCAAAATACAAAGATATCAGGGATGCACATTTCCCAGAGCTGACAGAAAATCCAAGACTTTTCACAAAAGAATGAGCAAGAAAAACTCTGTATAATCCTAGGGAAAAGAGAAGAAACAGCAGCTACAGCAGTAAAATATGTGGTATCCTGCACCCGGCCTTCAGAAATGAAATCTGACCAGGGAAAATACAGACCAACACCAAAACCTAAAACATGTCCCTGATGATCTACGTCTGTAACCTTTAACTGTATTTGACTTATTACCATTTTATAATATTTTTCCCGTCTTTCCTCCTACCCTTTCATTTTAATCCTTCTGGATATTACTTAGGCAACACATGTAAATTATGCCAATCAAGTTATCTGTATCTGAGATATTCCTCAGGCTGGTAGAATCTGTAGAAATGCCTGTCTGCTGCTATTTCATGGCAATGTTAACTAGGGGTGGAGGGAAGAAGGCAGAAAGTGCTGACATAGAACCATGGGGGGAGGGGAGAAGGCAGAAAGTGCTGACATAGAACCATGGGGGGAGGGGAGAAGGCAGAAAGTGCTGACATAGAACCATGGGGGGAGGGGAGAAGGGGGAGAATGTTGAGGTCCAGCCTGAAGGTGGAGGGAAGGAGGAGGAAAGAAAATGTTGAGGGTTCAGCCTGAGTGGGGAGGAAGGAAGGGAGAAGGTGAGTGCGTTGGGGTTCAGCTTGTGGGGAGGGGGGCAGGAGGGGAAAGAAGGGGCAAAAGGAGAGTTAGTTTCAAGTTTTGGGGTGAAGGAAGGGAGAAGGGGCAGAGTGCCACAGAGGCTCAACCTGGGAGATGAGAGGGAGGGCACAGCAGTTGGAGCTGGGAAGGAGAAATGGGGAGAGTACTGGCTAGAGTTGCAGGGCTGGTTTTTGGAGAGAGGAGTGGGGCACAGAGGAGTGTGAAGGAGAGGGTGGAGCGGAAAGTGTGAGAGAGGTGTGGTGTGAGAGAGGAGTGAGGGTAGGAGAGAGAGAAAGGTAGAGGTTGGGGCAGGAGAGATAGAAAAGGGGGAGGAATGAGACTAAAAGCTCCAGAAGGGACTCTCTTTTCTATGTCTGTAAAGCAATGCGTAAACTTTGTAGCATTATATAAATGTTTAATAGTAATAGTAGTACATGGGGGTGGGATCAGGGAGACAGCGGGGGGGGGGGGGGAGAAGAGAGTTTGGATTTAGATTTAGTTACACACCTTTCCAAACTCATTTTCAAGGCAAGTTACATTTCAGGTACGGTAAGTATGTTTCTGCCCCCAGATGGCTTACAATTTATGGCCCTCAGTTGTGTGCACATTTTTTGCATGAAACTTTACTCCCAATGCAGCAAGTTTTACACACAAAAAAATATGCACATAGAACTGTACGCACTGCTTAGAGCCCTCACATGGAAATCCCATGCAAATGAAAGCATTAGTTATCCCCCCCCCTCCCCCACCACCTCTAAATGCAGTGAGGTGCACTGGCTTAACTCTATTTTCTTAGTTCTGGATATTTTACTCCTGGTCTGAGATGGAGCAAAGTTTCCAGTGCTAGTCTACAGACGGAAGCTGATGTTCCAATGCCAAGATCTGTAGACTGTATTTTATAAACCGACATTTGTGCACATTAAACTATGTTTAATGTGCACAAATCATGTTTTCCTGTGCACATCTCTCAGTGAATTACCATACAATTAGCTTACTACAGCAGGTTAAAAAACATTGGTTTGTGTGTTAAGAAACCCTGCACTAAATCTAAGTACCCAGTTTTAATACTCAGCTATTTACAATCGGCCCCTAAGTTGGTACCTGGGATTGGGAGTGTTAAGTAACTTGCTCAAGGTCATAAGGAGCATCAGTGGGAGTTCTTTATTCATTGCCCTCACCACTAGGCCCCTCCTCTGCAAGGGGAGTGAAAGAGGGTGGGGAGGATACTGGTGCTGGGCAGAAGAGGGGCACTCTGGCACAAGGGGGGAGGTGGAATATTAAGGGCTGCCAAGCCACCATTGGGTTTTTTTTTTTGGGGGGGGAGGGGCAGGTTGGAAGGTTGTTGGGCTCGCTGAGCCCCCATCATTGTTCTTGCTTGGAGAAGGTAGGTAGAAGGAATTGTGTTGGGATCACCATGGGGGGGGGGGGGGGGGGGGGGGGGGGGGGGGGGGGGAGGCTGAGAGGTGTTAAGTTGTAAATTCATAATTAATAAATACTTGTGTTTTCCATAGGAAGATGGGGTGGCAGGCAGTGCCTCCAAGTGTTCAAAATTTTCACAGTTGAAAGTTAACAAACCTATCCTGAAATAGGACTAAGTGCATACTTGGGGCCCTGGAGGGCGTACTTTTAGCCACATTAAAAAAAAGCACTCCTATGGCTGTTTAGTTCAGGGGAGTAAAATGCCATGCATGCAGATTAATTGTCAGCTATAATCTCCCCAGCTGAATAAAGAGCAGGTGCAAGATAGGAGAGATTCTTTTGGCACATATGCTTTGTGGCTGCTAATTTTCAAAAGAGAAACAATGCGGGTTATTTCCATAGTGTATGTGTTTTAAAAGTGCTCATGCTTTTTGCAGCTTTGTAGGTTGAGAATTGCCTCTTCTCTCCACGTTACCGCGTTACTTTCTTGATCACCTTGTCATTTTTACTCCATAATCTTACATCAAACTCATAATTTTCTCTGTCAGAATGAAAAAGTGCTCGGATTCTCAGCTCTAAATTTTACCTTCCATCAATATTTCAGACTTCTCATTCAATGCCTAATAAAGGAGGATCCGGATTATGATATTGTAAACCACCTGGGTTGGGGAAATTCTTCCACTGATATAGGGCCTCATTTTCTAAAGTATTGCAGGCCTGCGATACTTTAGGGAATGAGGGGCGGGGGCCGAAAAGGGGGG
Organism: Rhinatrema bivittatum; assembly: GCF_901001135.1. Taxonomy (NCBI): domain Eukaryota; kingdom Metazoa; phylum Chordata; class Amphibia; order Gymnophiona; family Rhinatrematidae; genus Rhinatrema; species Rhinatrema bivittatum. Next base: position 241,254,545 of record NC_042618.1, on the reverse strand, counting down.
CGGCTGCGCTAGCCGGCAGCGATCGCACTATCGCGGTGCGATAGTTGCCGGTTTCGCACCCAATAGCACCACCATAGAAGGTGGAGCTATTGGGCACGAACTCGGATGCGAAAAGGGCCTTACCTTTTCGTCGTCCGCGGCGTCTTCCCGGAGTTGGCCCCGGTGACGCCCCGACTCCTCTTCCGGGGCCTCCTCTTCCGACTCCGCCCCCCATTTTGGTATCGCGTGTGATCCGATTAGAAAATGAGGCCCATAGTGTGGTTGATGATTTAAGGTTTCCAGGTTATTAATTATGAGAGAAAGTTTCAGTAGACAACTCAATTGATAAAGGTAAGTAAACAAAATACTTTAAATTAAATGTAAATTTTATTTACCTGTAGCAAAGAATTAAGTTGGCAGTAGATTGGCTTCATATATATCAAACAATTTTCTTTCAAAATCAGAGAACATTATACATTTCAGGTATTTGATATACTTCACACCCTTTATATTAATTTAATTTTCAAAAACATTCAAACAGTCACATAACTTTGTACTCTCTCTCTCTTATAATAATAAACTCTTACTATAGAACTTTACTTTTTCTGAGAAAATAAACTACCAGGGCTGTATCAGAACTTAACTCTCAGATAAGTATCACTTCAGATTTGTTTTTGTATTTGAGCTTTCAAATATTATGTATATTTAATTCTTTTTATGTTTTTCCTTAATTAGATGTTCCAGATCTCTGGGTGGTAAGTATGGAGCTATTAATTCTCTGTTCTCTCTCTTGTGTATCTTTTCTGTTACCTTTATTTTTGCCCTTACTTTCTCTCACTATCTTAGTTTTCCTTTGTTTGTCTCTGCCTCTCATGTGTATCTTCTTTAATTCCTGGTTGTTTTTCTTCTTTATTTTTATCATCTTTTGTAGGTAAACCTTTGTCTATGAGTATTTTGGTATGAGTATTTGTGTGGACACTTATCTCCCTTTGTTATGGCTGTAGCTTGGGTATGCACTTTGAGAATGCATCTGCTATACGTTTAATTTTTATCTTAGCTCTGGAACCTAGTTCGGGTGCATAGCTAGGGAAACATTGCTAGTTGATGGTTTCTTCTTCACTTCCTCCAGGATGGGAAGTAGGTCATCTTCTTTCTTGAGTTTGTTGAAGACTTCTTGAATTTTTTTACTAGCTATATAAAACTAATTATGATTCCTCATGCTTAGGTTTAAAATTGAAGGAACAACTATGTTCCTTAATTCATTCTCTCAATATCTTTCTCTCCTGTCAAATTCTTCAACAATGTGTTGCCATAGATTCTTAACAAACAGGTTTAATAACTAGGGGGCCGATGCAATACAGTGCGCTCAGCTGAGTGCACTGTTTAACCCGCAGTTGGACGCAGGTTGTGTAGGCGCAACCTAATCCCCTTATGCAAATGCATGTTGATGAGGCTATTAGTTAATCACCTGAAATTAAAAAAAAAAATGTGTGTCCAATGCGCACACTTTTGTGCTCAGAAATTAACGCCTTCCTAGAGCAGGCGTTAATTTCTGAGCACTCCCAAAAGTTGTACAGGAAAGCAGAAAATTCTGCTTTTCTGTACATCCTCCTACTTAATATCGTTGGAATATTAAGTAGGAGGAACGAAAGATTAAAAAAAAAAAGTTTAAAAAAAGTGCCGCCAGTCAGGGAAACAGACGCTTAGTTAACTAGTGTCCGTTTTCCAAAGTCATGACTGTGCGCTGATTTAGAAAACAGATGCCAATAAATTCAGCGTCTGTTTTCTAAACCGGCGGATGGCCGTGGACAGCCGGCCTCTCCTGGGTGCACGCTGTCAAGGTGTTGCTAGGGGTATGCAATCAACCCTAGCGCTTCCTTGACAGCGCAAACCCTATTTAAAATATTGCATGGCACCCCCAGGAGAGGTGCCTGGAAGCATGTTAGGAAAGCGCCCGGTTTTAGGGCTTTTTCTGCATTTGCCCCAGAGTTTTTCTGTATCCAATTAGAGAATTTCTCTCTCTTATTATTTTTATTAGTAACTTCCCATGTTTCCACAATATTCATGGAATAAGGTAAAGCCTTCTGAACCTAACTTCCAGGCACTTTTTTCTAAATCATGCTGCAATCCTGGCACTATTTTGTGTAACTAAAACTTCCATGTGTGTCTGGAAACTTTATGCAAGGTTGCAATTTATTACACACCTTTGAAATAATCCACTTTATAATGTTGGTCACTTAAGGTTTAGAGTATTCAGAGACTTCAGCAAGTCAGCATTCAGCATATTTGATATCTTTCAATTAAGGATGTGCATTCGTTTGAAACAAAATTATTTCATTTCATAATGTTTTCAAAACAAAACAGAAAAAAAACTAATGAAATTTCATTTGGTTTACTTCACTTCAGTTTCATTGTGAAAATTAAAAAAGAAAAAAAAAACCTATGGCAGCCTATAGATTTCCCCCAGGCCTCTTGAGATTCTCCGGGGCCCTCCTTGGAGCCAACAAACCAAGGCTTCTAATTCCCCCTCCCCAAACAAAATGAAACTGGGCCTCCCCATGTGCTCTCCCTCACCCTTCTCCACAAACGTCTCAGGGCCTCACCCCAGTCGCTACTTGAGGGATGCCCACTCACCTTCTACCCCTAGATCCTCTGAATTTCAGTGGTACTGGTCGGCCCTGAGCCCGATGCCATGTGTGATGCCAAAATGGCACCTCGGGGTTGGCTGGTGCCATTTTCTTGTTTAGCTGTACAAAACTGTGGCTGTACAAGCAAATGGCATTGGCTGGCCCTGAGAAAGCACTATTTTGATGTCACACTATGGAGCGGATCCTCAGGGCTGAGACTAGCATCATAGTGTAACATCAAAATAGCCTGTTCTCAGGGCTGGCTGGGGCGATTTTCTTCTACAGCTGCATGTTTGTACAAGAAAATGGCACTGGCTAGCCCTAAGAAGGCGCCATTTTATGTCACAATATGGCGCTGGTCTCAGGGCCAACTGGTGCCATTGAAATTCAGAGGACATAGGGGTAGGAGGTAAGTAGGCATCGCTCCTGTTCTTCTGGGTGGACTTCACAGATGGGGTAAGTGGGGGCCGGGATAGTTCCTGGCCTACAGACTTTTTTGTGGGAGGGGGTGCATAGGGGTCTGGGGAAGCCCTGTTTCTTTTTTTTTTTTTTTTTTATTAATTTAGTCCATTTCTGTAAGGGACAGAAATGGACTAAACATTATACAAAATGATAATCGTGGAAAATAAAACCCAAGAATGAAAGAAAAAAACAAAATGAAATTTTAAAGGCTGCACATTCCTACTTTCAATAGACTGTAATCCAAATATTTACTCTCCTGTTAAAGCTGGTAAACAATTCCCACTAACCAGCTACAAAATTTACCATTACCTATGCTGAATCCTCAACTTTTTAAACCTTTCAAGATTTAAAATCTCACATTCCTACACACAGTCACTCACCTACGTGTTTCTAAATATTGTGCCTTCAATTTTATAGTGTTTTAAACTGCTTCTCTCTTGTGAGGCAGACTCAGCTGCAACATTTCTTCCTAAAGTAGCTTCAACCGTCAATCTCGCACACAGATTCTAACAACCTTTTTTTACAGTGATATTCATGCTCTACTGATGTCACTGGCAAAAGTAGTGCCAATATGGTACTCAACTCCCTATGCAGCCAAAGTACAGCACTCTCCTGCTACAGGTAATGTTCACCTGCAGGAATGCTTGATGATATTAGTGTTGGGTAAAATATCTCCAAAAATCCCAGGGGAATCAGTCGCGTATCTCAGGTATCCTTATGCTTCCCTTTTCACCTTTACTCCTAAGTTACTGCCATGAGGCAGTCTGGTTACTATAGCAATGGCTTCACTGACAGCCTGGAGCCTCAGAGCCCTGCTGAGCTCTGGGCGTCAAACACCGAAAACCTGGTTTGGAATGGAGTCGATTTACATTGTAAACTGCTTTCTAAATATTTCTTTTGCAGTCAAAAATGCATCTTGGGCGTTTTATAGATGATTCATATATGCACAATTTGGTTTTGCCCCAATTTTATGTAAACAATCCAGTGATTTTGACTGATGCCCAATCTGTTTCTCTCTTAAATTTTAAATGCAATAAGGGCTTGGTTGGGAGTCCAGAACCACTAAGCAGGTATCTTTGTGCTTAGTCCTATGTATTTTATGGATTTCTGGATGATTTTAACATCGCTATACTGATGCTGTAATTACCAGATTTCCTAGCTTTAAAGACCCTTCTGGGGCCTAGTCAAGCCCCTCTGGTCTAACCAGGTCTTCTTTACTTTTAATTATTTTCTTATTTTAAACTTATTTTTAATTTTCTACAACGGTGCCATGGGACAGGAAGTGACATCAAGCCAATGTCAATTAAAAAACAGAACCTTATCTTCTCTCTAAAGCTGGAGCTTTTCTGGAGAATGGCAACTGTTGTGCCTCAGTAAACGAAATGAAGATCGGTGTGTATGCAAAAGCCCTTTATTGACATTTGCCCGAGTCTGGCCGAGTTTCGCTCTTTAGTCGAGAGTTGCCTCAGGGGCAACTAAAACAAATATTTAAAATGTTAAATGAACACACATAAATCAATAATCAAATTAAAAAACTTAAAAAACAACATCCATAAGTGTACAAACGTGACAAATAATGCAAATCATAACATATATGTGTGTTGACAACATAATGGAATACAGAAACCGCATTGAAAAGGACACAGGACACAATCTGTGTGCAGGTATCACAAAGAACAGACAACGGTTGTGAAAACAAGTTAGAATCTGCTGGAGAGGATTGACTTGGTGTTAGTATAGACCGTGATACAATTCTAGTGGTTAAAATATATTAATTAAAAGATATTTAAAAGGAGACAACTAAAATTAAGAATGCTTACTAAATTATAGCAGGACTAATCACACGCCTGCAGGGCTGAAGCCCAATATTTGTGGATCCACAATTATATGCGTTGTCTGTTCTTTGTGATACCTGCACACAGATTGTGTCCTGTATCCTTTTCAATGCGGTTTCTGTATTCCATTATGTTGTCAACACACATATATATATATTATGATTTGCATTATTTGTCAAGTTTGTACACTTATGGATGTTGTTTTTTAATTTGATTATTGATTTATGTGTGTTCATTTAACATTTTAAATGTTTGTTTTTAGTTGCCCTGAGGCAGCTCTCGACTAAAGAGCGAAACTCGGCCAGAGTCGGGCAAATTTCAATAAAGGGCTTTTGTATACACACAGATCTTCATTTTGTTTACTGCTACACAGCCAACTGGATCGGCTTCCAATTTGTTTTCTGGGTCCACCTGTTGTGCCTCTTCATAAAATTGGTAACTGAGAAGAAGTTGAAAATTCCAAGTCAATTAGTCTTACTTTAGTGCTGGCAAAATGAATGGATTCTGCACTGAAGAAATGGATAGCCAAGTATCCAGAATCAAGTAGGCTCTAAGTCAGCATGACTTTACCAGAGGGATATTTTATCAAACAATTCAGATCAACTTCTTTGACTGAGTGACAAGAAAATGTAATCAAGAGTGTGCACTGAATGCAGCTTTTAATAATATCCCTACATTAGAGGTTCGTAAATAAACAGAACAGCTTGAGGGTAGGTCTTAAAGTGATGGACTGGATTAGAAACTGGTTGAATGATAATCAGCAAAGGGTAGTGGTAAATGAAATTTTCTCTGAAGAAGGAAGGGTGATTTATGGAGTGGCTCAGGGATCTATTCTGGGGTCATTTCTATTAAATATCTTCTTGAGCAACATTGTAGAAGGGCAACTGCAGCCAGAGGGATGCTAGGGTGCATAGGAAGAAGAATAAGCAGCAGAAAAACTGAGGTTGTAATGCCTCTGCACTGGTAGTTGTGAGACCCCACCTAGAATATTGTTTCCACAATACTGTGTTTCCACAAAATTGTGTTTCCAATTCTGGAGGCTATGCCCTTGAAACTGTTTGGAAAGCAGTTCATGGAAAGGCTACCAAAATGATGCAGGGTCTACACCAAATGTTGGATGAGAATTAGACTAAGGATCTATATTTGGATATCCCCGAGGACAGGAACATTCAAATACTGCAAAAGTATAAATCAGATCCTTGTGACCTGGACTTGCCACTGTCGGAGACAAAATGCTGGGCTTGACGGACCTTGGGCTGACCCAGCATGGCATTTCTCAGGTTCAGAGGAAGGAATGTTCAAGAACAAGTCATCACAATATGAAGCTCCAGTCAGCTAGATTTAGGAGCAACATCAGAAAAACACTTCTTCAAGGAAAGAGTAGTGGATGCATGGAACAGCCTTCTAATGGAGGAGACAGAGGGAGATGATTCAGACTTTTAAATACCTGAAAGGTATTCAAAAGGCACAAGAGACCAACCTTTTCCAGTAGAAAGGAAACTGTATTACTAGGTAGGGGGTCATAATATGAAACTCAGGGGGTAGACTCAGGAACGTCATCAGGAAATATTTTTTCATGGAGAAGGTGGTGGATGCCTGGAATGCCTATCCGAAGCAGGCGATGAACACAAAATGGTGACAGAATTAAAAAGGAGCCCTAGTGGCAAGAGGATGGAAAGGAAGTACTGGAATAACCTGTAGTAACTTCTCTGTAGGGCATTTACTTGCACAGGGTGGGCAGTCATAAACCTAAAGGGGGAAACCTGCACGGAGCAGCAGTTATAACCCTAAACAAGAAGGCGAGAAAGTAAACTGCACCGGGCGACAGTTCTAACCGTAAAACACCTTGCAGATAAAGACCACGTTGGTCTTTATCTGCCATCATTTCCTGTTACTGTTTGTAGGAAAGAGGCAGATGATGAAAAGTGTTTTCAGCTACGAGGGATGCAGGCAGTTTGTACAGTAACGTTCCCAATGAATTGTGCAAGAGACTATTGATTTTTTAGGGGGTAATTTTCAGACTGGCTGCATGACTGCAAATTCTTTAGGTGCTTTTTACCTGCGGACTTTGCACTAGTTTTCAAATTGAAACATGCGCATACTTTCACTTTGCAAGTTGCCTAAGGAAAATTATCTGAACACATTTGTAGCGGCTAATTTATGCAGGTACTTTTTCCTGGCAAAAACTAGGCACATATTTTTGAAAATTCAAAGTATGTGCATAGTTCCTAACCTTACCCCCAGGAATACCTCCCCCTACTGCAGGTAAAAGTATGGTGTAGTAGACCCAGGTTTACCTGCATATAGGGTGGGAAATTTTCTAAAAGCCCATTTCCATGGTTAAAGCACTTTATTGTTATTTTACTGTGCTGATTTGTATTTTAATGTTTTAATTAATGTATGTGTCATTTTTGCTTTGTATGTTTATTTATTGTAAACCGATATGATCGAACCCCGATATGTCGGTATATAAAGAATAATAAACTGTAAACTATATTTTACCTGCAGAAATGGATTTTAAAATTATCCTCTTAATATTACTATTGGATGGAGTTTTACAAGAGAATGACTTTAAATTTGAAGGCGTGTACATTTCACATGGTCACCTGACACGTTCTTGTATCTGTTTGTAAATGCTGAAGTGTTCCAATGTTAGATCTCACCCAAGACTGTAGGAGAGCATGGTTTGTGGTGTACTCTGGAATATCTGTCTACAGAAACCATGATTCCTAGAGTAATTGATGAAAAGTGACTGATGAAAAGTGACAAATGAAAATTTGCTTTTCACTACGTGACATTCTCTTCCAAATCTGGCAGGAAGGTTTTTATTTTTAAGAATAAGGAGGATCAGTGGCCATATTGTCCTGGGGACATAAATTATATTCTTTGCAGATTGTCATACCTTTTATTGGATTAGCATAACTATTTACACAAAGATGCTGCTCATGAGCTTTCAAGACGTCCCTTCCAGATGACATCTAAAAATAGAACCTTTGTGATACTGAAAGCCTGTATCAACACTATAAAATTTTCAGGGTGGTATTATAATATTCAAGGAATGAAGTATCAGGATAAATTCTAGGGCAATATGTTGACATCAAAATCTAAGAGGCCCATTTTCAAAGGGTTTGTCTGGCGCCCTTCTGAATTTAAGTTGAACAAATTATGAGGTTTGAAATATCCCCTCCCCCGCCTTGCCTGGACAAAATATATCTGGGTAAAAGAAAGTGGCGTTGGCGGTGTGGTTTCATTTTTGTCCAGACAGTGCTGATCGTCAGCACTGCCCAGACAAAGTTAACATGGGTAACTCTGGTGGGCCAATCAGCAGCCCTAAAGTGACCCAGACAATTTTGTCCAGGTAATTTTAGACAGGATATTGAGCCTGGCCTTATTTGGGCTGACTATCTGGATGAAGTTAATCGAACAAAGCTGTTCGAGTAACTCTGTCTGGACACAGCCGGCTGATTATCAGTCTCTAACTTTCTTGAATTGCAATGTGTGCATGTGTATGATCAAGAGAAACCAATATGGAGCAGTGACCTGCTGAACTTAGGTACCTGCTTGGAGTATTTTGTTTTGAGTGTGATAAGATCAGTGTTATATTATTATAATATATGCCAAAAGGCATCAATACCATGGTTGCTCAAGGTTAACAAACACTTTATCTATACCACAAAAGTGAAATATGAGGGATGCCAATGTAAAATACTAATTCCCAGGAGCAGCATTTATTCATATCTGCTTTGACGAATGTTATATCGTGCAGGTATACCACCTGCAGAGTCTTCAGACCTTCAACAATAATGTGTGAGAACAGACAGATTGACAGTCTTTGCTAAGTTGTCGGTAATCTTTCCCAAAGTTATGCAATCCGTATCCATTCAAGTGCTGTGCATATCTCTTGACTGCGGAGCTTGGGAGCAGTGAAAAGCAAGCAAGGAACTCTGGTCACTACATTGGCTCGCCATCTGCTTCCGCATACAATTCGAGCTTCACACTCTGCAGCTCTTCATTACCTCCTCTCTTTATCTCTCTGTGCCTCTACTGCCATTACCACTGTTCTTCAGGCAAGCTAAACTTTCAACACCATGCTGTCAACCTTCCTGAGTTAGTGCATCATGCCCTTTCTCTGGCCATATTCAAGTCTTGCTTAAAAACCCACCATTTTGAGGTTGTTTTTAAATCTTAAATTCTGGCTCTTCCAGATCGGAGCCTTTTCAATTTTCACCATGTTTGCTATAATAAATATAATTCCCCGAAGCCTCCTACTTGTCTTATCTGTGTCTTGACTAGACTATAAGCTCCATGGAGAAGGGACTTTCTCTGGTGTGTTTTTGTATAGTTCTCCATATGCACTATAGATTAGAAGCCGTTGTAAAGGAGGGAAAATGAACAAGTATTTGTGCAGGTCCTCCTCCCCATCTTTCCAAAACACTCTCTCAGATCAAACCGTGTCACTGTTCAGGTGTGATAGCAGCTGCGTGGCCCATCTGAATTGTTGAAGTCCAAGCTCATACCTACCTTCCAGTACTATATTATGTGGCAGGGAGTACCCACAGGGAATCCAGATCCCAACTCCGATCTGCGGTGCATCTATCCCAGTCTTTCAGCTGGGAATCTGATGCTGTTGACTAAGACCTTGACTACCTATTGGGATTTTGCCATCACCTCAAAGCTTGGTTACTCACCCACCCGCATGGCATCGAACTCTGGCTTGCTGTTTAGTATCTTATACTGACAATAAGGTTTGGTGCGATGCTGACTGCATTTGATTACATTTGCAGTATTTTCAATTATGCCTTTGATTACTTGCATCCATGCTGTTTCTTTGTAAAAGATGCAAAGATTTTTCTTTTTTCTTTATTAGTATTGGTTTAATAGATTGATTTAAAAAAAGGTGAATGTCAGAGAACACCATATTATGGAATGGTGGCACCAAATAACAGGACACATGAAAACCCAATGCCACTGGAAGGGAACTGACTGCACTGGCGACCTTCACAGCATGAAACCGTGTAGCTGTGCTGGGTTATTCTTCCCACACCTGGTTGGTTTACAGAAATACTGCATGCAACTTTTCCTTTCCTCCTTTGTTTTGTCTTTTGATTTACAATGTTTGCAAAAAAAAATAATAGCACTGATTTATTTTGACTTGCAGTCACAAAATAGCTATAGTGTGTGCTTTCCTGAAAATAGATAAAAGTCTTCAAGATATTATTAATTTTTGGCATGAAGGGTTTTGTAGGCACAGTTTTCCTCTCGAGTGTCTCATGGTGCCCAACTGGGCTCACGTTGGCAAAATTTGCTAGTCCTTCACGAGTCGGTAAATGTGGTGTTGAGCACCATGCTCACTAGCTGACACCTCAAAAACATATGCTATACACAGCAGCGTCTCTTGCGTGTCCCTGTTTGTTACAACCTAAGAGAATAAAAAAAAAGGAAAACAAGATAAATAGGATGCACCTGTGTCCATACTTTTTTGTAACCAGTATTTACATGGTAACACAGTAGATGTTGGCAGATAAACATTTGGCCTGTCCAGTCGTCTCTTCCTACACTCTCTCAGCTGTTAGCCATACAAGCTTGCCCGTCTGCAAGCTATTGCTCCTTCTTCCTCTCTGGGAAATGCAATCCCCTTACTGGCTAGCTTTACCCAGATAGTTGTTCCTCGATCTATATTCTTGTTTGTGTCCACAGTTCCTCAGAACCTTTCAGATCTTAGATTTTCCTCAACACAACCACTCATGATCCTGAAGTCGACGCTCCTAAAGTCTAGGTCCTTTGTGCTAATACTATTCGATTTAGGTCTGAATATAGGATTATACCACACTGTATGGCAATCATTAGACCCTACGATGTCAATATTCAAAGGGGTTGGTTTGGCTAAATTCAGGACTTAGCCGGACAAACCCTGAGTTTTGAATTTTCTGCCTCTCAGAAAGAGTAAGTTTTAGCTGGATAAGTCATTACCCAGCCAAAACTTACCCAGATATAAAAATAGAGGTGGTGAGGGAGTGTTCCATGGGCAGAGCTTAAACTCAACAGGGTAAGTTTGGTCATGCTCGACATCGGGTCTAAATGTATCTGGGTACATTTACCCAGATAACCTTAAACCTCACTGGCTACACTCAGCATAGAGTGAGAAGTTGAAAAACAAAACACAAATAAACCTCTCAGGCTAGCAGTGGCCCACACCCCTGTTCCCCTGCTTAAAAATGTGGGGCACCATTCCCTCCCAAATATCCTAAAGCTTTCTATAACCCCCCCATATGAGAGGAGAAGCAACTCTTACCTCCTCCTTACAATGTCCAAATTGGTATGCTGGGGAGAAGCCGCCAGGCCCTCATCCCTCCTTGCACAACATTGCCTTTAAAAATGCTGGCCCTGATGCCACCCCTACTGCCAGAAGCCAAAATGATGCAAGATGCCAACAACCCCCTCCCACCCACCTGAAGTGACTCAACATTGTGGACATCCACTCCCTAGCCACCTGACCACTCCCCACACACACACACACACACTTCCAAGACATCGTGCCTCACCAGGCGAACACATCTGACTAAGCATCCAGTTTTTGCCCTGACAGCAATATGATTAGCGTACACTATCAGTGTTGCTGTCAGAGCAGTGCTGAATGCTGGGAGGACACAGGCTTACAGACCTTTCAGCAGCACTGATAATGTACATTAACATTACCGTCAGTGGAGAGGATCGAAGCTTGTGTCCCCTCTGCTAGGCGTTTGACTCTTCTTCAGGTAGGATGTCTTGGGCGTGGGATCAGGGGAACCCAACAATCAGGCCGATACAGTAAAGTTCGCGGGAGAGCGGGCGAGAGCCCAGGCCACTCAACTGTGCGTGCGATTCACCAAAAAAAACCTATTCAAATTAGGGCCCGCGGAAAAAAGAGGCGCTAGGGACACTAGCGCGTCCCTAGTGCCTCTTTTTTGACAGGAGCAGTGGCTGTCAGCGAGTTTGACAGCCGACGCTCAATTTTGCTGGCGTCAGTTCTCAAACCCGCTGACAGCCACGGGTTCGGAAACCGGATGCCGGCAAAATTGAGCATCCGGTTTTCAAGCCGCGGGCCGATTTTAATTTTTTTAAATTTTGAATTATTTTTTACTTTGGGACCTCTGACTTAATAAATATCGTCGTGATATTAAGTCGGAGGGTGCACAGAAAAGCAGTTTTTACTGCTTTTCTGTTCACTTTCCCGGCGCTGGCAGAAATTAACGCCTACCTTTGGGTAGGCGCTAATTTCTGAAAGTAAAATGTGCGGCTTGGCTGCACATTTACTTACTGAATCGCACGGGAATAACTAATAGGGCCATCAACATGCATTTGCATGTTGCGGGTGCTATTAGTTTCGGGGGGGGGGGGGGGGTTGGATGCGCGTTTTCGATGCGCTATTACCCCTTACTGAATAAGGGGTAAAGCTAGCGCGTCAAAAACGTGCATCCAAACACGGGTTAACAGTGCGCTTCGCCAGAGTGCACTGTACTGTATCGGCCTGAATGCTAGGATGGTGGTATCGGAGCCTGGGTGGGGGTGGAGTCCAGCAGCGTGAGTGGAACGGGGGTGTCGGCACTGTTCATCACTGTGGCTTCTGGTGGAAGGGAGGGGGGATGTGTGTTTGTGTATAAGTGTGGGAGAGGGAGAGGGAAGCATCATCTCTAAAGGCCAGGTTGGAGCAGTGAATGTAGAGGGGCTGACAGATTCTCCCAGCATAAGAATTTGATGACATGGGGAGGTGGTAAGAGCATCTTCTTCTCGCGGGGGTAACAGAAGGCTTTGGGGGATTTAGGCAGGGAGTGGTGGTGGTAGGGGGTATCCTGTGTTTTTAAGCAGAGGAATTAAGGAATCAGGCTGCTACGGCCCTGACAATTTTTTTTTTCACTTTGGGTGGGGACAGAGGGGGAAATCTGGCGGCTACTGCTCTGAGATTTTTTTTTTTCAAATACTGAGTAAGCTGGTGAGTGACAAAGTTACCCAGAAAACTTTATTCAAGTATATTTAGTGGGAGACTTGTCCCGTTGAATATTCAGCTAACTTTACCCAGATATCTTTGCTGCCTGCTGGCCTACTAAATACGAACCTCTAAATTTTCTCTTAACTATGATGTCAGTAAGACTGTATCCATTTGTTAGTATCAGATCCAATATAACCTCCCCTCAGGTGAGTTCTTCAGCCTCAGGAATACCTCTCTAGCATCTCCAGCCCCGACTAATCCAGGGTGCAGAAGACCAGCAACCTACAGTGAAGGCCTTGCACAGATTTTGCATTTGGATAAATATGTTTGAGATACGAATGGAATGAATGTCTTTCAGATTTATTTGTGAGAAAGTTAAATGAGGCTTGTACCGTAGTGTCTCCACCTACATGGCAATATCCACGGAAGCTGAATAATATGGATAGAGGAAGCACCTGCCCCCTCTCCGAAAAAGATTCTTCTAGCCCAGTCTCCAGAGACTCAGCTAAGAGATAGGGAGGTCAAAAGGGTTGTCTGGCTACTTTTGGCAGGTAGCTGGATGAATTTTTGGGGTTGAAATTCCACCCCAAGCCACTGCTTAGTGGGTAAATTTTGAGTGTGTAACTCATGTATACAAAATTTACCCGCTTAATAATAGGTGGACTGGAGGCAGTCAAAGGACGCAGTTAAACTTTTAGTACTCAACACCAATACTCTGTGCTGGCTGGAGAGAGCTCTGCACCCAAGTCTAGGCAGAAAAATAGCTGTCCTAAAGTTGACCAGATGAAGTTGTCTAAATAACTTTCTCCAGAAATATTTAGCGGCAGACTTATGTGCTTAAGGTTTGCTGAATATATGTATAAAGTTATTCATAGAACTTCATCCGGCTTAACCTTCCTGCTTGCTGGCTTGATGAATATCAACCTTGTAGAAGAAAGATCCAGCAAAAATTTGTAAACTCTGCAGAAAGTCTACAGCATGGAGGATTATTCTTGCTTCTTGAAGAGGGCCTCTGGAGAGAACGTGTTAGGATTTATGATGAGCTTTTTCAGGGGCTGATATCCTTAAAACACCTTCCTATGATCTAAATCTGCCACCTTCTGGAATATTTCAAACTTTCCTTGCGCTGGAGGGCCACTTTAAGAAGATATGATATGCTGTTTACCTCTCGTTTGTCTTATGATTTATTTCCTATCCATTTTATTTCCTTCAGTGATAAACTGAATTGCAATCGGTACACCAACCTCAGTTACGTAGCTGTCATTATTTGAAGGATGTCTGGTACAATTGCATGGCCATGAGTCCTGCTTTTATAGTCCAGGCCTCATGTGCCAATGAGAGGTGTTCCCTGGTCTAAGAGTGCATAAAAGTGTCTCCCTTATCCCAGCAGGGAATGACCTCTCTAAGGCTGACTGGCACGGAAGAGTCAGAGGAAAGTAGACCCTGGATGAAAAATCTTGTTGGTGCTCTGTGTGCGAAACATGTTGGAATAATAAAGCTAAGAATGCTTGATTGGAAGTAACTCCTAAGAAGCTAGAATACAATTCAGGGAGATCAGTCTACCTGTGGGAGGGAAGGAAAAGTAAAATTATGGATACCGTGAGATCCATATTGAGACACAAACTTACCCGGCTAACTTTGGAGGCATATTCTATAGTGCAGCTGCACTACTGAATATAGCCAGCTATTTTAAAGTAAGCTGCCTAACTTTAGGACGGGTCTTTAGCCAGACCAGACTTAGCTGGCTAGGCTATCTGGCTAACTCTGAATATTGGACTTAGGGGGTCCTTTTTCGCATACGATACCTAGATCAGGGTGGGTTCTGGATGGCATCCGTACCGGAAGGGGAGGAGTCGGGGCGGCACCGGGGCAGACGCCACGAAGACATCGCTGATGGCGAAAAGGTAAGGAGCCTTATCGCCGTCAGTAACGCGGCCAACAGCAGCACTTTTCACGGTGGTGCTATTGGTTTGCGAAAGCCGGCAGCGATTGCACCGCGGTGGTGCGATTGTTTCCGGCTTTCGCAGGCCCACCCCCTGCTTCGCCATCCCGCCCCCCGTTACTGCCGGATTTTCTAAGTTCTGCGAACTTAGAAAATCCAGGCCTTAGCTGGCTAGCTCAACTCTTCCCAGTTACGGCCACAGAATGCCCCTAGCTTACCCCTAGATTTATTAAAGTGCTATTTTTATAGCAGAAATAGCACCTGCGATAAAAAAAAAGGGGCATGGTTAAGCTTTTCCCTGTTCCCATATCGCATAGGCAATTTATTGCACCTGCGCTAATTTTCACTCTCTACCTAGCTTCAAACAAGCTAGGTAGAGAGTGCATTGTACAAATCAACTCTTGTACCTTTCATCGATTCAAACAGCAGAAAATCTTCAGTGATGTCAATTTTGCTGTTCATACCTCCTACTGTGTATGTAAAAACACCCCCCCAAACCCCCACATCGAGTTAAAAGTGCCCCTTCTTACAGTGGTATAAGTAGTAAACTTACAGAGTCTCTCTCTCTCGTGCAATAAAAACCTTTTTGCCTGGTATACGTCTGGCCAAACTCTTCCCACTTGCATAGCAAATATGACATTTGCATAATAATGCACATTGTGCTATTCAACACGCACGTTACGGCATTATCGCATGTGTTGGGGCCTTAATGCAAAATGATAAATGACCCTGCAAGTTGGCTAAATTCAGCCAGCTAGAACTTAGCAAGATAAGTGCCCAAATATTCATTTAGCATGCTCATTTCTGAATTAGCTGGCTAAATGCTGTGTTTTTAGCTGTTGTTTACCGAGATTTCTCTGGACTAGTGAAGGATGTCACTTTTCCAAAGCGACAGGAGGTCCACTTGAAAGAAGGAAGAAATAACTTTGCCTGGATATATACATGTGAAAAGTCTCCTTTTATTTCTCCTATTTGGTAAAATGGGTATAACTGCTCCCCCTACCCCCAAACAAAACAGAATCCTTGAATCCTACCTGTAAAATAGTGAAGTTTTCCAACACGCTGTTCATCATATATTTTTCCGGCAAATGTTTGAGTTTGTGAATGAAGTTGATCATGTACTCGCAAAGGGGCGAGCGGTGGATGCGATACAAATAATGCCCGCTCTCAAATCGAGCGTACTCTGTCTGGAAATGGAAGAGACAAAATGTATATTTGAGGGTGAGGTTTCAAATGTGCTCGCATGCATGAAAAAGTCTGTGAGTGCTTTCACCCGCAGGCTTTGTGCCACTTTACAAAGGGAATGTATGAATGGTTATTTCCCTTGAAAACTGCTAAGAAAAAAAAAAATGCCCCGCAGAGATTTACTCTTGCTTTTTCTCTTGAAAATAAGGGGCACTAATTTGAAAATGTGATCTATGTGCATTATTTCTTTCCCTCGCCCTAAATACATCTCTAGAACGCCTACATCTTAAGCACCTAAGAGTAAGAACATAACAAATTGCCATGCTGGGTCAGACCAAGGGTCCATCAAGCCCAGCATCCTGTTTCCAACAATGGCCAAACCAGGCCACAAGAACCTGGCAATTACCCAAACACCAAGAAGATCCCATGCTACTGATACCATTAATAGCAGTGGCTATTACCTAAGTAAACTTGATTAATAGCAGTTAATGGACTTCTCCAAGAACTTATCCAAACCTTTTTTGAACCCAGCTACACTAACTGCACTAACCACATTCTCTGGCAACAAATTCCAGAGCTTTATTGTGCGTTGAGTGAAAAAGAATTTTCTCCGATTAGTCTTAAATGTGCTACTTGCTAACTTCATGGAATGCCCCCTAGTCCTTCTATTATCCGAAAGTGTAAATAACAGATTCACATCTTCTGGTTCAAGTCCTCTCATGATCTTAAAGACCTCTAGCATATCCCCCCTCAGCCGTCTCTTCTCCAAGCTGAACAGCCCTAACCTCTTAAGCCTTTCCTCATAAGGGAGCTGTTCCATCCTCTTTATCATTTTGGTTGCCCTTCTCTGTACCTTCTCCATCGCAACTATATCTTTTTTGAGATGCGGCGACCAGAATTATACACAGTATTTAAGGTGTGGTCTCACCATGGAGCAATACAGAGGCATTATGACATTTTCTGTTTTATTAACCATTCCCTTCCTAATAATTCCTAACATTCTGTTTGCTTTTTTGACTGCTGCAACACACTGAGCTGAGGATTTTAATGTATTACCCACTATGATGCCTAGATCTTTTTCCTGGGTGGTAGCTCCTATTATGGAACCTAACATTGTGTAACTACAGCAAGGGTTATTTTTCCCTTAATGCAACACCTTGCACTTGTCCACATTAAATTTCATCTGTCATTTGGATGCCCAGTCTTCCAGTCTTGCAAGGTCCTCCTGTAATGTATCACAATCCACTTGTGATTTAACTACTTTGAATAATTTTGTATCGTCCGCAAATTTGCTAACCTCACTCGTCGTATTTCTTTCCAGATAATTTATAAGTATATTGAAAAGCACAGGTCCAAGTACAGATCCCTGAGGCACTCCACTGTTTACCCTTTTCCACTGAGAAAATTGTCCATTTAATCCTACTCTGTTTCCTGTCTTTTAACCAGTTTGTAATCCACGAAAGGACATTGCCTCCTATTCCCCCTCGGGAACTTTTAGGCAGATAAGGGTAGGCAGTTTCCAGACAGCCAATTTACCCAGATAAATACCGTAAACCACCCACCCCTAACCTTGCTAGAAGGCCCTGTGTGGTTCCACAGTGCGGGTACTTTTTAGGAGGATAAAGGGGAGGCATTCCCAGGGGTGTGCTTTGGCCAGGATTAGGAAATAGTGCATGCACATTGCATTTTACAATGCACGACTGCTATTGTTGCCATCCAGATCTGGCCCGCACTAAAAGCAGATGCAGCTGGGTCCGTGGGCCAGCTGTACCCGGGGGGGGGGGGGGGGGGGGGGGCACAATGTGCAAACAGCACATCCACGCAGGCTTTCCTTAAAAAATTGTACAAAGTTTGCGAGTGCAAAGTAACCAAGGCCTTTGCCCCTAGCTGGAATGTTTTCAAACTTGCCTCCTTAAAGAGCTATAGACACTATGACTGGTTACATTAAAATGATACAAAGAGACGGGGGGGAAGTCCCTTTTGTCCCACACAAAAATGTCCCTTATCTACTGTTAGCATATATGGCTTTTTACTAAAAACAAATTCTGGGGTTCCTTCAGCAACCTATAAGAGGAAAAGGAACATTTTTTCTTTTCTTTTAATTTACATTCCACCTTTCAGCCATTTCAAAGTGGATTTTACATTCAGGTGCAGTAGGTATGCTCCAGCTTTGATGGAAAGGCCCAAACAACCTGATGCTGTCAGTACACATACGATAATAAATTGTAAAAATGCTACCGTTAAGGATCTACTGACAAGGGACCGGAATACGGAAGCCAGAGGTGGTGACCATGTACCAAGAACGGAAACATGGGGTTAATGGTGGCATCTGATTTACATAAGATGGTCTGTCATACTTACAGACTCTTCTTGTCCTTCTACAAGAGTTTCCTATTACAGCAGGTGTTTCCTTACCGTTCCCTTCCAGGGGGCCCAATTCAACAAAACACTTTTAGAGACCATGGTTTGGGATTCGCCCAAGGGCTTTGATTCTGAATTTCTTCCCACAACATTTCCTTGTATTGGAAGGACAAATGCGGTACTAGCAAATGTCCAGTAGTGGGAAACCTTTGCATAGCTTTTCCCCTGCTGTACTCTCTAACATCCCCCAAGAGGAAGCCTGCCCAAACTCCAGACTTCCTATTCTGCATGCAGGTACATTATATATGTCAGTGCCAAAGGAGCTGCCTCAAAATCCTTCAGTGCAACAGTGTAATTTTCTATAGGAAAGAGACTGTACCAGGCAGCACAAAGCAAGGGTGCAGTTTTATATTGCTGACCAACTAACTGCCCTTAGAAGAAAGGCAATTGTTCAGCCATTTACCGATAACACAAATTCAAAAGAAAGAAAGCAGAGAAATTCCAAAATTGTATTATTTCATGAACTAACTATCTCTCTCTTCTACTGGAAGCGCTTCTACTTTGTGTGTTTGAGATCGATCAGCATGGATCCCCCTATGCTCAGTGAGAGAGCAATTTTCAAAGGCATAGCCTGGCTAAAATAGCCTAACTGCAAACTTCCCTCCTAAAATCTTAGAATATGCATGCTTTAAAAGCAGTCGTTCCTTTGGCCACCTTCAAGTCAGGGAGGAAAACAGCCTACATTCCTGGGACTTCCAAAAGTGCACATGCTGTTTTGCCCAGCTTGGCCACTCACTCATATGGCAGATGCAAAAAAACATGGACACTTTTAAACGCGCAGACTTTGCAAACTCTCATTTGGCCCAAAATAACCCCCCATACTTTGCAGATAACCTGGGCTATTGAAAATTGCACCATGAAATATAGCTAATATGGAGCTTGAGCCAATGCACCACTACAAATGATGCACCTGAGTAGGTTGTTTGCAGAGGTGCAAACATGTTTTTATATATGTACAAATGTTCAAATGTTCTCTGTATGGTTCTTCAAGCTACAGTTCTAATTGTTCCTTGTATTCGCTCCCAAGCGACTGTTATGTTTCAATGTAAACCGGGGTGATTTGTATTCTATACAAGAACGTCGGTATATAAAAACTTAAAAATAAATAAATAAAAAAATGTTTATCTAATGGGACTAAAGATTTCTTTCAAGTGCCTTGAGCACAGGAAGCTGCTTTCTTGACTCACGCATCTAAATTCATGACTTGAAACTCTTTGGACTTGCTTTTTAGTATAGACCTTTTGCTGCTATTGGAATTTACTATTTTTTTTCCCCATAGAAAATGTTTACTATTTTTTCCAGTTGTTTGTCTCTGTTAGAAACATTTTCTAATTTGAGATCCATTCTACAAGGTGCTCACTGTACCTCTACTTTCTCCACCACTTGCTTTCCAAAGGAGCAGACTTTCGTTGAGCAAGTAATGATCATGTTCTCAGGACTTTCGTACTGACTGGAGACCCCATAGAAAGACCCAACTTCATCCTGGACATCTGTGTTCAGATCAGCCTAAAAGATAAAAATCAGATTGTTCCATTCAAATTTCTATGGTCACAGACATGCCATTATCAGTGCTTCTCCAATAAGTCAAAAAAGATAAAGAAAGGATGCAGAGAAGGAAAATGTATGTCAATAAACTAGTAAAATAGATCCAAAATTAAACAGCTATATTGCTTTAAAAAACCCTATAGACCCTATTCTGCAAAATTCCTGAGTTAGAGAAGTGATCAAATATCTGGAGATAGTCTAGCTGAGAGATATCTTCTTGACTTGTGAATAAGTTACTGGTTCTGGCTCCAGGGCCACTGAGCTTTCTCTTGCAGATATATACTCCCAAATGTTCTGCAGGTATTCCGCAGGAATAGTGGCTTCTGTTAAGAAGGCTAGACTCTGAGCTTTCTGCCAGCCTCAAGAGTGTTTCAAGAACTTCAAAACTCTCAACTAACGTTCTTACTTCTAAAAGGAGAGCTTAGCTTGAAGGCAAAAGCACAGTCTAGGTCACTTGTCAACTCCTAGAGATCAAGGCTTTGATCTAAGAAGGAGTTTTGAGGCCAGCTCCAATTCTTTAGATCAATGAATCGATCTGGTTGTTAGGCTATCCACAGTGAATAATCACTGGATGTTTTCAGGTCTGGATTTCTTAATAGGTACACAAGGCCAGTACCTAGGATGGGGGGGGGGGGGGGGTTCAGCAACATATCTACCCTTTCCGCCTACCACCTTTTCTCCCTGACCCGATCCAACCCAATTGCTGCCCGAACCTGCAATTCTTTACTTCTGAGAAAGCAACAAGGAAGGCTGCCTAACAAAGCCATGAGGCAATAGTACAAAATGGAGATAAAAATGTGCAAACAAGGGCTTGTTTGCACATTTTTATCTCCATCCAATAAAGAAATTCAGATTGGACATTTGGCTGCTTATTTCCTACTATTCTTTACTTCTGGCCATCCCTCGGTTCTCTGGTTCTAGCTCTGCTGTTTATAAGGCAAGTGCTCATGGAAGCCCAGAGGAGGCACGGTCTGTGAATGCAAGGCTCAGCCTATGTTCTCTGAGCTCTGATAAAAGCAGATTTGCAGCCTGAATCCTGAGGCCTGTTGAGGGAAAGTGAGAGGGAAAGGATCATAGGTCATGTGGAGGGGAGGGCAGCTGGGGAATCGGAAGTGCATTGGGGTATGGGTGGGAAATCAGAGGTTCTGTGGAAGGTGAAGGGAACCAGGTCAGCAGGAGGGGTAGGCAGCGTGCCTAGGACTGACAAAAGCTGAAACCCATCCCTGGATGTACTTACACATATCTGCATATACTTGATCTAAGATCCCCATCATTTACATATTTGGGTTAGTCTGAAAACCAGACCTGTTAATAAACCTAAATGTACCCTACTCAGCCCAGTTTTGGTGATACCCATATCACCACTATATGGCAAATGCCTTGTTAGTTCAAACCCAAAATGTTAAAGCTGGTTCAATTCAGTTTTGCAGTTTGTGTTTACCTGTTTCAGTTTGAGTATTTCTTTGAAACTACAGCTCAGCTCACTTTTAAATTGTGGTGATTAAATCTGAAGACTTTGTTGATTGTATGTTATCATCTAATATTGTAAGTCACATGCTTGATTAAAAAAAAAAGCACCCAGAAAGATAGTTTTAGTGCATGTGCTTCATTTAAAAAAGAAAACTAGGTCATTTCTTAGCATCTTTCTTTCCCTCCCTCCCACCCATCCCTATGCACATGCTTTGATCTCTATCCCATTTAAGAAGACAAGAGACATTCTTCACATCAAGAATACATCAGAGATTTACATAAAACAAGGGAATGACCCAGCCCTAATCAAAAGGTCAACTATTGTATCCTTGCAGGTCATTGCCAAATTAACATAAAATACACCAGATAAACTTAAAGGACTTTATTTTAGGCATCTCTACTCCCTTAGCAACCTTAGCTAGAACTCAACAATATTAAGATGCAACAGTCCAACAGCAAGATGGAGGCCTTCCAGTCTTTCGCACCAAGTGCCCACTTGTATGATTATCTACCAGTTGGTGAGAGGTTGTATGTGTGCAGCTGATGCAAAGAGCTTCTGCTTCTCAGAAAATGAATCCAATCTCTGGAGGCTAGAGTGGCTAATCTGGAAGAGCTAAGCCAGACTGAGGTTTATAGAGAAGACTTTCAGGGACAAAGTAGCTAGGTCCCAACTACAGTCACTGTGCTGCTTTGGATAAACAAGGTTGCTTGGGCAAAGAGCATTACCCTGGTGCAGCAGGAAGTGATCCTGAAGCAAGGACCTGCTCTCCAGGTGATGCATTATTCTCTCGCAGCAAGGATGAGTGTCTAAAGGCTTTTACCCAGGAGGGAAGGGTTAGGATGGTCATCACAGCTGGTGATTCAAACATTAGGAATGTAGATAGCTGGGTGGCTGGTGGATGTAACTTGCTTGCCTAATGAGAAGGTGGTAGATCTTATGCATCAGCTACATAAGATATTAGACAGTGCTGGAGTGGAGCCAGCTGTCATAGTACATGTGTTACCAATGACATAGGAAGGTGTGAGAGGGAGGTTCTGGAAGCCGAATTTAGGCTTTTAGGTAGAAAGTTGAAATTCAGAACCTCCAGGGAACCATTTTTTTTAAATACTCCCAGTTTGACATGCAGAACCCTAGGGGCAGATGATGGTGCAGGGAAAAGGGCTTTAGTTTTGTTAGGTAAATGGACAACATTTTAGGGACAGGGGAGCTTATTCTGAAAAGATGGCTTTACCTTAATCAGACTGGAACAAGGCTGCTGGCATTAACATTTAAAAAGGAAACAGAGCAGCTTTTAAACTAGAACATGGGGGAAAACCAACAATCGCTCAGCAGCACATGGTTTAGAGCAGGGCTTCCCAAACCTGTCCTGGGGACCCCACAGTCAGTCGGGTTTTCCACAATGAATATGCATGAGATAAATCTGCATATACCAAGTCTCCATGGTATGCAAATGTATCTCATGCGTATTCATTGTGGATATCCTGAAAACCCGACTGGCTGTGGGGTCCCCAGGACAGGTTTGGGAAGCCCTGGTTTAGAGGGAGGTAACTTCAGAAGATACTAACAAAACAGGGAAGTTAGTGCATCCCAATAGAAAGGTTCCAATAAAGGCAAAAGGAATCCAGGTGCCTTTAAGTAAAGATCAGAATTAAAAAGATTCAAAATTATCCCTGTTAATTACTAAGAAAGTTATGTATACAAATAAAAAATACACCTTGAAATGTCTGTATGCAAATGCAAGAAGTCTAAAAAATTAAGATGGCTAAGTTAGAATGTATAGCACTGAATGAAGAGGTAAACATAACTGGCATCTCAAAGACATGATGGAAGGAGAGTAACCAAAGGGACAGTACTATACCAGGATACAAATTATATCACAATGATAGGGTAGATCAACTTGGTGGGGTGGTGGCGCTATGTGTTAGGGTTGGTATAGAGTCAAACAGGAAAAAATCCTGCAGAACAAATGTACTGTGGAATCTTTATGGATACAAATTCTGAGTGTGATGGGGCATATTACTTTCTGCCTGGCCAGAAGGAACAGGTAGAAGATGAAATGCTAACAGAAATTAGGGAAACTAACAAATTTGGCGGTACAGTAATAATGGGAGATTTCAATTACCCCAATATTGACTGGGTAAATATCACATCGGGACATGCTAGGCAAGTGACTGTTTCGTGGAGCAGCTGGCCCAGGAACCAACAAAAGGGGGAGCTATTCTAGACCTTAGTGGAACACAAGATCTGGCCCATGTTTCCTCTAATCTACACATGTGCATGGCCATGCACAACTTTTCCCACAGTCACTGACAGCTTTTAGCTCCCACACAGGAAGACCAGCGAGGTCGCGGTAGAGCTCATCCCACCACAGCCTGAAGCAAAGAAGAGGCTCTGGCCACTGGGGGATCCCATCCCACCCGACAGCCCAACTGGAAGAGGCCTCACAGCCACCGGAGGATCCCATCCCATCTGGTGGCCAAAATGAAGAAGGCACTTCAGCTGCCAAGGGATTGCGTCCTGCTTGGTGGTTCAACTAAAGGAAGCCCATGGTGGCAGGGGATCATGTCCTACCTGCCTGCTAGAGGAAGAGTGCATGTGTGCTGCCTGCCTGGTAGATGAAGTGTGTATGCAAGCATGTGTGCCTGAGAAAGAGGAAGTGTGTGTGTAAGCTTGTGTGCCTGAGAGAGAGGAAGTGTGTATGTAAGCTTGTGTGCCTGAGAGGGAGTGTGTTTATGAGTGCATGTGTGTAAGCATGTGTGCCTGAGAGAGGGAGCACATGTTTGAGAGTGAGTGTGTTATGTATAAACATATATGCCTGAGAGAGAAGGCGCACGTGTATGAGTGTGTGTGTGTGTGTGTGTATAAGCATGAGTACCTGAGAGAGGGAGCACATGTTTGAGTGTGTGTGTTATGTATAAGCATATGTGCCTGAGAGAGAAGGAACACGTGTATGAGTGTGTGTGTATGTATAAGCATGAGTACCTGAGAGAGGGGGAGCATGTGTATGAGTGTGTGAGTGTATAAGCATATGTGCCCAAGTGAGAAGAAGCATGTGTGAGTGAGAGATGGTGTGTTTGTGTGTGCCTGCAACCTCAACCTTCTACTTGGAAGAACTAACTACAGTCACCATCTGTGAGTACAGAAACATCTCTCTCTACAGTACTGCTTCGCCGGAATCAGGTACTCGCTCCTTGAGGGCCTGCCCTCTGCTCCGGTGCCAGACCTCTCGTCTAGTGGAATCTTTGCTACTGCTAGTGAGTACAACGCTACTCAGTCTCTCTGCTCTAAGGGATCAGGTACTCGATCCTCGAGGGCCTGCTCTCCCTGTCTCGGAGCTCTCCTATTCTACTTGGGTCTCTGAATGCTAATTCTATTGTGTGCTCATAACTCTCAGTCTCTCTTCCACTACAGCACTGCCTACAGAGGATTCACTATTCCGGCGTCCTGTGAGAGGCACGCCCAGCCGAGCTCTACAACTACTACTCACTACTGCCACCTCTGGTGGTTCCATATACTGTTTAATAAAAGATTCATTCTGGGTTTGTCTGTCCGGAGTTTAGCCTGACACTGTGGTCCCTCACGGGACTGCCCCCCATGGGCGTAAGTCAGCTGCCACAGTGTCCAAGGATCCACCCAAACACCAGTAACCATAACACCATCGTCTCATCCACATTCCACACTGCTATATACAATAACTTCTTACTGGGATTTAAGTAACTACAATGCATAGGGCATAGAAGATTTATCTTTCCTCCACTCAGGGAATCCTGGAGAATGATATAATTTAATATAAAGGCATGTATAACATCAGTGACTATGATTTGAGATATGGCCTCTATAACCTTTCATCTGGGATGTTCTGGAAAAGGGAATGACAAATGAGGTGATCAAATTTGCAGCAGAAATAAATTTATTCTGAGTTAAATCACAAGCAGATTGTGAAAAATTGCAGAAGAACCTTGCAAAACTGAAAAACTGGGCATTCAAATGTCAGATGAAATTTAACGTGGACAAGTACAAAGTAATACACATAGGGAAAAATAATCCAAATTGTAATTACACAATGTTAGGCTTCATATTGGGAGTTAATATCCAGGAGAAGGATCTAGGCATCATAATGGACAATACTTTGAAATTCTCGGCTCAGTGTGTGGTGGCAGTCAAAAAAGCAAACAGAATGTTAGGAATTGTTAGGAAAGGAATGGAAAATAAAAAGAATAATGTCATAATACCTCTGTATCGCTCCATGGTGAGACCATACCTAGAGTACTGTGAGCTTGTCTGGTCACTGCATCTCGAAAAAGATATAGCTGAACTGGAAACGGTACAGAGAAGATATGATAAAGGGAAGGAATGGCTCCCCTATGAGGAAAGGCCAAAACAGTTAGGACTATCCAGCTTGGAGAAGAGATTGATGAGGGAGGATATGATAGGGGTCTATAAAATCATGAGTGGAGTAGAATGAGAAAATGTGAATCCGTTATTTACTCCTTCAGAAAATACAAAGACTCAGGGACACTTCATGAAGTTACTAAGTAGCACATTCAAAACAAATCAGCGAAACTATTTTTTTTTAACTTAATGCACAATTATGCTCTGGAACTCAT